>NC_133896.1:204534719-204840738 GCF_964199755.1 Larus michahellis
GTGCAACTGGAGGCCATTTCCTCTTTTCCTATTGCCTGTTACTTGGGAGAAGAGACCGACCCCCACCTCCCTACAGCCTCCTTTCAGGTAGTTGTAGAGAGCGATAAGGTCTCCCCTCTGTCTCCCTTTCTCCAGGCTGAACAACCCCAGCTCCCTCAGCCGCTCCTCCTAAGACTTGTTCTCCAGACCCCTCACCAGCTTCATTGCCCTCTTCAGACATGATCCAGCACCTCAATGTCTTTTTTGTAGTGAGTGGCCCAAAACTGAACACAGTACTCAAGGTGAGGCCTCACCAGTGCTGAGTACAGGGGGATGATCACTTCCCTAGTCTTGCTGGCCACACTGTTCCTGATACAGGCCAGGATGCTGTTGGCCTTGATTTCCCAGTGATTCCTTTTCTGAAATAGTTGTCTTGACGCCCTCATAGCTCTCCGGTGAAAAATTTTCTGGAGTCTTTTTCCTTCTCTGGAGGAGTCTACCACGGCCTTGACCTCGGATGACGGCACCTGGGAGGGCCGCGCTCTCTCCAGCAACCCCGGCCACCCCAGCCAGGGGCCTGCTGTGTTCCTCCAGGGCACTGCCCGCTCCGCAGACTCCCGCTTCTCCCCACCTGCAGTTGCCCACCCCGGCAGCCATTAAGCCCTTGCCCGCTTGGAGCATGCTGGGTTTGCTGTGGGAGTGCCAGCGCCCAGCGAGATACCCTCTGCTTTCTCGCACCTCAAGGAAAAAGGCAGGTTTCTCCTCCCATCCCCTGCACACTGCTCCGTGGGACACCACTCTTCCCGGCCATTCCTTACCACAAGCTCGACCTTAAACGTGGAGCGGACTAACAAAGCTCTTACCTCCTCCGCTGGAAACTGCTGTTCCTACAGGTCAGGGGCGGGAGAGAGGGGATAGCGACGCGAACACGCCGCGCTCACCCTGGGTTTGAACGTTTAGTCAAACCAGTCCTTTCCCGCAGAGGCTGCCACCCTTCCCTTCACCAGCGGAGGGCCGCCGCGGTTCCCTGGGAGCGGGCTGGCGCGGGGACGGCGGGCCTTCAGGGAGTGCTTCCCCGCCCGAGGAGAAGGCCCGGCCCGGCTGCGGAACCCACCCCCTGCCGGCAGCTTTCAGCCCCTCTCCCGCCGCCCCCCTTCCCCATCCCCTTCGCGCGGTGTTCGCCGTGAGGGGAGGGCGGCAAGGCCCAGCCCGCCAGCCGCGCTGAGGCGGGCAGAGGGGCCACTGGAGCCCCGGGGCCACCCCGCTGGCGGCGGCAGGGTCGGCTGTCGTGACTTCTAGCGAGATGGGGTTGTTCAGCCTGGAGAACAGCAGGCTGAGGGGAGACCTCATCGCTCTCTACAACTACCTGAAAGGAGGTCGTAGCGAGGTGGGGGTCTGTCTCTTCTCCCAAGTCACAGGCGACAGGACAAGGAGAAACTGCCTAAAGTTGTGCCAGGGGAGGTTTAGGATGGATATTAGGAACAAGTTCTGCACTGCAAGGGTTGTCAAGCATTGGAACAGGCTGCCCAGGGAAGTGGTTGTGTCACCATCCCTGGAGGTATTTAAAAGACATGTAGATGTGGTGCTGAGGGACATGGTTTTGTCAGAATTAGGTTGATGGTTGGACTAAATGATCCGAAAGGTCCCTTCCAACCGAGGCAATTCTATGATTCTATGAAGTTCAGCCCATGGAAATACCTGTCTCCCAGAGCGAGGGGGGAAATAAGCTCTGAGGGAAGAAAAATGAATCCAGAAATATAAAATGGAGGTTGTTTCATCCTTCAGGCATGGGGATAGCTTTCTGTGGTCTTCATGAAAGCTGTTAAGATTTTTGAAGGAAATACTGTGTTTGATAAACAAGGGTGAGGGAGTGGACAGCCCTGTGACTTTTCAGTAAATGTTGAGCTTTTAATACAGTACAAACATTTTAAAAAGCACCACCTTTTGCATACTCAAAACTACAGACCAAAACGAGAGGTGGGAGGCATGGATCTTAAATAACCAGTTTTCCTTTTAGGGCTTTCTTAAACCAACATGTTTTGGAAAGTAAGCTTTTCTGTGGATGATCTGGTTTTATTTTTGTATATGGTAGAGTTCTAGTCACATTTTAACAAAGAAAGAAGAAAAGTGAGTATGAAGGTAAAATAAATTTGTTGGCTAGAAATATTCCCTGAAGACGGATACTGAGATGGATGGTGGCGGGCAATGTCTTTAGCCAGAAGGGATAAGCATAGGTAATTAGCAATGAGAAGTACTGATTCAGCATGCACACCATCTTATTAGCATTTTGGATAATTTTCTACATTTAATTTTCTAATGTTTTGTTGCGGAGATGTTTATGTGTAGTAGAAAGTCTTGTGTCTTTCCTCACATAAACCCTTGTTCTCTTTTTCTCCCTCTGGTTTGTGTAGGTATCATCAATGTCAGGGCTGTTCTCCCTTTGCTGAAGATGTGTAATCTCACTAGCAATAATGGAAATCAAGTTTATGCATCAAAAAGAGAAAAGATCATTAATAATTTATTCACTGCCTGTGATTAATCCTGCTGAAGCAGAAACATGGATAGCTTTTTCTTTTAACCGGCGGGTGTATCTTTTGTACTGCTTCAGAGATAATGGAAAGTATGTTCTAATTTATGAGGATCAGAATCATAGTATTTAGACATCTAAAAGTCCCTTTAGGTCATGCTTTTTGTGCCACTGGTAATGCAGGTTTGTTCGTTTCTAGGTACTTTTCCCGGTCTAGTGCTTAAGTCTTCTGGGAACTGTTCTTGATTTTCAGTTTAAGTGGGTTTTGTTCTTGCTTCTTAGCTGTATTGCTGGTTTTAGCAATAATTTTTATTTAAGTAGTTCTTTTCCTCCCTCTACTGAGAAATGTGTATCCCATTTGTCTTTTCAAGAAATCAAGATTTTATTCTGCAAATCTTTCTGTCAGTTTGAATCCTTTCTTCTGCTTTTTGGAAAAGGTGCACTCCTGCTCCGATTAGTTTGTGTGATACAGGCCTCAGTCACCAAAAGTGGCCACAGGCAGAAAGAGCAACGTGTCCAGCTCTTTGTCCTGAGTCAGATTTGGTGAAAATGTGTTATAGGATTTTGTATTCCTTTAGCCATGTTACTCTCCTTGGTTTTTGCTTGTGTTCTTCAGTGCCAGCTTGTTCTCTGCTAAAAGGTTCATAGGAGTGGTTTGAAAAGATGCAACTTCAAGTCGTGTGCCCAGCCAAACTGGTTTAATTGTATGTGTAGTCATGGTGGGTGACCATGGGAATGATCTGCTTGCAGTTATGAATGACCTTTAAAAATGAGGTCTTTTATCTCACCTTGTATCACCTTCTAACAGTTACAAGTATAGGAGGCATTAGAACAACATAGCTATGTAGCACATTTATACTGTAAAATAGAAGACTGTGGCTTTTTTGGGTGCGCTTCTTTACAAGATGTGCATATATTTCACTACAACAAAGAACTTAAAAGTTTTGGAGGAAGAGATCCTCCTCTTCTGGTGAAGAGCATTTACCCTCAGGAGATAAAGGCTGTACAAGTTGCACAGTACAGTGCAAAGTCAGGTACTTAAGTTCTACTAGTGGCTTTTCTGTTTGTGGCATAGTGTAGTAAAGCCAGGCTCATTACAGTAATATAAATCAAGCAGTATTTTTGATTGCCCCCAGTCTTTTCTGGGTCCCACAGTTACGGATGCTCAGTGAGATTGAAAACAACTGAAACTATGATTCAAGGGAAAACAAGGCTGAACATCAAAGGCAAACAAAACTGAAAAAAGAAAGGAAGAAACTAAGCACACAGAAGGCAGCTGTCTTTTAGAATTAATTATAATGGACTAGAACTCATTTCTTACAAGCCACTTGAAAGCTGTTTGATCATTATAAAAATATTTATAGGCCAAGTTGACTTCCTTTGCTTATTCCTGGGAGACTGTAGATGGTGTATTCTTTAAGCCACTTTGCCTGCCTGCTAGAAACCTCATTATGTTTTGCATGTTTTCTAGTTTCTCTAGTAAAGGACCTACACCTGATCAAGAGCCTGTTTCTGCAAGTACTACCAAGTAATTGAAACAGAGTATTAACAGCAATGTACTGTTTCTGACTTAATTTCTTAGCAGGATGGAAGCATTGTAGATTATTATTTTTCTACTTTCGGGCAGAGTTGCTAGGTGTTGCAGCAGGTGCTTTCATCAAATTCAGACAGACTAGATGCTGTTAAGTATCATTTTATGGTAAGTGATACTCACTGTGGCATTCATTCTGGATGCAAAAAAATTGCCACTGCATGAAAGTATTAAGTATATTTGCATACATTAAATGTATTCAACTAAGTAAGTCAAGGTGGATAAAACTAGATTCCTAACTCCATAATCTCTGCAGTCTTAAGCACTTGTCAGTCTTATTGACTCGGAGATTTGTGGATGGTCTTCTCCTACTAAGAGCACAGCTTTTTAAATCTCAATCTTAGTTTTTCTGTTGATTTCAGTTGAACCTGGTTTTTATGGCAGACTTTTAGTGGCCAGATTTATTCCACCTGTCTTTGGTCACTTAGAGGAGATACATCAGCAGGGAGCATAGTTGTTCAAGGTCCCTAAAGAAATTGTTATCTCTGTATGGAAATTAACATCTTAGCTGTTGTAAAATTGCTCTGGGGAAGTACCTTTCTGGCTCTGGTAGCTACAGAGCAAGCCTATGCGGCATAGGCTTCTGACTTAGATACTACAGCGAGATTTGAAAAATGGTATGAAATGCTTAAATATTCTTTTCCTTGAAATGTCTTGGTACATGCATCTGCCTCAATTTAGGCCTACTTGCCTCTTGATTTTTGATATTTAAAGAACTTGAAGTATCATAGTCCTATGTAAATGTCTCATGCTTTTAGGTTGTTTAATTAAGGACTAAGAATTATGGCTACAACACCTAAAATTGCTGGAAGGAAGCTAGTTTATTGCCAAAATTATTGCCCAGCTGTCTGGCATTTTTACTAAATTTCTGCTTTTCTTCCATAATTGTTTGGTTTCTGTTCCAAACCTCCTCCTCCTTATTTAACTTTGCCTTATGAACAAAACATCATTAGTATACCTCACATCAATTATACATGAGGCTAATGAAGCATGAGACACTACTTAGACTGCTGTTCAAGTTGTAACGTAAAGGCGGGGTGAGAAGTTAATTTATTTTTTACAAGATGATCCCCTTCAGTAAGAGTTAGCATGAAGTAAGGAAAGAGTAGGTAGGTAGGAATTACAGAACCATTTCATAACTTCCTAGAGAAAAAATACACGTAGCATCTGTGCAGTGAGTTAGAACTCCAGGTGAAAGTATTAGGAAAGGGAAATATTCTGTGCCAGGCTCATCATTGCCAATCATGTTTCTAAAGTTGAGTCATTGTCACTCCAGACACAGGTTGTGGTCGTCTTTGAGAAAATAAGCAAATACTAGCCACGCTTACCATGTAGGTTGGTGCTATCTAAGAAAACCGTCTTTCCACGGTGAAGTATCATATGCAATTATTGTCATGAACCCTCCTCTATAGCAATATGGAGCAAGGCAATGAGTCGGTTGAATCCCAGAGCCATAGCAGTCTATTAAAGCATGGTTTGAAATACGCAACTGTTGCAGTCATCATAATGTATACTTCATTTGTACTTTAAAATTACTCTAAGGATTAACTAGCTTTATTGTCTTTTATTGTTAGCATATGGTTTTGTTAATCAAGGTTGTAACACAACTGCATGTCTATTTAATGTATTTTAGAATTAAGTTTATTTTGTACTTGACTGTACTTTTTGAAGAGAAACAGACAATCTCATAAAGGCAAATGTGGTTCTTTGCAGCACTTTCTTTCTGTCTATATTTAGCACTTCCAGTATTAGGAAATGTGTGACTTCTTGCACATAACAAAATATGTCACAAAGGCCGGACATCAATATGTGGGAGCGATCTCATCAATCTTTCAGGAAAAACAGCTGGTTCATATTAATCCACAAGGATAAATCACTCTCAGACCATTAAAAAATCGATCAGTCTACAAAAGGAAGCCCCAGTTTTCATCTTAGTTGATGATAAAGCCTTTTTAGTAAATTCTAATTATTTCATAGAGAGACTTGGAAGACCAATACCAAAATAACGAGTTATTCATAAATTGGATATGTTAAATGTATTGTGTCAGCCAGCATTTAAAGTAAATGACTTATTTTATATACAGAACATGTTGTAACAGTCTCCTCCTCCAGCTAAGAAATCCATTAAACTCCTTGGTGTATAGTCAATTGGATCACTTGCTTGCTGAGACATTCATATTCCTAATAAAGAGTAATTGGACAATGCAATAGGATATAAATGTAAAAAGAATTCTTATTTTTATACCATCAGATTAATTTATTAAAATGGTTTTACAGACATGCAATTTCTAAAAGCATTATTTAACTTTAAAAGCTTCAAGCATGCCTATAATTACTATAAAAAGACCCCTCAGCTACATCTGTAATGCAGATGCTGTAATGAAAAGAGGAAACAATGAGTGAAGTATTGGAGAGAGAGGCTGAAAGCCATATCCAGTAAGGGCTTTTGGAATAAAAAAAAAAAAAAAAGAATACTTGGAAACCATTAGAATCAAGACTCAAAAAATAGTGTAGGAGTGAGAAGGAACGCGGTTGAGAAGGACAGTGGGAACTGTGCACACAGGGAGCACACAAGTTTACTTCCATGTTTTACATAAAGTAAAGCTGGTAATTTGGAACTGAATGATGACAGAACACTTTTGCTTTAAGCAATCATCGTATGTCCTGAGGAGAACCACGGTCTCAAAGGTCTGTGTTTATCTTTCCTTATTTAACGTCTACCTTAACACAATACCTCATGTATTGTCATTGATTTATGAGACCTTGTGTGTAAATGACAGAATTAAGATAAACAGATAAGAGATAATTATAAACAGATGTGTGTCACATGGAGATTTGCACCCATGGTGGTTTGCACAGACCTAAATAAATTCATTTAAAACTGGTTTTAATTACACCGGTATGACTGCTGTGTGCTGATTGGGCATCAGTTAGGCCTCAGTTTCTGTGTTTTGACATAGCCAAGGGGCTTTTAGTGTATATGATCTACTTACATATTATGCAATGTATAGGTGTGTTAACATACATTATCGACTGATTAAGGTAGTGAGGCAAGTCAAAAATTCAAAACAAAATCACAAGAGCCAGATTATCTTCTAATTTACACTTACATAATTGAAATTGTTTGATGTAATTTAGGACTCACACTGCTGTCTGGAAAAAATTTGGCCAGCAAACTGATTTTGTGAGAAATAATATATTTTTAACAATAGAGCAATACTAAGGAGAAATTATTAAGCAAAAAACCAGAGGATTGATATCAGGTTATGTCTCATAATTACAGAAACTAGCTTGTTAGATGTGCAATCTTAGGGAAAGTTAATTATCTTCTATCTCCATTTTTGTAACAAATAGAACTGTCTCTAGCTTTGATATTATTTTTTTTAGTTTTAAGTAAGTGTTACAAGGATTCGTATAGATGAAGGTATAGGTAAAGATAGTGTAATTTTAATGATCTAAATTGTATCTTTACTTGCATTTCCACTCTTTCGTTTAGACTTCCAGTTTCTTAAGTCACAGCATAATCCATATGAATTGTCTTAGATTCCACACCATAACTTAGAAAGGACAGAAACTTTTACTCCCTTTCATGAAAAAGAAGCAGACTCCACATGAGGACTGGATGGGGAGGCGGTCAGTCTCTCCCAAATAACAGGCGATAGGAGAAGACAAAACAGCCTCAAGTTGCGCCAGGGGAGGTTTAGACTGGATATTAGGAAAAAATTTTACACTGAAAGGGTTACCAAGCATTGGAACAGGCTGCCCAGGGAAGCAGTGGAATCGCCATCCCTGGAGGTATTGAAAAGGCGGGTAGATGTAGTGCTTAGGGACATGGTTTAGTGATGGTTTTTGTCAGAGTTAGGTTGATGGTTGGACTTGATGATCTGAAAGGTCCCTTCCAACCTAGACAATTCTATGATTCTGTGTAACGCCAGCTAGTTCACTTTTTCTCTGAGGTCCCAACAAGCTTTATCTCCTCAAACACTCCCAGATAACCTCACTTTACATGCAACACAAGATTCAGTGTCATTTTAAAACAACAGCTGCAGATTGGTCTGCAACTGATCTGTAGTAGGTAGTTCAGAAACTGACCCAAAATCTCCTCCTAAAGCAATAAATGTACATGGTACCCAAAAGAACTCCAGAGAGGGATCCAGCCTTGGTGGAGGTGCAAATAGTCTGCTAGACAAAAAGGAAACACAAACCAATGTGAAGACACACAGAGTGAGAGACACTGATGAGGTTGGTTAGATATTGCTTCATTTTTTATGTCTAATTGGAGTAATTGACTTAACTTTTAAATTTTAATTGACTAAGCTGATGTTACTTTCAAATTAAAGATTTGCATAATGTAAGAGTTATTTCAGATATCTTGGCAAACTTCGTGGAATGAAAATCTTGAGAGTACTGGTCTAGTGCTGAAGTGCGAACGACTTGAACACGGGTCAGGAGCACTCCAAGAGTTTCTCCTCCATGGAAGCATTTGGTTTGGAAACTGTCCATGGGAAGTGCTCGTTTGAGCAAAGTCTCTCCTGTTGACAAGTATAATCTACAACTTCCATGGCATGCTAGGGGCCTGGAAGCTGGACTGAAACCGTAACACTCTATCAAACAATGAGTGTGTTGATAAAATTCATGGTGTACTCCCTTGCTGGTAAGAAGTTGAATTCCCTTAAAGAACAGGATGGTGGGGGTGGAGGATATGTTGTGGAACCTACATACCACAAGCTTCAGCTACTGTACAACTATGTCAATTCAGATTGCCTTGTGGCTGACTGGCTGACTGTACATTTAATTATTGCTGGGCCAAAATGCAACGGTAGTGTTCAGTCAAAGGTAAGCTCAGGGGTACAATGACTGGAAGGCTTCTGGAAATTCATGGAATCATAGAATTCTTTTGGTTGGAAGTGTCATTCCAGGTAAGTCATGAGAGATGAATGAAGTACATGAAGTACAACTACCTTATTAATTGTTTCACAGAATCATAGAATGCTTTGGGTTGGAAAGGACCTTAAAGATCATCTAGTTTGTTTTACTGTAGTCTGAACTCTGCATGGAGCACTTCTGGATAGAGTTTCCACAGCCAGCATTCTCTGTACAGTGGCCGTAGAGGCCATAGAAACACCTACAACTAAATGTTTTGTCTTCTAGAAATAAAAATCTGTTTCTGTGGGAAATCTGAAGATCACAGATGCAGGTAGTTTGGGGAAAGTGTATGTGGAGGCAAAGCTGTTTTTCATATGGGAATCTGAACACTTTGGTGAGAATCTAACAGATCCTTATCTGGATGGGGAAAAAAATTACGTAATAGCAGGAGTCTACTCTCCCTTTATTGAGGTTATATACTGTATAAAAATACTATAATTATTAATAAAAAGTGGGAAGCATAATGCTGTGTGTTCATATGAGGTACTGGTGAGAACTGAAAAGATTAAAGTTTCTTGGTGGAATTATTTTTTTTTTTTTTTTTGTTCAGATGGAAGTATTTTAAGTAGATACTTGACTAATACATATCTGCTTAAATAACGGAAGTGGAAAAACTACTTAACTGTCTCTTGTTAAATGATGCACCAAAATCACAACTGTCTCCACTCAGCTTAAGGAACTGCCATTTTGGCACTTCAGGTGCTGACATCTCGCACAGCATAAAGGAATTTTTCCAAATACTCAGAAATTAGTCCTGCCCACCAGAAAAATCTATTCCAGGCATCACAGGCTGAAGAACTGAAGAACTTTTTCTGCTTGACAGTTGTCCAGATTCCTATAAAACAAGTCCTAGCTGTGATGCAGAAGCAGTACTACATTTTAAGAAATGGCTTCATTCCTGCTATGCCACTTGTTGAATTTCCGGAACACAAAATTTCCAATCCATAAACTCAATTTTCACCGCTTTTGTGAAAGCAAATGTGGTGTGGGGATGCTAAACAGGGGCTTTGGGTGAACAGATCAAGATACTAAAAAAATTCCTGCAAGTAAAATGCGTGTTCTCTATGGCAGGGTTTTCCTGCGCATGTGGAGCAGTACTCTGGGAACAGTGAGCTGACTTAGCAATAATTAATATTAACAAATATTAAGCTAGTTGTAATCCAGAGGGACAGTCGAACAACATGTGCCCTGTGACTACAGACTGGAAAACTTCATTTTGCAGTAGTTAGAAAAGCATGCAGAGGCTCTCTCCTTCTCTCCCTCCACCCCTTCCTTCTCTCACTCTCACATTCTTGATGTGTGAGCGTGTGAGGAGCATGCCCAGCACTGTTTAAGGTCCATTTTAATCACAGAAAAAAACACCCTGTCTTTGAAGAAAAATAGTACAGGGTCAAATTCTGCTAGTTAACAGACAATCTTCAAGAAGCAGAGTCAACCACCCCTGAGCACCCGCATTCTAACACTACTTCACCCTAGAAGCTGCAGGGAAGACTCAGCACCACATGGCTGAGGAATTTTTAAGAGTGGAGGACTTCTTCACAACTCAGTCCAAGAGGAGAAGTTTCTTCGAAGGGGGGGACCTTCTATAGGTAGTTGCATTTTCTCATAATCCTTTCTGCTTTGCATCCTGCACAGGCGGTACGCAGTAACTGGGGCAACCAAATGAGCTCAAGTCTGTTTTATGTTGTGTATTGTTTGGCAAAATGGGCGTGTAGAGAGGGAGGACCAGCTATGGATGCTGCCGCAGGACCTCTCCAGGGCAGGCAAGGGCGTAGTCGCTTTGCACCACATTTTTTGTGGACACACGTACAGTAGTGAGGGAAGAATGAGGGAGCGGGGAGAGCAGAAGCTGTGTGCGCCCTTAGAGATATTACTGACATTATCCACTGTGCAGCTCTGAATGAAAGCTGAAGTATAGGTGTTAAGTGCAGGACAGATGATGAGAGCGTGTGTTATGTGAACAACGCGTCAGTCTTCTCATACAATCAGGATGCAGGTAAGACTTTGAAATGTGGCGGGGAGAGAACCTAACCCCTCCCTAGCACACTTCCCAGCTTTCTCGCTGAGGCTTCACTCTTCAACCTACCTGCTGAAATGAATAATTTTATTTAATGTTAATATTTAAGTGTCATCATTAAGTGCTCGCATTAGGTAATCTCTCCCTGAGAGCTGTTTCAGGCTCTCTACCGGTTCCACAAGACAACACCACCGCCTTACTTTGGCTTTAAATTCACAGGGATGAAAGTAGCAGGAAAAATGTGTAGTGTCATCACTTACCAATCACACCACCAAATTCCCCAGGCAGACATTGGAATTGCCTGTTTACAAAGATATCTTTATTGACCCTTTTTTGTTGAAGCATTATCACTTGTGCAGATACGGAACAACAACATTAATGTATAATACCAATGTATAATAAGAGTGCATTAGCCCCTGAAGATACAAAGCCTAACATTTTAGTGCATTCAAAAACATTTAGCAGCAGTGATTACTTTTTAAAAACTCAAGAGTTTCATAGTAACATGGAATAGTGACCTAATTAATTCACAGTTACTGAGAAAATTATTATCGAGTGGTTTTATCTGTAAGAACAACAGAAGTTTCCAGATTTGTACTCACGAAGACTGACATCCTTGTTTTATTTGAATTGGATGTACCTCACCAGGTGGACAGTTTAATCTGATTCCCATTCACGGGACAGAGTTCCTCGCTGATGGAAAAGTTCAGTCAAGGTTTATCACTCAAATTGGTTTACCTGCTAACACTTCACTTTTTTTCAGTTCATACGCCTGAGGACATTTCTCCAACAGACATTTCACCAGAAAAAGCTAATTTCAAATAAATACGTTGCTGTTTAAAAACTCTTCCCCATCTTACTAGATCACAGGCTCATTTTCCTTAGAAATTATCTTTTCTAAATGTAAATGTTTAAAATTGCTAAGATGCATTCCAAGAAATAAAATTAATGCTAAAGAAGCAACGTGACTCTCGTGTCTCATGTACTGACTCTCAGATGTCTCATGTATTCTGGCGTCTCAAACACTAATCCACCTTACCATCAGTAGGAGCATTTATGACAAAACCATTGTTCAGAATTAAGCAGTATTTCCATCCAGATTTTATTTTTCTGTTATACAAGGAAAGTGTGTGTCTATCGATGATGCATTTTTGCAAACCATTCACTTCCTAACTTTGGCTTTTAAAAATTAAGGCATTACTGGAACAAAAAGAAAGCACAGTCTCTGATGGTTACTTTTTGGCTACACGAGCCTCTGCAGGGATGACAATTGTCTCAAGAATGTTACGTTGGCTGAACTCAGATCTCATTCTAACAGGATTGTGTCACATTGATTTTAATAGTTTTGGAGACTCCAAGGTTTGTTAATAATTCAAACTGTTTTCCTATGTTTGTCGGCTAACTGGTGTTTCACTGCTACAGGAGCATACAAGAATGGAAGCAGGTTTCAATTACATTTACAATTATTTGCATGCATTTTATTTGCGTTTCGTTCAGCTTGAACCATGAAAATGTATAGTCATTCAAAATACAGGCACTAAACACCAAGTTAACCGCATTGCAGAGGAATAATTAAATTATTTCCTCTGAAGTTAGACTTTCCTGAGACAATCTTACTAATATTAATGCTTCACCAGTTGCTCTGAGTTAAAAACCTAAGCTGCAGCCCAGCACGATGAAAATAGTCCTTTCCAAGTAACTCATGAAGGACAGGATCTGCCCAGTGCTTTTATGCAATATTCATTTATATGATAGCTAGAGTTTTAAAGAACGCAAAAAATGTCTAAAGAACTTCCTCTATAAGAAGCATGAGAAAAATTTCCAGTAATACCACCAGATGTTTTTAAGTCTATGCTTAGAAATAAAAATTCTTTAAGTGCTTTTTGTTCAGTCCTTTCCTACCTGCCACTCTGGAATTGCCTGGCAGGACTTTTCTCCTTTTCCTAAGTGTCACTTAAAATTCACATAGAGTGCGTGTGCTCTGGCAGTTAAGTTTCATTTTCAGAGAACAAATCACTGCATCCCTGGATGCGATTTTCCCCACAGAAAAGCCTGGATGCATTTTTGGTTCCAAGGATGAGCAGAAATTTATGTCAGCTTCATAAAAACATAATACAGAAGACTCATCTCGCCATGTTGACATTGACTTATAAAACAAAGATACAGCAATAAAAATTGTGGGAACACTATACAAATAAAAATCAGTGAAATGCTAATTAGAACAGGAATTCTTCACTTGCACTGCTGTAAAAATGCATAAAGTGTAAAATAAGATAATGTGAGAGTATGCCAAATTTTATTCATATATTTAAATATAAAGTTGATTTGAGAAGCTTTATTCAATATACCAGTGAGACTGTTATTTGAATGGATTCTCCTATTTGTATTTATTGACTATCCAATTACAGTAGGTCTTTTCACTGAAGAAAGAGCAATGTCTTCTGTAAAACCGTGTGCAATCAGAATGAGATTTTTGTGTTCAAAATACAACTGCAATTTTTCCAACAGGTGCTTATACCAAACACAGAAGGAAATACTGTTTGCTTTAGTGGCATATCTGGTACGTTAAGCTTGATTGTATAGTTGGTCTTTTTTATCAAGGAAGTCTAAGCTACAAAAGCTAAATATTTCTTATCGTTTTATACTATTAAAGTAGTGGTATAAAAATAAAGTACCAACATAATTTCATTTACAAGAGGAAAAAAAGCAGCCATGTTATACTTGGCTCAAAGTCCCTATCTAGTGTGCATTCAACTAAGCTAAAAAAAACCTGACCCCAAGAACCCTCAGTTCATTAAACATGAGATTCTCTGGTTTTCTTTTATTCTCTGTAGCATTATCTTTAAAGTATAACCCCTTTTTGAAATGCACTTTAGCTAGTTATTTCATGACTCCTGGTTTTCAGACCATCCATTCTACATGCTCACATTACCATACAGAATTGTTATATACAAGATTCCGGCTATTTAACATATACACAAAAGTGATGGATCTCAGGCTTTAAGAATGTAACGCATCCACTATGCCCAAGAAGTCCTTGCAGGTCACAAGGAACACCAAAGCACTGGTTGGTGTTTACTGTACAGTGAACAGTATAAAAAAAAGTTTTCTTGGTAACAGATTATTAAAAAAAAACAAACCCAAAACATCCACCAAGCACTAATACATATAAGCCTTCACAGTTGCTCCTGATACAAGTTTTAATTGTGAAATACCAATTTGAAATGTTAAGATACTTGCAGCATAAAAACGCGTTTCTTCTAAAAAACTGCTGGGTCCTTCCAAGTCAGACCCAAGCTTTCCATCCAGGAAAGAGTCTGCTCAGATTTTTCGGGTCCATGGCCTGCTGTATGAGGAGGTTCACCTGCCCTCCCACGCTGAGCACCGTTCCCTCCTCAACACCTTTCAGCTTCTCCTGAAGTCTCATCAGAACACGCTCAGCCACTTTGTTAAAACTCTGGTCATCACTGCTGGCAGAATAACAAAAGAAAAAGAGGTGCACTAGGCACGGATGCTCAACAACACGAGCAACATTCAGTAAGAAAACCGTAAAGCAAGGCAACAGAACAGTAGGCAGTAAGAAAAAAATCTCACACCTGGCTTTTCTTTTACATTCTTGTGGGTCAGCATGGAGCGAAGAGCTTATGTCAGCCTCGTCCTCCGGTCTCTGCTGCAAATACAAAGCTTTCAAGGGGTTCATGGTCCAGTCAAAAAGCGGATCATAGAGCAGCACCTACACAGTGAGAAAACAAACCCCTCTATTTAATGTAAACTGGTAATCACAGCTAGTCCAGTGCCCTAGCAGGAAGGGAAACACTCGGTTGGTTATGCTCATGCTAACCACAATATTAGGAGGTTTGGTGGTTTTTTAAAATCCAATAGAATTGGGCTAAATTGCTTAGCAGACAATCCAACAATAAAACTGCGTCTGATCATTTGCAGGTGTTTGTGTGGTTCCTACTTCACTGGGTTTTGCCGCTGAGTACCATCTCCGCTATGAGGTCAGTTTTTAATACGCTTCTAGGCACATCATTTTATTTTTAATGCATAGTGTAAGCTGCTTTTAAAAGTCAGTTTAATTCTCATCTTTGTGACTTACGCAGAGAGAATTTAATTCAATGGGCACTACTCACGCGAGGAATGTTGCGCTACAGCTAGGAGCGTTTAGATACTGAAGAGGGGAAACTGCATACGCCTGAAACGAATAGTTCCCGTGCAAAATGCAAACTGGTCTTGATTTTATTGAAGATTACAGGAATTAAGAAATCCGACCAACACTACTAAATTAAAATCGAACAAAAAACCCCCTACAAGAATATTTGGTATAGTAACGCATACAAAGACAAAGACAAGAAACTGAAGACATTCTGGCAGGTTACTGTCAGAAAGAATGAAAAAATGCTTACCTCTACAATAGTCAGCAAAGCTTCTTGAGAATTTCTCATAACAGCCATTGTTTTCTCACAGCATCTAGAAAATATTTTACTGTATTTTTAGGTTCTTTTCAGTAAAATGGAATGGTATTTTCATCATTTAAATAATGGATATTTGTACCCTCCTTAAAGGCCAATTTCTAACAACTGACTAACCTCACTGACGTTTCCATTTTTGAAAAAATAAATGGAGACATTTAGAAATGTAAGACGAGAAGGAGACTGGATAGTTCACTGATTATATTCCCTATGGGAAGGATACGACCCGTTTCACTGTCTGAAATGTCTCTAGATGCAGAATTAACCACTGAGTTAACACTTGACTGTTAACTGCCCCGATGGCAGAATTGCCTGGCCGGATGAAAACGCGTGTGCCAGAGGAGCTCGGCAACAGGTCGGAGGATCTCGGTAGGGTTCCTGAACATGGAATGAGCAGATCCAGTAGCCAGAGACATGAAGCTATTTCAGAAATCTCCTCAATGAGTGTAGAAGCAGGAATTGCTACCTACATTCACTCCCAAGTAAACTAAGCTCATGGAAGGAACATGAAACTTTCCTTATGGGACAGGTACTCCAGTGAAAGAGCGATTAGGCCTCCTGCCTACTTCAGGATGAGAACACACACAACAAAGCTAACTATGCTCACACCCAACCCTGAGATGACTTGTTTATGCACTTACACCTGTACTGTTAATTACAAGTCAGTCTGGCTGAGGCAGAAACAGTATCTGCACCAGGTACCTTTTATACTGTATTTGCGTCACCTGGAGTCAACCAATTAATGTTTTTCTGTATCATGAGACAGAAGTTTCAGAAGCAACACGAAACTGAATTTGACAGCATCGTGTTTAGAACCGAAGTGGCAGTGACTGTTCCTTCACAGGACAAAGGCACATCAGGAACCACTTATTAATTGCTACCTTAGAAAGACAACACTTAAACTATGTCCTTTTTTAAAGACATGGAAGTTGGGGTTTGCAAGCACTATGTTAACGAACTTCATGGAAGTCCTGAAGGAGAGAAGTGTCCTGCTTTTTAGGGCTCTCTTGGGTCATTCACAGGACATAGGATGGAGGCTGACAGAAACTCAGCCCTTTGGGGATTTTTCTGTTTTGCAGCTCAAATCTGTTGTAGGGTTTATATTTTGCACTTGCAAAGTAATATCAAATATATGATCCGAAAGAGGAAAAAGACTTCAAGTTACTTACATAAAACTGAACAGAAATAAAAGACAGAACAAAATGGTTCGAAAAAACTTAATAGCTCTGAATATATAGTATAGCTCTGAAAGAAATACGTAATTCTGAAAGAAAAAAAATCCATCCGTCTAAATCAAGGGATGAAATTTAGCTGTGGAGCCTCTGGAAGCACTGAGCCATCCCGGAATTCCACAAGAGGGTGACAATAACCCTTAAGTTAGTGAAGAATATGAAGAGCTGGGCAACAACAATGAACTTGTAATTAGTTATATAAATAAGAGCATATGAGTTAAAAGGACAGCATTTATGTTTGGATATTATCAACAGAAATCCGAGTCTCCTCTCAAGCATCAGAACTATTTAACGTACAGCAGTCATAATGCCGGAAGTACCCCACTGCCTCCTTAGCCCTGTGCAGCGTAGGAGCGCTTACCTTCTGAAGACTCCTTCCACGCCAGTGATACCCATTCCATCCACGATGTCCCTGGTTAATCGAAATGGAACAGTCTCTGGCGTGGGAAGGATTTTGCCTTGCTCAAAAGCAACCCCTAAATGACAGGATAATAAATGTTTTTAAAAATGTTGAAGTGAAGAAAAATTAAGGTTCTCTTGCCTGTTCCACTTACCCAGATCTATATGCACTAGTTCTGCAGTTTGCTCATCTATCAAGATATTCTGAACGTGTCTGTCTCCGAGCCCAAGAATGTAGCCAACTAAAACAAAAAGGCAAGTGTTGAAACCATACTTACATGCCATAAAAACCAGGAAAAATTTAACGAAGATTATTAGTGTAATATGTGCAAACAAATTAGAAGTGAGAACATTTCTTCCCCTGTGTATGCATATTAATCCAGTAAAGAGCAAGTGCCTTTCCACAAATCCAAAGAGAAAAGATTAACTGAATGCAATTGCAAAAAGCTTATTCTCATACAACCGTGTATTGTTTTATCTACCCCACAGACTTCTTGCCCATTTCTCTCTGTAGATAGGTTAAGCAAACAATTTCATAGCTTTCAAAAAAAAAAAAAGATAAAATGCAACTGCATAATAAAATTAGTGTTTGTTATTACTACTATTTTTAAGAAAACCGTTTAATTCACAGTATCGTGTAATCCAGAAAACGGGACTGGACATAATTCAGTCCATAGTTCACTTGGGGCAGCTCAACTACACCTAAATAGTTCCTGAGTGATTCTTGTCTGAGTCAGTTTTAAAAATCAGTGCGTTACTGTCATTATTGTAGAAAACCTCTGAACTGGATCTCCCTTGCTGCAATTGACACCTGTTAGCGTTTTTCTATTAGCTGATGGACATGGATAGCGGTAGTACTCCTACAAAATCTTTCATCTGAATTCTGCTAAACTGTAAATGTACTTAATTTTTTTTTCTGTCAAAAAAGGGAGTGTATAAACAACACGTTCACAACGTGGCAGCAGGGTTGGCCATTCTATGATCTAAAATAGGATCTACTGCAATGTATACAATCTACTGTCAAATATCTTCCAGAGGCTCAAGACAGAACTGAGTCATCCAAAGAAAATCCACAATCCAAGTACATATATTTCCTTATTAAGACAGAAAAATCAAAGGAAGAATGCCAGAGTTTAAATAACCGTTTCAGCCATGGCTAATAATGCCACTACAAAGAAAGCAAAAGATTAAGCTTTTCAACTCAGTTAAAACTTTTGACGCTACACATGAAATGAATAAATGTTGAATCAAACCAACAGAATTAGTCAGGCAGAAACTTTAAAAAAATCTACCAGAACCTAAAAATACAAACCACTATATAAAACAAAGAAACACAGAATTTCATCCTATCTTTCTACTGCAGAAAGGAGGATGGGGAGGAATGAATCAGAAATCTTAATTACAAAAATAATGCTGGTGTTCTTGCTGGCATTTTTTGCCCTTTACTCCCCCTTTTCTGACATGTGATAAAAGCAGAATAGCCATTAGTTCTGAAATGGTATAAACTCTTTGTTTATAATCTAAAAAGCCAATGTTAATAACATATAATACCTATAGAAGATGTAGCCACACTGCGAGTATATGCCAATCGTTTTTCAAACCACACAGCTGGATCCAGGAATTTTTCCATGCAGAAATAACGAAACACAGGTTGGAAATTCTCGCAGACTTTCATGAAGATGTTGTATTTCTCTTCAAAATGTTTCTTTTGTGCATCCTTTAAACACATAAGAAATGTTTTCCCCGTGATTGATTGCTTTGGAAAGAAATTACCTCTTTCTTGGAAAGAAATACATTCCTCCTTTACCCCATCAAATACTGTTCTCGCTCCTTTCTCTCTCTGAGCTATGAATTAATGTCTTTTTTACAGCAATCATTAATGCACCTATTTACTAAACAATTCTATTTTCATACACAACTCATGGCTACATGGAAAAACCACACTCCTAGTTCTTCGGTTCAGCAGGTGTATGTATTTTATACGCATGTACAGGTAAATGCATCTTGTTGGGAGATACTTCCCCTTGCAGTCTGTGCTGGTACCTTTGCTTATCTGATGGCTCCATGTCACTGTCAGAAAGTCATTCTCACTCATTCACACGCAAGAGCTGCACAAAGCCAAAATTAAATATACTTTCATCCTGTTAATACTATACAGATTTAAAAGGAAAGAATCTCTTGCACAATCATGGCTACATAAAGTAACAGGTAAACACGTTTGCAATTTTCTAAACGTATGGTGAGATGGTTTGTGGAACTCAACTAAAAGTCTGAAGATCTATTAATTCCATGCCACTGGTCAGATTCATTATTATATACTAGAAGTATCATATGTAATTCTCCGTAAATTCCGCCCCCCTCCCAGTAAAGAACATAAGCTAGCTATTTATTTTTTTTTTTAGTTATTTTTGACTCACCATCATGATTTTCTGACACTCATAGCTGGAGTAATCTTTTGGCCTGTATCTCTTGTGAGCTCCCTCTTCGACGTTGACCAGGAACTCCCCAATGGGAGTTGTTCCCGAGCACCACTCGAGAACGCCGCTTCTCTGAGAAAGGGGAACCACCTGTAAGAACAAACCCAGCGCTGCGTGGGGGAAGGTTATACACACACAACGATGAACGTGCGTCCTGCAGATCAGGGAGGCATATCTGTGTTTGTTCAAAAAGACGTAAGACCAAACCATCCAGCTGACCACAATATTTGTTTTAAATACAAATGTATACATACATAAAATACACTCATGGTTTTTCTACCAAATACTTGCAATTTTTTTCATAGCCCAGAGAACCTTCCACTACCTACTTCAGTACAACTTAATGATTCCACTCAATTTGCATGTTTGTATTCGTATTCTGGATGAGCTGTGATTGGCAACAGCTTGCTACGCTTGAATGGGATAATACAAGCATTGTGCGAATTGCATGGACAAGTAAAATTTGGAACATGGTACATGGAACATGGCAGCTGCGTGAACATATTAGGCTTGTCTTAGTCTGCTTCTCACCCTAGGGAACAGTTACTCACTTTGAAACGGGGGGCACTAGTTCCCTCAATTGCTGTAGCAGACAGAACTGGCCAGACCGAACGACCTCCTGCCCTCAGAGAAATAGCTACTGCCTATTTCCTTCAACTTCCTTTTCTTAGGAAAGTCTCTGTATCTCATAATGCAACCCCCGTTCTCTTTTCCCCTGCACTCATTCCTTTTTACACATAAAAACCCCTCAGTCATCATTGAAAATTATTAAAAAAGTGTGACTAACTCCACCTGTGAATTCTTAAAACTAGGCTAGCAATTCAGATTAGCTCCTTTAGAGATTCCAGAGCGCACGTTTCTCATTTGTCAAGGACAAGTACTTTTACTTAGAGAGTACTTATTCAGAACCCACCGTCACAGCTATTATTATAATCCGAAGCACATAAAAAGGAAGGAGGTGGGTAAAAGTCCTGTTCAAATACATTTTCTGCATTCACAATAAGAATTTCTTGTTGCATTTCCAATTCCAACAAAAACAGTTCCGCGATTCAAATTCTGCATCAACAGACCCTAGATGGGACTTAGGTGTTCCTAGATGGAACAGACTACTAGATGGGACTGGATTCAACTGTAAGGAATACTGCAAGACTAAAGTTAATTATTAATTAATTAAGGAATATCACAAGTCTAAAATTAATGAGAACTGATAAACGAACTTGTATACTCAAGTTTAATGACTAGCAACTTACAATTCAAGGACAGTGCACGACTTCATTTATAAGTTCACCTTAAGAAAGAACTGAAGAGTAAACATTTATTTGGCATCAGAATTTTTTAAGGATTTGGAAAAAATTAAATTGTAATAATTGTTGTAATTGTAATAATTAAATTGTATTAATTGTTTATTCCATACTTTAAGGAGCAGTGACTATTTTAAGAACACAGAAATAAACACACTTTTATATTGTCTTTGGGTTAAAAAGAGGAGAATGGGGAAATATGCTGCAGCAGCTCTTTGGGGTTACCTTGTATCTTCGGATAGTTAATTTTCTCTTTCGTGTTTCAGTGTTTTGCTGGAGCAATGTATTGCACATCTGGAAAACCTGCTGCATAACAGCATCTTGTCTCAGGTCATCACGCCCCTTTAGCATAGACAGAAAAAGCAGTTAAAGAACACTTCTCAGCATCCAACTTCTTGTTCAGCAACTTTAAAAAATATATTTAAAAATTCCACAAAACACAAATTATTCTTCCACAATAATCACCTGTAATAAAATGTAATTAACAATTGGGTTTTCTCTGTATTTAGTTTTCTAACAGTGGTCAGCTGTTTAAGCAGAACCATCATTAACTGAAATTATCACCTTTTTCTTCTTTTTTTTGACAAATGTTATTTGATTAAGGTTTCAGTCAACCTACACGCCTCATGGTCCTCTTTTAAAATACAGATGTTTCATTCACCATATTTAGTGACCCAGCATGCAGATGAAGCAGCATCAGTTGGTACTGCAGTTCTGATTATTGGATGCAAATCTAGTGATTCATGCTTCTCTTTAAAACTTTCAAAACTACCCCAATACTTAACAGCAGAACAGAATTCTCCCAGCAGCTACTGAATGTTTACATTCAAAGACAGACAGAATGAAATCAATTGAAGAGAAATAAATTTTTTTTTAGAGATTTGTGTTTCTGTGTGCATGGTTTTGATTGTCTCGGAATTGTAATTCTTTTTGTATGGGGAAGCAAGAAAAAAGGAGGTATTTAACACAAACTGTTGATGGCTTTTATTTGCTGTACATTCCAGGTCACTAGTTGAGACATAACCACGCAAGGCGCAGGTCTGGTAGTTGTCAAGTAAGCTACTGTATTTTACATGCATTGCTGAAAAATAATTACAAAAATATTTAATACTATTACTTACTATTATATTATTTATATTATATTACTTACTATTACTTTGTAATTTCTTTTATTAAAGCATTCCTGAACTGAGAAAACTTACTCTGCTCATGGTATAGAAATGATACATGAGAAAACTGATATGAGAACTTAAAAAAAATTCCAAGACGCCAAGTCTCTGAGATGTCACCACAACTGACAGAACCCACCTTAACCAGCTGCCTCCTTTCTTTACCATCTGATCCTACACAATCTATTATTTTAGGCAGATTCAGGCCTCCTGCTAAGCGAAATTCTGGTTTAAAAGACTGTATTGTCACCAAATTTTCATATTGTCCTGTGGGATCCACCTGAAATAATAAAGAAGTTTAAAATTAATATAAATGTTACCTCCGCTTCACTCGGAGAAAGTGGTAATGAGTTGTTTGCTAGTATGCTAAACAGTAATATAAGCATTCCATCACTTACAAGGGTAACACCCACAAAGGCTACAAAAATACATGGTGAGCAAAGGAGTGAGTTTGATTCCTCCTTGTTCATCTCACTGGTTGAGACATGGTGCTGCAGACTTCCACTAAACAAGGCCTGACACCATTTCAGCCTCTCCCAATGAGCATTCTCCCAAGAAAACGTCCATGTACGGTTGGGGGGCATTAGGCTTACATTAGGCTGCAAACGGACCCAACCTACAATCCTAAAACTGTTGCAATCTACAGGTTCTGTATCTTCAGCCATCCTCCACGTCCTTGTGCCACACAGCAACCCTACGCACTCAGCTGTAAGGAAATATCACTCCAGCTGTTTACATCACAGACCTCCAGCTATTTCAGATAGTTTGTACTGGAGAAGAAGAAAGGCAAAGAAAAGGACAATCAAGTTGTACAAAGGAGCAACACCTGGGGCCAACGGGAGCCTACAAACAAGTGCTATTTAGCGTGGGTTGCAGTTTCTAGCCTCTGAAGTCTAATGGCATAAAACAGTCCCTTGGCTTGTTTTATTCAGCTTTATAGACATAGCCTGAGGGACTTAAACACAGGGAAGTCTGGTTTCATAACATTTAAATTTTAGGTAGCTGGCCAAAAAAGCAACTCCACACTCCTGAAACTGGTAAGTTTCCCAGGTAGAACGTGTGGCATCTGAGAATGAGAGACTATGCACCCATCCAATCAACCACTCATGCTAATGAGAATGGATCATTCACCTTTACCGAATGGTAAAAACATACAAGCTTGCCATTCAGGAAGAGCAGAAGAGGCATATCTATTAATTCTCACACCTTTCTGGACAGTTTCTCCCTGAAACTCTGAGCTAGCACCTACAAAATAGGAGATTCAGATTCCCAAATCCTCCCTGTGATTTAGGTGACTCATCATTCCCTTTGACAATGAAAGGCTAGTCAGTGCTAACAGTGGCAAAGCCATCTTCATACAATAAGCCACAATCCAGCAAATATAATACTTGGGGTCAAGGTCATCTAAAGCCTAAGGAAGCTATCTCATCCTGCATCTCCCACCTGACAGGAAAGCACCCCTGGTAGGCTGACCTGTAAACAACATGGGAATTTGATGAACAGATATATGCCCTGACTGCAAATTTGAAGTTGATTCTATGATTTGATACTATAGTCCATACTTATTTTAAATTCAGTCACCTTAATTTCCATGGTGGGAACAACAACATCCTTCAAGTTCTTCAGTTTAATAATTGGCTGGTCAGCTGGAATACTTACTCCTCCTGTAATTAAAAGGAATTAATATTTTTAAATTCAGAACCGTAAACATAGATCAAAGTTCAAAAAAAACAGCTTACGTTGTTTTTGGGACCCAAAACCTCACTGCATACTTCTGTAGAGCTGATGAAGATGACCAGAGGACAACTGGAGTTTCATACTCAGAAGGTCTGAACCTTATAGTGCAAGTAATTACTATGACTTTTAATCCCGACTCAGTTCTACATTTATCAAAAATAGGACACAGTGCTAGCACAGAATCTCTTTTAACTAAATATCAGCATTTAGAAATATACTTTTTAATCCAAGAAAATAAAATACATAAAATCCAAAAAACCGAAATGCATTAAAAGAAAAATAATTTTTCCAAGACTTACTTCTTTGAGATTTCCACGGACTAGCATCTAGATTTGCTAATGTGATGTACGCATCACAAAGTGCTTCAACGCCTCTAACCATACAAGCTCTCCTGTTTCTTACGATATTGATTATGTTGCTAGCAGCCTTCATTCTGTCCTAAAAAACTCCAACAGAATACAAATATTAGATCTTGCAGACTACACCTTGTAAGATTAAAGATGCATCATAACATGCACTCAAGTAAGTATGACTGAGACACATCCTGTGAAAACAGAGAAAACTTGCAGTAACGGACAGCCCTTTGTGATACAAACAGAAATAACGTGAAGAGAAGTTTTGTGTTGTCTAATCTGAGATAAAGAGTAAAGTAAAATATTATTTGGGATGGAGAGGGATCAAATCTGTCCAGGCAAAGTGCAAAAATTCTTCAGAAAAAGGGACAGGCAGTTTTGGATGTTCTTCCACCACTTTCCTGCTTCCGATATTTCCTCCCAGCTGAAGAAAAAGCCTGTATGCAAAAGGCAAAAATCTGACCATGCGTCCCTTCTGTGCCTAACTCTGTGAGGCTTAGCTGAGTTCAGCATAATCCTACTCCTAACGGTGGGGCCACAGAAGAACTGCAAATCTGAGAGAAAGGAGAAAAAAAGCCACGTAAAAATGTGGTGAAAAATTGTATTAGTGTGGGGGGTAGGAGGGTAATGACAAACTATGCCAGGCCTATAGTGATGGGGGAAAGAAGAGGCATTAATCTAGATATGAGATGATTCCAAAAACAGCTTCAAATAAAAATTAAGCAATAACAAAATTAACATGAAGCCACAGTTCAGTACTACCCATCATCATGGCTTTTGACATATAGAGGTCATATAAAGGAACACGAGATATACTGCACAAATACTTAGATAGAACAGATGATATTACTCAAAGCAGAAAAAATACTCAACTCAGTATGTACTTTTAACAATAAACCCACTCGAGTCTTTTTGTTGCATCTAAAATGCCTTTTACAGAATCCCACATCAAGGATATTTATCACAAAACTCTTTGCAATAATTGGGGCTATTTGTTGCAGGAAGCATTAACCACGTTTTGTTCAACCCCATAATTACTTCTTTCAATAATAATTACCAATATATGCACAAAAGGGGGGGGGGGTTATTATTAAAAGTAGTTTTTTCCTCCTACTCTTTCTTAACAAAAGTCAGCTGATGAGCTCTACATTAAATACCCTTTGACATATTTTTTTTTTCATTTTTTAACAAAATTAAAAAACTGAATATGATTGATAGAATAGAAATTTTTGTAGTCACCACATCAAGCTGGGAGATTTCTTTCGGTGCATTTTTAATTAACTTATTTCTTCTTATTGCATCTGGTTTTGTGAGGAGTTCATCTTTGTTAGCATTTGCCAAAGCTAATATTATAAACAAAGTATGATGTGGATGATCCAGGGAAATTCTAGACATTAGCTGTCAAGAAAAACAAAAAGATCCCATTATTGAAAACTGTACAGAAGAAAAAAAAATTACTTAATTAACATTATTAATTCTATTGAACTTCTGAGGTTCCTAATAGGAAAGAAAAACTAATACTTAGATGGTATTTCCACAACTAAAATACATTCAAAGTATATTCCCATACCTGCATAAGGCTATTCTTATACAACAAGAGAATCAATTAAGCAGCAAGGAAAAACGTCTCTAATCTTCTCCCCCTCTCCCTCCACTATATTGATTTTGCATCACTCAATTTATTTAGCTATAACTGCACAATGGAAGATACATATTATTAAGAAATATGCACTACTAAGCCAATCAAGGTATCTTTAGATACAAAAAACATAAATTACATTATTCAGAACTTCATGAAATCCTAAACCACCCATCATCTTGGTTCCCATCCGAGCAGCCAGCTGGTACATCAGGGGCAAAAACTTGTATGAAGGGATCTTCTCTGCATTTTTCTGTAGTAGAGAAAATTAAGTTAGAAAGCTGTACTAAACACCAAAAAAAATACCAGGTACTACCTTACTAGGTGAGGGCTAGCAATTTTGGTTTTGCTTTTTGGTTTTTTTTTGTTTGTTGTTTTTTTGTTTTTTTTTTTTTTTTCTTTTTTTTTTAAGCTGAGAGTAATCATTGCTGTGTGATCAAACGGCAGTCCAGCGACTATCACACCCTCTTGGTCCATGCCTCCTGAATGCTACAAGTCCTTCATAAGAAAACTACTATTTTCTGTTCTATTAGAGCAGAGCTTAGACAGATGGATCCAGAATTAATTTCTAGATTCTTTGTGGCAAGAGACAATCCAAATTGAAAAAAAATTACAATTTAGTTTAACAGAAGAAATAATTATGTGTAAAAAATGAGAGTAAAGGAACACTGTCTATTTTTCAAAGTTAATTATAACACAAAGCGAAGAATTAAATTATACAGATCTCTGTTATAAACAAATTGTTTTGGTCAGAATTAACAGTTTTCCTGCATGATTCTAGAAATGACAGAACTCGCCTGACAATGAGAACTTTACTGGTCCCTGGCTACTGTGTTATATCTAAGAGCTTATCCTTTCACCTAGAAGTGTATATAATATAAACTAGAATAATGTACTAAAGGGTGCTGAAGATGAGTAATATCCAAGGCATGTAAAGAACAAGATGACAACAGCGAAAGATCATGAGGTATGCTTAGTCATACAGATTTCTCAAATTAAAACGCTAAATTAAGTTAAATTAAAATGTATTGAGAGTTACAGCTCTCTGTTGAAAAACTAACTGATGAGCAACCAATGATGATTGAAAAAAGCAAGTTTTGAGGAAAAAGTCGCAGAGATACATAGGAAAGCATACTGCACAGTACTATAATTCACATTCTAGAAACACAGGAGGAGAAGGAGAAGATGGGTAATTTAACGTCAAAGCATAAGGAAAAGCAACAGCAGACACATACCTTCATCATTTCATTGACTTTATCAACTCCAGAATTTTCAAGCCATAGGGAACAGAGTCGAAAGATCCACATGTCATGTTCTTCTCCACTTAGTAAACAGCTGATATAGTTCTCCACTGCTTTACACAAGAAGCGTTTGCGATCCTCGGTTAGGGCGTGTATGGCACATTCATCCAGTTCCAGTTCTCGCTGAACCTTCACTGTGTATCTATGTGAACAGACATTATTTTTAAACAACAAATTATCTCTTAATGAACTTACAGCAAGGCCATCCCTAGTCTTCTTACTAATTGAACATTTTTTTAACTTGTTTTGTATGTACAAGCACGGTAAAATAAACAATTGAGAAACCAAATTGTGGGAGCTGTTTCTTCAGTGTACGTCCACACAGACCCACCACTCTAAAGTAAATTTTCAGTCAGTGTCTTTCTTCTTTTTAAGATTTAATCTCAATACTAGTATAAATGTGAATATCCAGTATGGGTAATTTGTGTAAAGACTTCAGTTTCCAACAGCTGAAGTTCAATTTTTTCCAATCGCTTGCAATTGCTTTTACTAAATTTTTAAGAATTCTGTATTAAGATGAATTCCTCTCTTTGACCAAATTTGTAAAGGAGAAAAATCTCAAACTCATTTATTTTTACTCTGTAACGTTTTCCCTGTCAAATAAACTAAACAAGTCCAGAGAATAAATGTGAATTCTGGCCCATGATCATGCACACTGTTTACCTGCTGCAACACTCCTTGGCTTAGTTTTGGCCCACACTACCTAGCACTCTCCTAGATCATGTTCAGGCACAGTTCAGAAACTATTTGCAGCAAGCACTACAGATTTGGCCACTGTTTTGTGGAGAAGGCAAAACGGAGCTGCAGAGATGTGACCCATGCTGTACCACTTGCCCGGAGAATTAGTAGAGATGGAGCCTTTGATAGCTCCATAGTAACCACCTCTCCCTTTGAATGCTCACCTATTTGTCTGAACTTTACGCTCCCTGATGAGGCCGACCTCCTCCTTGGCCTTCTTCAGTAATGCCTGCTTATTTTCAAACTCTGAGGATTTCATGTAATTCTCAATTCGCTGGTACTGATTATCTGAGAAACGAGCCAAAGACAGGAAAGCCTTCATCTTTCCTTTCTTCAGCTCATCGCTGCCGTCTCCACTGTGGCTTGCAGCAATTTCCACAGCCTAGAAGGGAAGTTACAATAATGATAAGACTGATAATCAGATTAACAGTGCTGCACATACTTGATTAAACTCTATTATCACAGAAAAACAGAATGGTTGAGGTTGGAAGGGACTTCCGGAGGTCATTTTGTCCAACCCCGCTGCTCAAGCAGGGTCATCTGCTCAAACAGGTTACTTAATGTTGCCTATGATGGAACATACATGCACACAAAATAAAACCTACCAGTCTGAATATTCTTCTCCTAAGTGAATTTAATCTTTGAGAAGCGTTCCAGTGCAAGCAGTCAAAAAGATTATCCTGTATGAAACAGCTGTAATAACCATACAGGAGTTTCCTACAGCTATCTATCTTTTAGAGTAACTAGGTATGAAGTTTTACAACAGTTTTACAAGCTTATATCATAAGATGGTGAGGAAAAAATAGAAGATAGTCCAAAAGTGCCAAAAAGAAAAGAAAATTACATGAGAGTGTCGTGTCATTGATTCAAATCATCAGAGAGAAGAAACCATGTAGAGAGTAACAGAGAAAAGCAACCATATAGAGTTTCACAAATTAGCATGAAATAAAGAAATGCAGAGTGGACAAATATTAATAAAAATGTTTCTACTACTGACTAAGAGTTTAAAAAAAACCAAACCAAACCAGTACTTTTAAACACTAGAACAAGACTTTCCAACACCTGGAAAGCGAATGTTACACATACATTGCCCATACTCAAAACGTGGTAAGCGAATGATCTGCCCTGAGAAGGAAAGGATGGGGATGGAGTGGAATGGGAAAAGGAAACTGGATGAGTAGTTGTAATCACTGCACTTCTAAGCCAATATTACTGTGAATTCTATAAAGCCATATTCTGAATATTTTATAAGATTACAGTGTTACACAGTATTATGTGAAACTATAATATTTTTATAAGAAAACATATTTTCTACCCAGAAAAATAAAGGCTGCATTTAATAATCTACTTGACATTTTAACATCCTATTTTAGCACAGCGTTATCTCAAAGACTGCACATTTCAAAGACTGGACGCACCTTTTCTAAGTATTTCTGCATGATGACTGTAGGGTTTTCCAAGCATGTTTCTGCTAACCAGGTTCCGCATAGCCTCAGGCACTCTGTATATATCAACTTCAGATGAGGATCATTCTCAACCTTTGAGAAGCAAGTTTTGGGAAAAAAAAAAAAGAGAAGGAGGCATCAAATAAAAATACCTTTTACATATGAGGCAGACAATTCATAAAGCTTTTAAACACTGAACATAATTCAATCACTCGGGTGTATTACATGTAATGTATCTACAGAGTCATTTACCATCCACATCTACAGTAGTCAGTAACTTTAAACCACATTCACATTCTATGTTAGACTAAAGGAGAGCACATATATTTAAATAGCTGAGAGTCTGAACAATGAAAAACAGAATAAAACAATGACAAAATGTAATAAAAACTAAATAAATTCACAACATGTTTCCAGAATTGGGATATCCCCATTTAGTCTGAAGTAGCATGGTACACTCCGTAGGAAACGTTCAGGAATCGTGGTAACTATGTGTGATCATTAACTTTTTCAGACAGACCTCTACACGTAAACTTGGTTAAAAGTGATCTGACAAGATGATGGAGGAGGTTTCCAAAGGACTTGCCTCCAGATTGGCAGCTCAGCTTTAACTGTATAGCAGGACAAGTTTCCCAAATACTTTTAGTATAGGGTACATATTAAAGACCACCAGATCAAGATGGCAACGCTGACGGTGAAATACTGAAGGATACCATAGGCTGCGAAAATACAAAACCCCCTTATGTGTACAGGGAAAATGCAGCACTGGAAGGTGAGAGGAGGACTAAATTTTTGGAGGCCCTCATCAACTGCTTCATGAAGCAATCACATCAAGTGACAGAATTTTTCAGAAAGCTTACAAAAATATCTAAGATAACTAAGATTCAGAGGCACTTGCTGAAGTAGAATTTGATGAGAAAACATTCCCCTATCTGAGGTAAGATTCCATTTCAGAAGTACAACATAAAACTCAGAGCTCAGTGTGTTTGTAAATGGAGCAGGATTCAAAGATGTGAAACAGCACCCCATGAGACACTGATGTTCCTAGATAATGGATTAGTTCATGGGACAAAGTCGTCTGAGGTACAGCAGTAAACATTTATCAGCCAAAAACTGGCCTGGAATTTCTGTACACTTTGTGATACAGCGTCAGCCCCCCTGAAATAGAAGCCTCAACTCATACTCCCACCTTTGCACAAAGATTCCCTACAGACATCAGGGAAATGCCTGCAACAGAGGTATGCTTCTTTAGCATAAAACATATTACTAGTGTCTCCCTGTATTAGTCTTTTTTTACACAATAAGAGCCAGAGATAAAATCATTATTATTCTTGTAACAAAAATATGTACACCATTACAGTTCCCAACGTAATATGTATCAGGAATAGCGTGGCCAGCAGGACTAGGGCAGTGATTGTGCTTGGCACTGGTGAGGCCCCAACTCAAGTACTGTGTCCGGTTTTGGGCCCCTCACCACAAAAAAGACACTGAGGTGCTGGAGCGGGTCCAGAGAAGGGCAAGGAAGCTGGTGAGGGGTCTGGAGAACAAGTCTTATGAGGAGCGGCTGAGGGAGCTGGGGTTGTTCAGCCTGGAGAAAAGGAGGCTGAGGGGAGGCCTTATCGCTCTCTACAACTACCTGAAAGGAGGGTGTAGTGAGGTGAGGGTCGGTCCCTTCTCCCAAGTAACAGGCGATAGGACAAGAGGAAATGGCCTCAAGTTACGCAAGGGGAGGTTTAGACTGGATATTAGGAACAATTTCTTCACTGAAAGAGTTGTCAAACATTGGAACAGGCTGCCCAGGGAAGTGGTTGAGTCGCCATCCCTGGAGGTACTTAAAAGACAAGTAGATGTGGTGCCGAGGGACATGGTTTGTGGTGCAGCTGGCGGTATTAGGTTAATGGCTGGACTCAAAGGTCTTTTCCAACCTAACTGATTCTACGATTCTCTGCCAAAACAATACTGGTTGGCCATTAGTTATTTTAACTATTGTCACAGAACAAGATGATATACTTCTATGTAACAGTTTTGTTTACAACAAGTTAATTTTTTATGAAGGGAAATCATCTCAGATTTTAAAAAGCTATATATTTCACAGTGGTGGCTGTGGAGGCAAAATAATGAATAATGAATTCTAACATTTGCCACTCTCTCAGACTCTCACCCTGATAAGATTTGCTAATACAGATTTTTTTTTTTTGCTTTCAGACATTTTGAAAGTACTAAACAGATTTAGTAATATTGCAGACAGCCTTTCAATTTTCTTCCAAAGGAAAACTTCCGAAAGTGAAAATAGGATCTTAAATAATTTAATTCCCATAAGTTTATACATTATAAAACACATACCTGAAACCAATCTGCATCTAACTTTTTTATCATCCCTTTAAGAATATTCAGCGCAAGACTCTCTTCCTTTTTAGCCCAGAAAACCTGAGCTTCTTCTAGCTGCCATTCAGAAACTCCATGTCCCATTGGATTGTGTTGTTTGATCTGAAACATAGCTCTTTCTGGAAGCTGAAATTGAAAACAACTTTATAGACAATTCTGTAAGTCAAATACATGTATCTTACAGCAACTCCATCTTCATTTGCTCCACTTGTGCAGCATATTCTGCCTATCCAATGCTAAGAATTTATTTGCAGCAAAGAGATTGTTATTTTTCTATATACTTGCAGAAAAGCCTGATTTGCAATAAAAATAAACTATGGAATTAAACTTCACAGACTCTCAAATAAAGCACCAATGTTTAACATTTTACATTACTTGGAGGTAATTGCCTCCCTCTTAACTCGTGTCACTGGTGAAATAACATCCTCATTATTTCGCAATCTAATGTCACTATGACAGCACAAAGAGCAAACTCTTTATAACAATGTCAAATATTGAGACCAAAGTGTATTTTCGCAAACTGTCCAACCAATAACCAAATCGATCAAACTTTTAAATAAGCAAGGTAAACAATTAAAATGTAAGAATGCCTGTGAAGGCCAATGTAAGTCTGAGTACTTCAATTAGTGGTCAACGTGATGATTCTGTATGGCACACTCTTCCTTCTCTTGACGGATGGTAGTGGCACCAAAGAGGAAGAAAAGCCTTTAGTTGCAAAGAGAGCTTCCTCAAAAACTTTCCTCCATCCAGACACTTAGTGTTGTCAACTACTGTCAAAAGGAAAGGGTTCTCCTTCCATGGTCTGAAAGACTGATAAAGCCCAGAAGTATGCCCCAAAGGTTGCACATGACCTACAACGCTGAAGAGGCTGAAACGAAAGTGCATTCAGAAATGCACTGGCTCAATCTCTCAGAACCTTCTAAATCCTTCCAAAATATTGCACCCCAATTTTAATCTTCTTCTGTAACTAAAAATCAAAATCAAAAAAAATTCTGTTGAGGCTCTTAAAGGACACTCATCACTACAGTGTTAGTGGCTGGGCAAGCATGAGATAAAAAAATTCTAAAGAAGTTATTTTCCCAAACAATTTCAGAGACACTGAGTAAACCTTGCAAATTTATGAAATCAAAGACAGCCATTACTACTGATTTCATCATTGTTCACAAAAAGAGTTAGAACCTTCCTGAAATCAAAGTTTAATATAGTTTCACATATGTGAATCATTGAACGTCTTTCCAGGTTATGTATTTAGCTGGAACTGTTTTCTGCAGAGGTTTTATTGTTGATCTATAAATTCTTGTTGAGTTACTACTCCAGATGCAATACCCAGAACAAGCCAAGGCTGACTCTGGCCTTTAAATGCACTAGCAGCTGCAGAAACCATTGCATTAAGTCACTCACAGAGAGAGATGCACCACAGTGCAATGGTGTTTTGAGAGTATAAAACCTTGAAGACAACACTAAATACACAGATGCAATGGTGTTCTTCCTGCAGCTTTATTCTGGAACACTGCAACAGGGTGATGCAAATGAAAACTGGATATATAAAGACTGCACCAAAATAAAGTAACAGAGCTATAAGAGCATTCTCACTAAAAATTTCATTTTGATATTATCTACCTCATAGAGTAGCTTATAGTTATGACCACAATTCAGAAAACATGCCCATAAATACAATTTATGAGTAAGTTCTACATAGTTTAAGTCTCCAACTAATTGATTCATTGAATAAACTTAAAATACAGTTAATCTTTAGTACTGTTAAAAAATGAAGTTATTTTATAAACTAAAAAACTGAACATCCATCATTGATCTTTCCTGGAATTTTTTACCTGTGTATTTTTAGCAGTTCTTGCCAATCTAGAGAGATCCACTAGATGTTTGGTCAGGATGTCTTTAATACATTCTCTTTTGGTATTTTCATTCTCCTTTTCGAGCAATATCTCCAAAATTACAGTGCGCAGAGCCATGATAGGTTCCTGGAAACGGAAGTCACTGTCCTTGAGAAGCTGGGACTGTCTCTGCCATTTCAAATAAGTATCATTCAGTTGTTGAGTAGTAACAGATCTGCAATTGTTAGCAAAAGAAAAAAGAACCGTTATTAATTCTCGATAAGTATTAGTGAAATGCAAGATGAGTAACAAAAGTAAACTACCGAGGCAGTTCACAGTCTACAGTTCAAGAAACAGTCCGTAAAACCCTACAATGATTAATACGCGGAATAAACTGGCAGGCTTCCAGTTTTAATAGACATGAAGATCAAGAGATCAACATTAGCAAGGTGAACGACTCCACTGTAAACATTCTTGATTAAACATCAAAAACAGTTGTGTTAAAGGTCCGTCAGCAAAGGGGATCATATTCAAAGATAGGGTTGCTTAAAAGATTAAATGTAGGCTATGAAAAAGACTACTTAAAAGATTAGAGACCAAGATTCCTATTTTATTATGTAGGTTATATATGGATTAATATAAGAATAAATTCCAAACTGTGACGTTGAAGCTGTGTAGGTTGTCACTGTACATATTATTTTCTTAGGTGATTCATTAACTGCAAATAGCAATGGTTCATAAGGTCCTGGACATGCTAAATGACTGTAGTATGACTATAAGCTACCAAACGACTACAGCAGAAAAAAAATAATCAATGTTAATAGCACTACAGAGATAAATACCTTCCTATAATTAAAAGGCAACATTAAGAATTCAGATAGAATACTGATGGTAATAGTGGTCCATGAAGAAAGTGATTCAAACTGAAACAACTTTCAATAGATCTATGGGTATTACCAAGGAAACGGAAAACATTTTTAGAAAGGAAACTAGAAGAGGATGACTCAGTTACTTTAGTAAACCAAAGGCTAGGAGATACGACTGCTACCTTGGAGTATACCACGAAACTCAAACCAAAGGAAAGAAAACAATTATTTAAAATACAATACTGGCATAATATCAAATAATTAAAACTAGACCATGAATACATCTAGTCCGGAAACAAAGAGAATCTAGATTTGTCTTCACATAGTAAAGCTAAAATCCGTATCATTTTTAAGATGAAGTTTGAGATGTTCACGAATACAATTTGTTGAAGTAATTTTATTTTTGTGCTAGACTTGATTACCAAAAATCTTGAAAACTGAGAAAGAAGTATGAAACAAGCTTAAAAAAAATACCTGGAGAACAGCAGACCTATATTTTCCAACTCTCCAATTAGCTGTAGTCTGCAAAGAGTTGGATATAATGAATAAACAGACTCAAGGCTGCCTTTGCACAGCTCTTCTACTTCATTCACTCTGTGGATTTAACAGAGAAATAGCAAATTATTTTTTTTAATATCCACAAATAATTCCAAAGTTCCATAACATAATTTCCATACAGTGAACAGAATTTAAAAAGCAAAACTATTCTGTTTGTAGTTATTTTGTATTACCATTGAAGTTCCAAAACTAAGTTTGTCAATAAATGAATACATGGTAAGCATATATAAACTCCAAAGCCTACGTCATAGCTCAGCTAAAGAAGAGTAGTCAGCATTCAAATCCACTTAAGAGGACCACAAAGTAAGGTATGTATACTACAGGAAACATATCTTCAATTGGCACACGAATTGTATATGCACAAAAAGTTAAAAAACTTAGAAATTAAGTTGCAGTCCGGAAGTATTAATTTTATTCTATGCATGAGTCTTTATTTAAGGCCATAAAACCCCAGTACAATCTTTTATACATAACTTGTGACTACAAACACACACACACGCTCTCTAACAGGAGAATATTTGCATACAGTTACCTGGCATCTTTAAGACTGTCATAGAAAGCAGAGAATTCCTTATCTCGTAAAGACTGAAGAGCATCATACAATGATTCATGGTACCCTGGTCTTCCTGTCTCATGTCTTAATAATAAGACAAAAATAACATAAAATAAAAGGAAAACTGTTTCTCTACAAAGAAGAAAATTTTATGACAAATTTTTTTAGTAGTATATTTTCTGTAGTTGTATGTTTTACATGATAAAAAATAATGCAACCCTTAAATTTTAAATTCATGTAGTATTTTATAAATTCAAGCTATTATTTTAAAACAAAGAAGAAACAGTAATGGTCAAAATGTTTGGAATATGAAGAATATGTTCAAGGTTGTATCAAAAACACAACACAAAACCAACTGCACGATAAAAATTTAATCATAACACTTCTCACAGTATTATGCTGAAAGATATATATTACAGCATGTATGCAACTTCAGAATCAACAATTTTTTTAAATTTACCTTCAGAAATATTTTTAAAAAGGAAAAAATAAAGAAAATCGGAAGGCTGAAAACACCCATAGTGTTCAATTTAATTTTCTCTTCTTTGCCCTTTTCACTTTTCTTTCTTCTTCTTCTTGACCCTTCTCTTCCCTGCCATCTCACTCTATCTCTTTTCATCTTACATGCTGTTTTTCTGCCCCTGTATTAAAGCTGAATATTCTGTTTGCCTACGAGGTTTATAACCAAAGAGGTTTATACAAACCCTAACCCAGGGACAAAGACAGCCCACGTGTATGAAGTTCATTCTGATTGTGGCATGACAGATGCCCTTCAAAAGCACACGTCTGTGAAGTCCTTCAGGTCCTTCTAAACAATGATCTAAAGGCAGTGCAGGAGAAGAGAATGCACACACCAAGAGTAAGTCCCCCAGACCCATCTCTCTGTAAGAGTCTCAGGAGACATCCTCCATTCTCCTCACCACTAAGAGTTAACATAGGAGGAGTTACTGAAGACCCCATCATGTAACTTCTGCTTTTGCCAAAATGTAGTGAAGCTATTCTGTATCCCTCCTAAAATGTGCGATGATGTAGCTGTACTAAGGGACAGAGTTCACCCTATATCCCGGCCAGACAACATGAAATAACTAATGCCAGGCATCCAACATTACACAAGGGCGGAGATTACTCCTTATGAAAGAGTAGCCATGAATCAACACCGATGTTTCCTTATCCAGGCCTTGATAACCTCTTGTGGCTTACCAAGTAATGTTTTCCCCATTTGCTTATAAATTAAACATTAAAAACTATCTGTCCCTCATATGTACTTAAGATGCACCTACTATCTGAGTTAAAAATGGAAAATTTTGGTTTATAGTTATGAACAATCAAAATGAAGAATCAACTGCAAACAGTTTCCCAGCAAAATGAAAAGTGATTTGCATATGAAACAGACAGGTCTAAGTGAAAAAGACTGCTTTTCAATTCAATGATTAAGATAAATTAGGTGACCTGCTTCATAGAAATTATATTCTAATTACATCTTTTTGCTTGCAACTGAAACCATTGCCTTTCACTTAAAGAACTAGCAAAAAAGCAAGTTGGTTTACTTGACAGAAGAGATGTGGCCCCACTGCATGTTCCTCCATGCTGCCTGGTAGCGTATTTCCTGTAGTTCCGCACACCACTCAGTGTTTTCATGTTCCAGTCCTTTTAAATACATGGAAAGAGTGTGGCAAAGCCCAAAATTTTGCAAAGCCTGGAATTAACAAAATTACTGAAAGTTGGTTTTCCTCCTTTAATAAACTGAATTGTTTTTTTAAAAGGCTTTATTTTACCTTGGGAAACAAAGAAGCCTTTGTGGGTAAGGCTGAACCATAAGTATTTCTTAAGTCAGCACTATATAAGATGAAAACTTTTTAATAAGACTACTAATCACACTATTGATACCTGCAATCCCGGAAAAACAAGTTTCATTACTACTGTGGCTGGCAGTCTTTGAAATAAATTGCTATGTTGTGTTTCAAATGAACTGTCTGCTCCCATTTCTCCATTCCATCGTTCCTGAGTAGTAAGCCAAAACTGGTTTTACTTCTTAATGAACTGTTTTTCCTAGTAGGGATTTGAAGTTTCCTACAACTCCTAAAGTCCTATCTGTTTGAAGACCAAAATGACTTTGCAGTTGTGATCACTTATCCCGGTTACGTGTGCAGACATTATGAAGGAGAAACACAATGGAATTTTAACAATGATACTAAATAATTTGGGGTAGGAAAAGAAAAGTACTACAGGAAAATGAAAAGAGGTGAAACACAGATATACCTGTGCTATGTTATTACAGAACTGGCATAAACATTTTTAAGCTAAAAAAGCAACATATTTTTAAGGCATCAATAAGACAACATCAATTCTATTTATTTATTTTATCAGAAATACCAGTTTCAGTAAGATAGTTGCCATAATAGAGAGGTTTAAAGCATCAGATGGCAAAAATAACCAACTACATTACTTTTTATATCCTGTCGTTTTAGGAGCTGGCCAAATTCCGTATAAAATTAAATATATTTATTTTGAAATATTTCGCAACATTCATTACCCAAGACAGCGATGACAGGTGAGTGACGAGAGGTCTAGAAGTCTTAATGTTTTCTGGACGAATACTGAGTTGTGTTATATTATACAGTTTGGATGCCTATGACAGTGGGCTGGACTTGATGACCGAAGAGATCTCTTTTAGTCCTAAAACAATTTTGTACTCACTACAAATTACTCTCAATATTATGGATATCAATTCCTCCATTCATTTCCTATTATGAAATAAAATTACCTCTATTATTCCTGCCTGGCGAGTAGATGGAGAGAGGCTTGCCTCAAGGTCATATGTTACAAGGGCTTTCTCCCATACTGCTTCATGCTCGTATGTTCTTATCCTGTTGTAAGTAAACAAGAAGTTTTCAATTTAAGTTCCTTACTAATAAATGAAAGCAATGAATTTAAAGAACAAAAGAACATTAATAAATTATACCGTGCTAATGGCTGCAACATTCTTCCTCCACCACAGCCATAGAGACTGTCAGGTTCTCCAATGCTTCTATATATGTCCATGAGAAGGTCCTAGAACACAGGCCATAAACCAAAGAATTACCTCTTTTGCAAGCAGCTCAAGTGAGTTTTATACATATCAATGTGAGTTTTACAAGTCCCGTCATGGAACATGTTGTTATCATTGCTTAGTTTTCCTTTATGCAGTACCTGAGCCTGCTGTCATCACAGGAAGAAAAGTTTTGTCAGTCTAGCAAAACTCTTCAGGACTACCTAACTTCTCTGCTAAGTTATTAAAAAAGCAGCGCTGGGCCTCAGGTGGACTGGTTGAAAAGCAAAAGGCAGTCGAGTTCCCTTTGAATTAGAGCATGAGGACAACTTTCAAATACAGTTTGAGGTTTGCTTTCGCATTATGAAGCACCCACATGTACCTGTAAACTTATGCCAGTTTCTTCTTTGCTTTTTTCATTCAAAAGAGTAATAGTTGTTCTTTGACTTTCCTCTTCAAATGACAAACTCTTAGCTGCTTTAAAAGATGACCTAGAAGAAATGTTTTAACTGGTAAAGTTAAAAGAAATTTCATACAAAGAACTAAAGAAATCCTAAAACAACACTTGAGAAGTAAGAAGCACAAACACCAAATGCAAGATCAGGCCTGTCATATCCCCAGGTTATTCAAAATGGCTTTCCACCAAAATGACACAGTGATAGCTGAACTGAGAATATCAATATCAAGGGATTTCAACATCAAGGTGATTTTTCAGAGAAAAAACCAAACCCACCTTGTAATGTCTAATCTTTTATTAAATCAAATTGCTTTTGTAGATGCCTGAAGCAAGAATGCTCTCTTCTGGGAAAGAATAAAAGCAACTACATAATATATATGCTTACAACCATACTTCTGTAATACATTCACTGCCTCAGGGATACTTGTCACCAAAATGAAGCTAATAAACTAGTTCCATATTTTGATCTTTCTAGACTGGAAGACAAAGATAATTGTCCATTATAGAAGCAAACTCCTACAAGGACCATTCAGCTCTACCCACACAATTCTGGTCACCATTCTGTGGTTTCCTTCTCCCCTTCATTCACTTCTGGCTGTAATTTAACCACTAGCACACTATTAATTATGAGAAGCAGAATCTCAAAAATGTTCAATTTAGAAAGTGAGATTCAATACGTTTTAGTATGCAGAAGCACGAACTCTGGTGAAGTTTCTCCAGAACACACACTACTAAGAAAACTTCCTGGTTAGAAGTCAAAATGACACTATTTTAAGTGTGTCCCAGCTAGCAAACTAGCAAGGTTGGGCTCACATTCAAGGACTGGCAGAAATACTTTCCAGGACAATACACACACCTAAGGAATTTTTTTAATGTTTCCTTGACTTTTCACATAACAAAACACTACTGGGTCACACAAAATGTGATCCATTTTACCAGAAACGTCAATAAACTGCATTCCTCAAGTCTTGTACCTTTCTTGCTGTTTGTCTATATTTATCTTGTCTGCGTAGATTTCTGTGTAGAGCAAGGCTGTGAAGTGAGCAGCACAAGACTGTGCTGCTATAGCAACCTCCAGATAATTCAGCTTTAGCCAGAAGCTGTCATCAAAAACTGTACCTGAAACAGATCTGATTAAATAAAGACTTTAATATTGCTGTAACAGACCTTCTCTCTCACATTAAACAAAATAAATCCAATCTACCTATAAAGCCTTCCAAAGGCTAATTTTATTTTAGCCCCCCCCCCCCCTCAAAATCCATACCACAAAAAGTTTATCAGACAAAAAGATTTTAGAAAACTCCTTCAGCATGGCTAGAACCCCGTAAGGCTAGCCATATCACTTCTGTAACAAATGCAAGGTCACTACTGTATCTTCATTCTTTTAACTGACATGTCCTCCACCACCACATCCTTCTTCCCTAATCTAGAGCATCAACACATCTTAGAACAGTCATAATTAAATTAAAGTAACATTTTGCAAAGCTACAATTCACCTCTTTTGTCTTCTTAAGTAATCAACAACAGCAAGCATGGCTCGTCGAGATACTTTATCCAAACTTCTAAAATTATGGGTTTCTTGCTCTGGGTTGTATATTTCAAAAGAAAGAATATAATGAACTTTTGTCACAACATATCCATTTACAAAATAAAAGGGTGTATTTTGTACTTGAGAAAATAACTAAAAACTGCCTTGGACAGCATTTCCAAAGTTAAATAGTTTGTCACAAAACGTATTTCCCCTCGTTATATGATGTCAGTGACATTACAGTAGCTCATACCACAATTTTCTTTATTAAATTATCTTTCTATTAATAATTTGTGGATTTTTTTTCTTCTTATAGAATTCAGAGATGATCCAATGTCATTGCACAAAGCTCCAAAACAGACCTCGTCCCTTAGGACTGAGCCATATAAACTTATTCCAAAGCCACAGAAATACTTATTAGTAGCTTTAATGTAGATTTTATAGAGCATGTATACTTATACAAAAACCACTATCTACCACACACAGACACATACTTTTTAAGAATTTATATTTCAATGCCTTGCTTCTGGATTAAAAAAAAAAAATAAAAAATCAGATGGCTATATTGTGTTCTGGTCATTGGGTTAATAATTTTTTAATTTTTCTCGACATTTTTAATTCATAAGTTACAAGAAGCAAGAAATAGGAAAAGCATAAGCAAAGGTTTGATTACTACTACACCACAGTAAGATGCAGAACTAGAAATTTCCCCTACAGAAAGCAGAAGCCACGTAAAAAAAGAAGTATCTGAGCATTTCGTGTGCTCCAACAGAAATGAACAATGCTTACTTTCCACTGCTACCACAGACCTTATAGAAGAAATACCAACTCCTTCTTTATAAGTCATCTCCCAAATGCTAAACTTTCAAAAGACATACAGTAGAGACATCTCTCAGTTCCTAACGCACCATGACATTTTTCTCGCCAGATCCATCCCCATGTGCTGCTGCATTACTTGCAAATGTAGACAGCGTCTCACAGGCAAGGTCCATTCTGTTAGCACTGCAGAGTCAATGCCCCAAAGAGATTACTGCTTCCTATTTCATAATGTGATCAGATGAATAACTGAAAATTTCTGAATGAAAAAAATTTGGACTAGACGATCTTTAAGTTCCTTTCCAACCCAAACCATTCTATGAATTATATCTGGGTACCAGAAAGTATTAACGAGTCAGGGGAAGGAAAAGGCACTGGCCAAAATCGGAAGAAAAAAGTTATTCTTTTTTGAAAAAAGTTGTTCAACAGACCAAATGACTGTAATGGTAACTATAAGATGTCAGCATGTTGTTCATGGTCACTTGCTAACAAGAAGCTTACGGACAGAAAATGAAAATGGTGTTGTGTTTTTTCATGGCATCAGATAGAAATTCTAAATTCTAAGGAGAATAATTGAACATGACAGATTCGTTCAACAAAAATTTCACCTCTTCTGCAAAATAACGGATTCAGCTGACATATAATTCCAGACAGACTGACAGGCGCTAAGTCCAAAATATTCCTCATTTTTAGTTTGGTGGGTTTGACTCTTGTCAAGCAGTTGGCAATTTACAATTAGGTTTGGTTTCTCAGGCAGAGCAGCGATTGGCATCATGTTCACACTATTTACGCTTTAAATTGACAAGATTAACAGGCAATACCTAGAACTTGCATGTCAAAATAGATCAACAAGAAGACTCTTGTTCAGAAGCACTCAACTCGCTCATGTCTAACTCCTTGGTCTTTGCCACAGTTTGGATCCTGATGGATTGGAATGAAATACATACTGGTTTTCTAGGAAGTTTTTTTCTCCTTGTTTTGATAGGTAAGAGTTTCTCCTTGAAGAAACTGTTAGTCAGTCACCAGATGTTTAGAATACTGCTGACCTTCTATAATTCTAGCTTTGGAAGTAACATATCTTTGCTCTGTTGGCTACTGCACCTCCAGTTTATCTGTAATCAACTACATAGACAACGAGCTGTGTGCTACTTCCGTTATTTCTTTTGGTACCAAGACAGTTTTTAATCTGAAGAACACCATTTAAAGCTTTTACATGTCCTTTATTTTGCTCTTATTACCTCAGTAAGATCCCTTGCATAGAATCACAACGTTTGAAGAAGCCTCTATGATTTGCTCATTGGTGTCACTGAACTAACTGCAAGCTTACAAAACTGAGAAAAATCCCTTCATATTTTTCGTAGAACATTTTGGGTGACTCTGCACATCTGAGCATAAACCTGTGCAGCGGTTTCCCTGGTTGCTTACAGGAAGGAAATAGGAAATTGTTAATCCTTTTCTATCTCACGAAGTAGAACAATAATAAAAATATCTGGACCGTGGGAACAGCTTGTTACCTGACTTCAAAAACGTGAAAGAATACTGCTCCAGTCTTTCTGGCCAGGCTAGCCAGCATCTATGAAATGTACCTTAAAATACTCCTACTATCATTAGGCTTGTTTACAGCACTCTTAGCAGAAACTGCAACACTAAGTGTTCCTTTACCTCTCTGGCAACCTGAAGCTTGCATGGCTTGCCTGTAAATAGACTGCAAGACATGGTACAGACTCATTCCTTTGGTGATTTGTCACTGAAGAAGGGAGTTGGAAGACATAGCAGAGTAGCTACTGCACAAAAAAGTATTAACCTGAAGTTGCTGTTATTTGTGTTAAGTAAGTGACATGCACCAATAAAAGAAATACATTATTTCAGCTCTTGAAAAATAAGTGCATGTACCATTCACATAGTCTGATAACAAAGATCTTATTGTTTACACAGATTTATGCTAACTTCAACCACAATCTCATTGGAAAGGACACCAGCCAGCTTGATTAGAAGATACTTTGTTTTTAGTGAAACTTTACTGCATTGCTCATAATCTGCTGCAGTTCTTTCGGTTACAACTTCCTTTCATCCTGCTGGAATGGAACAGGTTTTTTGAATGTATAGGAAGACCATTATGAACATGAGGCAGAAGCTACAGCAAGGGTTAGTCTTTCTTCCAAAGGGAAAATCCAGGTGAAAACTGCCTCTAATCACTCTTGTTTGAGTAAGAGAGGAATTTAACTGCCAATTAGTCATTTTAAGAGACAGTCCAAGATTCAGCCTTGCCACAGACAACATTGGATCATATCTAAATTCAGCAAGTAATAAACATTATCCACTTGTGAATAAGGAAAGAAGCTATATAGAAGAAACTACTTGGGTGCTGTCAATGAACAGCTTCAAAATTAATGGTATACCTCCACTGAAAAAGATCAAACAATTGGGCAGAAGCTTCTAAAATTCTGTCTGCCTACAAGTGTGCATCATACGTTTGATGTCAGAAGATAATTTTTTCACAACCAGAATCTTTCAGCTGAAACAAAAATATTGTGACATTACCTGAATCAGAATTTGGAGGTGTAGTAGATCTACTAGAGGAGGCAAATCTGCAACAGGCTGTAAAAAACTTCTGGATATGAACTGACAAAAGATTTCTCCAAGATTCATCTGGGTCATGAAGGAGGATATCATGAATCAGGTATGGAAGCAAAGTTTGACACAAGTCTGTTTTCACCTAGAAAACAATCATGCACAGCAGCTGCTAAGAAAAACAACCAAAAGCCTTTCTTTCTCAGGTTATAACCAAACTGACAACTACTCAAACAAACATGCAATGCTTGAGAAAGAACACGTAATATGAAAAACGTAAACCACTCAATAGGGCTATGCTGGCATTCAGTTACAGTAGTCATATAAAGTTCATCTATGTTTACAATTATCTCTCTTGTATTTCAAGAGTGTATTTTATTGGTATCTGCAATATCTGACTACGAAGGATCTGAATTACTGTTAAGAAAAAGTAGTAACTTAATAGCAGAAATTACTATTTGCTATCAAGATGAGTAATCATATACTTTTGTGCACCACAGCGCACATACATATGCATATATACATATGTATAATTTAGCTCACCTCACATAGTGGCTTCATTAACTGGAGAACTTCATTTTGCACACCTCCACTGTCCAGTATTGAACTAGTCAGGTGCTTGATCCAAGTCTCGTGACTTTCTCCCAGAGGAATCCACAGGTTTGTGTCATCCAAAGTTTCTAAAGGAGCTTCCGTATCATTAGCAGGTACTACAAAAAACTAGAAGGAAAATATATGTATTGTAAATATAAACAAATTCTACGGCATTTAAAAAAGCACACTGCAATCTGCACAGACTAAAACATATGAAATATTAACTATCAGAAGAAATACCTTTTTCCTAGACGTTCTGAAGGGCTGTAGATAGATTAACATGGGATCAGCTTTATTTTTATAAACTTCCCAAAATTCACTGCCAGACTTGGTGGCTAATATGTTTTTCAAACAGGAAACAGCAGCAGCTCTAACATCAATACTGAAAGAATAACATATACAACAGTGTTATTATTCATTTCATTCAGATGTTTTATTTTCAAAATCACCTTAACGCAGGACAAATAATTCCACCATCTAATAACACGTGCGTCGAATCAGAAAATTTTGGACTAGGATATGCCATTGCATATTTTGTTATAAAGCAAAGCCTCGGTATTTACTCCACAGCACTGCTATCCTCCACAGCACAGAAGAGATTCTCTGGCTCCAGTCCAACTAGAGAATTTCTAGGCAACATGTAAGCTTGACTGGATAAGTAATCTGAGTATAAGATAAGTAACGGTTGGACATTAACAGGTGTTAATAACACTTCGAAAATGTTACTCAGGTGATTTGAACAACGTACAACTTAATGGCTCGTATTAAGCTTTGAACTAATTAAATTAAATAAATAAGTATACTCACCAATTATCTGTTAAAGCAGTATTTATTTGAGTTAACATTATGAAGACCCACTGAAGTTTTCTATCTTCAAGTAAGTCCACTGCTTTAGAATCCAGTGCATTTTCAGCACGCTGAAGAGCTATGGTGGAGAAATCCATGGGACCTATTTCTCCCAAGCAACCTCCAACAGCCTCTGCAAATGCAGGCAATTTTATAGTCTTATCGCACTAAAACAAGGTCTCAAACTAAAAAGTTACAATTAATATAAACTACTTTTAGAACTGAGATTATTATGGGGTAAAAAGCTGTAAACATTTAAAAATAATCACTTGAGAAGCTTTATGATTAAAATTACATGTACACAAATCTTGCAGCTTTAGACTCATAAATAATACAGTTATGCTTTCTAACTCAATTTTTTCCGCTGCCTATGGCTCTTGATTTTGCAGTTTAAATTAGATATGGATTTTCTTTTTGCTTGTGTCAGAAACAGGTAAGTGCAAAAGGTCAGAACCACAGCCACTAAGAAACGCTCATTTGCATTCCCTAAGGGTACGATAAACACAAACAGTGGCCTGCGGGCACAAACAGTGGCCTGTAAACTCAGTAGAAATTAAACTACATTTTAGATAAAAGGATGTATCGATGTGTTCCTCATTTGCTTTCCAGAAAAAATATTTTATAAAAAACACATGACTACATACAAGAAACAAAAGAACAAAATGGACCTTGAAAATAGTTTTAATAAAAGGATGTTAATGTTTGTCAGAAAGAACCCCAAATCTATTTCCCTGCTCTTTCCTTCATACTGGGCACATGTGTTTCAATTTTCTGCAATGTTGTTTTAACCACCAGAGCAAATAAAGAACAGACTGAGATATACAGGTTGTGTTTTGAACTAAATTTAACAAATTATCTATGGAAACACAATGCAGAAAAGGCTGAAACTTACAGAGGTGCTGAAGGAGGTATCATACTGAAGTCAATGTGAGCTTCAATTGCTCAGTGTTTGTAATTATTAGTCTTTTAGACGAAAAATATATTAAGGCAAATGTGCTCATTACTCATGTTTCTGTCTAGTTTAGACAGCTGATTTCAGTAAACATCACCTTCACGGAGTTACTCCCCATTTGGGGAAGAGAAGATCTGGATTTTAGCTTTGGATCAAACATTAATCAGGCGCTCAATGTAAATGGCGAGAATAATTTTAATAATACAGAAGAGGCTTTAAGATGGAGAACAAATATTTTAATTTCCACTAAGGCATACCTTTCAAATTTTCAGATAAGTTCTCTTTGATTTTTCTTACTATTTTGCAACCTAATAAAGTGATGCATGTAACAGCAGATGACTCTAAAGAAGAGACCAGGGTCTAAACTGATGACAAGTTATTAGCCAAAGCCGTAAAATACAGTGACTGAAAAGAAGATGTATCCCTCATTTTAACATTCCTGATGGCTCCCTCTGGCAGGAAATGCAAATAGCAGTCGGAAGTAACACTGAGCATGGCAAAGGTTCCGACCTGGGGTTTGCAATGACAGCCCCAGGACGCCTGTGGGACTAATTAACTTACCCAGCACTGCTTTTTCACCTCTGCGGTTAACTGCCATCTTGGACAGCTGCAGTAAGCTCACCACCAACTTCACTACTACAGAATCTTCAGGCTTTTCTGTCATTCAGAAAGAAAAAAAAACAACCCAAAATGTCATTGTGTATTTGTAATGTGAAGACATTAGAAGAAAATACTGCTTTAGTAATGTGAACATGCATTATTAATGTTAAAGCAAGCTGGTACTAAACAGTACATTAAAAATGTATTCATTTTTCTTATTCATCAAGTCTTGAAAAAATGTCTATCCATTTGACCATGCCAAAGAATCCCCAAAACTAGAATACACTGTTACTATTTTCAGTGTTTTGATGTAGAAATTATAATTAAATACATGAAATATTAGCATAAGTTAGTGTAAGAATGTTATTTAAAACAGTGTAATCGTACTATGTGACTCCAATGACAGCGCTTAATCTAATATCATCATTCTGTTCTAAACTGGAATCCAAGGAATATCTCAACATAAGGTTTTCTACCAGGAATTTCACAGAATTTGACTAGCTTTCAGTTGCCTAATTAACTTTGCCAAATTATAAACTTTTGAGATGGATATTTCCTTACATATCTGATGCCTGCCTGAGGTCTTTTTTTTAAATAAACATTCCAAACAAAACTGTTTTGTCATTTCCAGAAACAAGGTCTAGGAAAAAATATGATGACTTACCAATGTAAAAAAATAAAAGCAGTATTTTCTTTAAAAAAAAATATCCTGCTGCCCTGTTGACTGGGATGGAAACCTGGAATCAGGCTTTATGTTTGTTGACATTTTATAAAAATGAATACGCATGCGGCCAAACTGCAGTAGTTATTTCTTAATGTTATCTTTCAGAATACAGTTTTATAGTATGCTAAAAATATTTATCAGTAACTGATTTTTTACTTCTTTTTAAAACCTACAATAACACTACTAGTAAAGTTATCTCTAAGTGCTTAATAGACTTCTAGTGTAAGGCAAAATCAAGGCAACAGGCCCATCAAGCTTGCTCGCCTGCCTCCAACAGAGCAAGAGTACTTCCTCTCAGGCTTCGCCAGTCAGCAGATCGGGGATTTCTGAGCAGAGCTTCATACCTAATGATCTCCGTGAGGTATGTCTAACTCCTTTTAAAGTCCACTATGCTTCTGATCTCCACAGCAAGAGGCAGTACGTTCCATGCTGTATATATTTTCTTTGAAAAAAATATGTGGTTTCTCTTGTATAACTGCTGCCAGATAATTTAATCTGTTCTTGTGCTGTTATAAAAGTGGTAAGTGCTCCCTACTCAGCTTCCTCATACCATTCATCAGTTCATACACCTCTCCGTATTCCTATTCAATCTCTTTTCCAGGCTCCCAAGGCTCTTCTCTGATGAAAGCTGTTCCACACAAGTTTGTTGCCCTTTTACTAACTCTCTTTTCAAGCAGAATTTTGAGACTAAAATTGTAAATGATATTCGAGATGTGGAGACATAATGCACTTACACCATGGCCTTACGCCAGACTACTGTTCTTCCCCAAATTTTACTTTGTACTTATTTACAATGAATTACATCAGCTATTTTTATCTTCCAGCCATGCACACAAGCTGATGAAGACTTCACATAGAGGAGAAAAGTGAAATGGCACAAGCATCTGAAAACCAAAATAGGAAGGAACTGGGTCTGGACTGAGGGCTGAAACAGAATGCTGGGATGTGGCAAGGTTCAACTAAACTAAATCCTACCGTTTTAAAACTTCTGTGAGCTTTACTTTCTAACATGTTAAGTCATTAATAAAATATAGCTTCATTACATTTAAAAGATTTAGGGAGATTCATATACAAGAAAACTCATTACGCAGCCATAAAGCAACTTACTCATATGTTATCCTGGACATTCACAATCACAAGTGCCCCATGCCAAAAGCTAGAAGGGCATTTTATCCTCTCTGCCATATAACACCTCATATAATATTTATAATACACTCTGATAAAGATACTTCATATTTTGCTTAAATAATAAATGCAATTCTGCTCTGCATGTGAAATTATAATAAGGTTACATTGTTAAACATACAAAAAACAAGACACAAAATAAAACATCCAGTGTCAAATTAGTTACATCGCTACACACCTAAAACCAGATACAAAAGAAATAAAATACATAATCAGAGGTCAGTACCCTGGAAATTTTTCAGGAGATCCTTCATCTGATCTTTGTATTGTTCCAATTGTTTGCGTAAATCATACAGTCCTTCAAGTCGTGTTAAGGGCAGTGAATCACAAACACCAACTGAGAGAAAGTGATTAATTTCCTGCAAAACAACACTTTGTATTAAGCACACACAGCATACAAATAAAGGCTTCAAGTAAAGAAGCTGCTCTCAGCAGTCCACAATGTGGATATTAATAGAAGCAAAATAAGAATGGAGGCCTACAAATATCTCAGTGTCTGAAACTGTCAATAAAAAGAATCCACATGCCTAATTTAAAGCTTTCTCAACTATACCTATCGCTAGAAAATTGTTTTTCTTTTTAAAGTTTACGTTACACAAACCACTATGTCATGAGATAGATTTTAAAATATAATTACCTCCAAAAGAGAATATGGTCCTTCACTGTATTTTATTTTCTGCTGAGCTGCTCGCAAATCTTTAAAAGCAGGATATTCAGGAAAAGGATCTAAGCATTTGATTGCATGATTCAGATTTTCATTATCCTTGTTATCTATCACCAGATACTTCAACAAGCCTAGGACCTGAACATAAAAAGTAAATGAAAACCAAAAAATACAGATAAACATTTTTAAGCCTTATTTCTTATTCAGGTTATAAAGTTTGTATTTCTCCAAGTCCCACTAAATTGAGACCTGAATAAAAAAAAAATGGTAAGATAACTTATTTAGAGTGTTAAAAATTATAAAATGTTTAGAGATGGGAAAATCACAGCTATATTCTGAAATGGTGAGGTGTTTTTGATACTCCCCCTCCCAAACAGACTTTCAAGCTTTTCTTATCACAGGCTGCAGTTTGATCCTGTCTTTTGATGAAGCTGATTTCAAATACTGGTCAATACAATCACTAGAATATTGATTTAGCAACACAGTGCGCACAAGCAGTCCTTTTGATGATATTAGAACTTCACTATTCTTACTAACTAAAGTGTCAGTAATTTGAAATCTGGACAAATGTCTAAATATCATAATTTACTGCCCAAATCACTGACCTCTGGCAGAATTTGTTTTATAACAGTTCTACTACTTGAATAAATGTTTGCTAAAGGGGTACCATACTTGCTTTGCAAAAAAGCTGCTTTTACTCTTTACTTACAAATTAATGCAATTGGGATATTCGATCCAGGCAGTTTTGAGGGGTCTACAATCTAAATGATGAGGTTTTTATTTGGAGACTTTTATTTACCTGAAAATTATTAACTAGTCTCCATTCAATGCTGAAAGAAAAATAAAAAGAAGAAACTGAAAAGTGACCACTAGAGGAAGGACTTCCCTGCAGGAGTATGATTTGAGAAGGTTTCATATTGGATATCATTTCCAATTCAGAGCAATTTTTGCCCTCCCCACAGTTTCTGCCCAGGGATGCCCTGACATGTTGCCTTTGCAGTTCGTTGTGCATGTGCAACTGTTTGCATAGACATACTATAAATCTGATCACGATCATTAAGCTAAGAAGATTGCCAGGTTATTTCAGCTGAATCAGCAAAGATGAAGACAACGTAGGGCTACATTGCAAACATGAAGGTGCACAGGGTACTGTGGGATCAGATTAAGCCAGAAGGCAGTCATGAGGACTGAAATGCAACAGGCATACTCTTCTCACCTTCGGCTACTAATTATAAGTCTCTGAATCTAAGTATATTTCCACCCCCAGCAGAATGCACGTACAAATCATTACCAAACAGAAAAGGCGGCTTATAACACAACAGAAACAGCTTCATTTCCCTTTTAAGGCCTATGTGCTAGATTTACTTTTAGTGACAATTTGTTAAGTTTAAGTACATAGCTGAACAACCGAAATCTGTTCTTTGCATGTATTTCCTCTTTGTCTTCTAGACACCTTCTCCTTCCAAAGGTCTTCACCGTATTTCCTGTGAAAACATCCACACAGCTTTCTAGGTAACTGCTTGGCTGCTCGATGTGCTTGTACTGATTAGCTTGCCATCACCTGCTATTTTAGCAATGCCTATGGTCTCTCTCTCTTTCCTTTAGTGTTATCACTGATTCAGTGTCTTTACTCAACTACGGTAACAATTCTTCTTCAACTTACCCTGAAAGTTTTAAACCTCTTTCAAATTTGGCTGAAAAAGGAGCAGATTCAAAGCAGACATAAAAGACATTCCAACAGCATTAAAGCTCTTTAAGAAATATGATTTTTTTTTTATAGGCTGAGTAAATAGAGAATTAGAAAGTAAGTGATACAGTAATCTCAGCAATTATGACAAAATACATCTCAATCACTGTTTAAAGCTGTAGGAATTAAATACGTAACAGAATATTTATCCAACTAGAAGTACCAAAAGTAAAGACACTTTTATTTAAAAAAAATAAACTATTACATCCCAGATAATATTTTTTATAGAAATCTATAAACCACAGAAAAAAGGAATTAAAATTGAACGTGAGTATAGATACAGCTTTAACTAAACAGCAAACATGAACTAAAAAGCTCAGAGATACAGAATAAGCAGCAACTCAAAACTACCTGTTCCTGAATCTCAGGCTGGTCCACAGCAAGAGGTATTAGGGTTCCTACAATAACATGAAGGTGGCTCTCTAGAGCATCATTGCAACACGTAATCGCTGTGTGGCAAACATGATGAAGAAGATCACAACAGAGTGAAAAGCTGCGCATGGATATGTCTCTGATAATAACAGGTCTGTCACAGGAAACAAAAAAGTGAAATTAAAGAAATACGAATTGTCATTGTCTCAAGTATTAACCTATTACACAACAGGGAAGAATAGGGGAAAAAGGGAAATGTAAATAAACTTTAGGAGGAATTGCTTCTAAACTTTAAAATTTATCAACTCAATCAGCTGTAAGGATTTAGCTCAGGAAACATATGAGAATGAAAACACACAGGATTTGACTGATTCCTTTAAAAAATGGAGTAAAAAGCTTAGAGGAAAATATATTCCAAAAAGAAAAAAAAAACCAAAACCAACCCAAAAAGGCTTTTAGATTATTATTTGCCAGAACACTGTTGACAGAAATGGAGGAAAGTGGAAAAAATGTTCTCTAAACTCTCCTCTCTCTGACATAACCATTAGTTTAAAAAAATATAAAAAAAATTTAGGCTACAGAGGACACCTGGGGATTATCTAGTCCAGCTTCTGCCTGAAGCAGGGTCAGCTTCAAAGTCAGATCAGGTTCTCAGGGTTTCATTGAGCTGAATTCTGACACATTCCTTTGACGGAGAATCAACAGCCTCTCTGAGCAACCTGCTCCAGTATTTAACTATTCTCACTGCGAAAAACTTTTCCCTTATGTTCAACCAGAATTTCCCATATTGCAACTTGGTGGGTGCTACCTCTTGTCCTGTCACTGTGCGCTTCTAAGAAAAATCTGGCTTTACCTTCTCTACAAGGTATCTTCCCATCCAGAAACTGGAGAACAGAAATTAGATCAGTTTGACTTATCCCCCTGGGGGGTCTTCCACTCAACTCATCCCACGTCCTGGCTGGGGTGGCTCCACACTGGATGCAGTGGTCCTACTGGAGCTTCATAAGACTCAGAAGGGAATGACTACTTCCCTCAACTTCGGGGTTGTCTTTGTTCAACTTCACAATGTACCTGTTCTCCCGCTCCTACAACTAGATGAGGTCCCTCTGAAAGGCAGCCTTGCCCTCCAGTGCATCAACTGCCCCCGTCCCAGTTCAGTATTGATCACAATAATAAGTCTCATAATAAGGCCATTTAACATAAAATCCACACCCCTCTTCAATATTTCAGGGCATGGAATGCTCCCAACAAGCAAAGCAATCAATTTGCACTTAAATTCAATGACAAATTACTTGATACTTAAATTCAAGTATCTAAAGGGTGGGTTGAAGGAGGATGGTGCCAGACTCTTTTCAATGGTTCCCAGTGACAGGACGAGGGGCAATGGGCACAAGGTGGAACATAGGAAGTTCCGTTCAAATACACGGAAAAGCTTCTTTATGGTGAGGGTGACAGGGCACTGGAACAGGCTGCCCAGGGAGGGTGTGGAGTCCCCTTCTCTGGAGATTTTCAAGACTTGCCTGGATGCAGTCCTGAGTACTGTGCTCTAGGCAATCCTGCTTTAGCAGGGGAGTTGGACTAGATGATCTCTAGAGGTCCCTTCCAACTCTGAAGATTCTGTGATTCTGTGACGTTCAGGTGAATAACTTTCTTGGAAATCCAAAGCTAAACTTCAAGTAAGAAAATATCTCTAGTCCTTATGAAAGATAAGAATCTATTTAAATCTTAAGCCTGAAGTACCGGTTTACTCCATCTGAAGACAAGCTAAGACAACATGTACTGATTCTCACTCATTTTGTTGGCTACTTACTGGTGAGAAAGTGAATGTCAACACTCTTTATTAACTCTATAAGCGCATTTTATTTGGCATGTGCTTACTTTACCTTAACTTCACAATTTGACTTTACTCCCACACCCTTTAAATTCCCAAACACCCTTTCTGTCATCAAAATCTCCCAACGCTTCTTATGTCTACAATTTGATAGCCTATTATAGATACAAAATTCTGCTGTATAGCAAACACTTAAATAGAAGGAGAGCACAACACATTCCAAATTTTAGTAAGAGTTCTAAATTTAAATTCCAAAATTATCAAAGAAAGGCAATTTAATTTTTTCTTTCAGCAAATTTCAATTATTTCTACAAATGAATTAACATCTACTAATGATACTGAAATGTATGGCTACAAGAACAACGGAGCACAGACAGGAAGAACAAGATATAATTATTGTATTTACCTGCTATTGATGTGGTGAATCAGGGTGTAAATTACATCTCTGAGGACAAAAGCCCATGCTCCTCCTAAACCATCTTTTATCTCTTTAAGTAACAGACTAACGAATAAGTGATAAATTATAAGAACTCTGTGTTTCTTGTAAATGTTGTTTGCATCTGATGCATGCTTACAAAGGGCTAGAAGGATTTTCTGGAATGAATCCTAAAAATGAACAAACTGTGAGTAAAAAACTAATTCATAATGCTAATACAGAAATGCTTTATATAGAGAAAAAACTTAAGCGATAGATATATATTTTTTTTTTCTGAAGGACATGGACAAAAAGGCTTTATTATTTTTACCCGTTTAAACAAACAAAAGACCTGTATAGAAACCAATTCTCCAAGGAGGACTATAAGCCCCATACCTCCTAATTTTCTTTTTTATTTTTTTTTCCTCCCACATGAGAAAGGCTATGCACATTTTTCAGAAAACCAAACATTTATGGCAGTTTTCACCAACAGGAGAAACATCAAATAAAAACCATTATGTTCATATGTATAAAATGCATTATTTCATAGAATATATCAATGCAGACTGTAACTGTTAAAACTGTAAACTTAAAAAAACCTAATTATCTTAAAATACTAGGCAGGTTGTGTTACATTCTAAACAATTTATTTCACTGGCTGGCAATATTAACTTTTACACTCAAAAGATTTCGACAAACATGGTCCAGAAAAAGGTTTTTTTCTTTTTTTTAGATTGTTTATGGATAGGCAAAGTAAGTTGTTGACAAAAAATGCAATAAAATAGCAAAAGCTTTGAAAATATATGTTTCTAAGGAATGCAAGCCAGTAATATGTTTATGATTTATTGCAAGGGTTGCATAATTTTATAAGCCTTCATATTTGCCTTTAAAAACTGAAAATCAAATGTCTAAAAATTGATCACAGACTATAACATTTCACAGTCAGTAGGGGAAGCAAACTTTAATATCTTAATCATAGATAGTTTTTAGACGAAACTGTCCAAATGTAATTATTTTTAGGATATTCTTCAGAAAGAAATAAATTGCATCTAAATTGTGTCAGATTTACCCAACCTTTAAATTAATTCTATTTATACATTATTTTATATGTATTATATAATGCTTGCAATAGTTCAAGCACATAATTTTTGTAAGGTTACTGTGTCCCTGAACTTAGGACTTCTCCTGTTTTAGAAGGTAAACAAAAGAACAGAAAGGTTTCTAAGGTTGTATTTTTTCCTCATATATACACGACGAAAATGTCCAATTAAACCAAAATGTACCCATTAAAGAAATTTTATATTATACAGAAAATCATCATTACATACTTACAGGGCTTTTAGAAAGAACTGCTACAAGACTTTTTAATTTGCTTTTATGACAGTTGCTAATATAGTCTAAGGTTGCCTTAATCACATAAGATGGAAAATGAGGAGGATTAGGAGCAGGATCCAGTTCCCTAAATGAATAGAAGAGAGATATTTTTTTTCCTTCCCAAAAATCAAACCCCATGTATTAAATAAAACAAGTCTCATTGAATAAACAAGTAACTCCTAGGAAATCTTTCCTGCTTTCATCAAGTAAGAAGCACCAAAAGCAGAGTGACATATATCTTATTTTTAGCTGTCTGTTCTCCCTCCATGGTAGCTTTCTAAGTTGTACTTTCTTACTATTCTTTTATTATTTTTTGAAACATCATATTGCTAAAAACCCACACATTTGTCTCATCTAAGGTACTTTGTAAGAAAATCTAATTGTAAGTCATGAATAAAGCTTCTGTATTTTTGTACTTATGAGAACATTTGTTTGAGAAAAAAGTAATCGTGAATATCCCCATTATAAAAAAAGTCACCTTTTCTGGGACCTCAAAAAGAAAAGAAATGCATCATGATAGTAATAAACCAGCAGCATTAAGTTTCATCACTCTTATTCTTACCATCCCCCTTCTTAGAAAGGAAAACTTTGGTTACAAGCAGACACCACAGTCTGTTAATAAACTCACTGAAACGAACTTATAAAGTTCTGAAATCCTCAGCCATTTAACTTTTGGCAGGTTTTCATAGAAATGCTTTGGTTTCTTTCAACTTTGTATTTCTAGAATAAAAATACCTTCTTCAATAACTTGAGAAAGTGTAATGTTTTCCAAATAGTTTGTATCTAAACACAGAAATCTGGCAAATTATTTCCAGATATAATCGTGCAAATAGTGATATATTTAGGACAACACCAAAGATTGAAAAGCTCATAAAAATGAAGGTATTTATGGCATTAGAATATTGATATTAATTAGGAATTCATTTATTTGCCATTGCTTAAGCAACCTCCTTACCGAAGGCAGGAGCTGCCATTACAAAAACTGTTAAGAAACAGTTCAATTCTCAGTGACTTCTAAATATTTAAAGACCTTTAGAAGAATCACTTTAATTTAGACATTAAAACCTGATCAATTTTACAGAGAGGGCAGTCCATCCAAGTTTGAACTAATCTAAATTAGCATCGCCATAGTCCAGCTCACCCATGTACAACAGCATTCTCTTGCCCGCTCGTTCGTTCTTTCTGTAACTGCAGTATTATAGAGGTTCTCCTCACTGATACTGGGGAATAACTACGTGAGAAAGCACGCCTGTGACACATCATTACCAATGACACCAAAATCCTTTAATTTTCAACTTTCGTCCACCTCTTCTTATGCCTGAAGAGCACATTTTAATGCACAACATTATACAAATACACTCAGCATTAAGAAAACCTACAAACACGTACCTTACGTATTTACTTGGATGAGCTGCTGCTTCTGCTGTGGTATCAGGTAGTTCATGAAAGGTCATCAACAGTTCAACCACAATCTCCGGTAAATTATTATGAGATAAATTGTCAATTTGCTAGAAGAAGAAAAATAATGTTTTAATAAGAAAAAGATATTTTAGCTAAAATAATTTAACATTTCGTTTCCTTCTGAGAAAATCCATTTTTTCAAACTTACTTTACAGTACCTGGAAAAAAAAAAATTATGCTTAATTTTACTACAAGTTCTGAATACAGAGTCTGCCTCTGGGGAAAGATGGCTCCTCATAAAGCATTAACAAAATATTGTAAGAGGAAAACAAGGCTGACTTAAACAGATGTATGACACGGAAACACAGGGCTGTATAATGAATAGTAAAAAAAAATTTTTATCACATCCTGAAAAAAATTATATTTCAGGTCATCAACTGTCTGCCTAAAAGGTTCTAATTAAACAGCTACTTGAAAACTCTGGGATAAAATTTGTCTAGTTTGGCTTTATTAAAATAATAATTTTGTATCTAAAAACTTGAACTGTTTACACTTTTACAGAATATATAGAAATTTCTTTCACGTCTATTAAATGCCATAGAACTCAATTTACACATTTAAAACAGCTACCTGTTTTCCTAAGCAGTTTTCATCCTTAAGCATGTCGTAGACTTTAGAAGCCGTATCTCTTTGCTCTGCTACTTCACTCTTTCCGTGGCTTTGATAGGCAAAATATGGGAGGATGTTCACAAGTATCTTTGGAAAACAGTCTGCTAGAACCTGCCTCCAGTCTTTTTCAATCTTGTTGGCAAGTGATTTCACATCTTCAAATTGACTTCTAATCACCAGGTGTGGAACCAAAACTTTATAACAAGACCTACATGTAGTAAATAAATTTCCAGAACGTCCTTGAATTTTTTTTTTAAATCTCAAGCATAATATAGCAAATGCCATTCCTCTACTGTATAACTAAACTTGTAATTATTTACTTAGCTACCACTATACAAAACATCTTACCAGCATAAATATAATACACAAGACACTTGGAATACATTTTAAAAGCTCCCAAAATGTTATCTTACAACAAAATCCTGATGCATTACTACACTTGGGAATTCGAAGCCCTGTATCATAATTGTAAACAAATCTAAATAAACGCTTTCATATGGCAAACATACCTGTAGAATTCCTCAAGGCTAGTATAGTTCAGAAGAACATAAGGAAAAGCAGACAGGCTATATCCACTGTCATTTATTTTCAGCCACTCCATCACCAAATAGTCTAAATGTGATGTCATGAAGTCTTCTATACTTTTATAGCCAAAAATGTCAGATATATTTTTCAAAACCTGTGCATGAAATAAGATTGCAGAAATAGCATGCAGAGTACATGATACTACAGCAAACTGACAAACTACAGCTCCACGTCCATCTATCCCCCAGCCTTTTAATGAACATCTGTATAACTCAGCTGCTATTTCGCAGAAGCAATTTTTTTTATTATTTGTATTGCCGTATCTCGAAAGAGTGCAATCAAGGAACTACAAGTACTCGGTATGCGGTGGTACGCAAAGAAAGGACAGCCAGTACACATTTTGTGGGGTGGAGACTGTGTGCAAAAACAAGAGGCAACGAATAGAAAGGAAGGATAAAAAGACTGTTGGCATGAAAGGTTGCAGTATAAACAGCAATTTTAGTACACCCTTCTAAAATAAAAGTCCGCAAGACACATACCATCTTCCAACACTTTGCATTTATTTTACATAGTTTCCACATTGGGAAACTCATTTTACTTCCACTGGGTAGAAAGATTTTTTAAAAAGAGATCTGCAATCTTCAACGTATAAAAATCTATTTGTATTTCAGATCAGTGCTTTTAACATACAAGATTTACCACTGAAATTGCCTTTTATGATGTCATTATTTCTCTGTAGGTTGTTAAATATAACTACCAATTCATTCAGATATTTAAGTCCCACATCAGTCATGCTCTTACAAAATCTAACAACTTTCAATACTGACAAAAGCATTTCGTACCGTTCCAATTTTAACCTAACCTTAATTTATAACCCAAATATAAAATGGAATTTTATACTTGCCTTTTTCACAAGCTGAGGATCTAATCCATTCTCTTTCACAGACTGGCAAATAGCAAACAGAGCTTGCTTTTCACAGACCGGACTGCAGCACAGAACCATGGTTATAAGCATCAGCAAAACTGCTTTTCCATTACACTGTTTGTCCAAAAGATCTTCAGGACTTGCATCATCCCTGACCTTCGATAAGAAATAATGCAGAACTCGTACAAGTATTCTGCTAAAGCAATCTCCTAATTAATAAATGAGCATAAATAATTTAAAATTAAGGACACTACATATTACATAAACACATAATTTGAATTTACATTGCCTCTTATTCACCATTTATATGTTGTCTACAATATCAAGGCTCCATTTTTCTTTGATTCCTAAGCGTTACCATACTGAAACCCACAACAACAAATGGTATGATACAGAAGAGCAGCTGGCAACATACAGTGAAAAAGTTTACAAACTTCTAATGTGGGCAAAACAGTGGCTGACAAGATGTGTAAGGAACTTCCGAACTACCACCTTGGTTCACCGCCTCAGATTATCAGAAGTCCAGAAGAATTAATGTTCTCAGAAAATTAAACATGATCATTTTAAAAGTCATTTTATTCATAAAATGAAAACCAGGCAAAACTAATGACTAGATGTTGGTACCAGATTTCTCATTCCTTCCTGAACCCTGAGATAAACGTTCTCAAAAGCCTTTTGCTGGAGCTTCAAGGGAAGAGGTTTTGACATTCCAGAAGAATCTCTCTTTTTCACATCCTGAAACAAACTTCAAAAAAAAAAAGGTAAGATAATTATTAGCATAACATTCAGTCTACAAAATTACTGCATATTGTGCATATCAAACAACGTGATTCTGATCTTCTGAGTATCATTATTTTCTTCCTAACTTTCTTGTACAGCAGTCTTTCCTTCCTCTCCCTCAAACGTTATCAATAACACTAAGAGAATCTGTTGGTCTGAAATGGCAGAGAATAGCCTGAAAACATAAAAGTTTCCCAACCTCTGCCAGTGCAGGAAGCCAAACTTCAGTTTTCCGTCATACTGGAACATTTCATGTCATGAAGTACTTTGAGAACATATTTATTGAACAGATGTATATGTAAAAAAGAGTTTCTCAAAGAATTTATTTTTTGTAGATAAAGGCTCAACCCACTTTACTCTTTGTAACAAAAATGGGACCATCACATTTCTAAGTGATTATTAGCAGATACCTAAGAAAGATCACCTTATGCTTGCTTTGTATACATAATTCCTTGAATGTATTATAATATTTGACCACAGGTGACCTAGTCAGATCATACGTTAGAAGCGGTGACCATATTTAATATCCTTCAATGATTTCCTCTTTCGTGAATGTATTACTTTTTGAATCCCTGTAAACCTCCAGCCAGTTGAAGAAAGTAGGATAATACTCAGGATAACTGAATGTTGTAAGAAGTAAACCCTATTTTCTTAGAATCCTGAACCTGTTAGCTTTGCTTGATGTCCCCTACTCTTTAAACTGGAAAAGACTGCCAATCTTCACTTTGGTCAGTTCCAGATTTTGTAGAGTTATGTTATACCTTCTGTAATTCAACTCTTTTTGTGCTGAAGGGCTCCAGTTTATCCAATGAATAGTTGTACATAAAGCGTATCATACTTTCCAACATCCCTCCCCTACTCCTATTCCAGCTCAATTACGTCCTTTTTGATGCATGGAGAAAGAACGATACACAGTATTCAAAACACAAGATCCTTTGAAAAAGTTTTCATGCTACACAATGAACCTAAACTATTTCTAGAGGATAAACAACTACTTCCTGTTCAAGTTTTGCATAATAAATTTAGTGCAAAATTTGCTATCATGTATAGTTTTTGATATCTATATCTCTCTCTATATATATATCTCTCTATCTCACATCACAGAATAATTGAAACACAGGCGAAGTTTGAACACCTTAACCAAAGTAACTCCATAGGCTTTTCTATTCTGTTAAGATTAAGGCCTCAGAAGTACTGAAAAGGGCAGCTATACAGTAGCAGAAGTAACACCCAGTTAAGTGAAATTAAGCATTATTCCTATAAACAGAAAAAAGATCTACATTATCACCTGGTAATCGACTTTGCAGCGAGAATGCGAACTTGATGGTGACTATCTGCGAGAAAATGTGGGAAAGTATCACTCACAGGTAGATCTTCATTTTTCACTTTAAGGATCGCCCACTTGCAATGAGGATCAGCCTGAACAAAATTAATATTGTGGTTTAAAATATACAGAAGATACTGATGTACGCAAAAGATCTTTAGATACAGTATTAAGTACTCATTTTAAGTATATACTTAACATTCTAATGGATGTCAAAAGATCTAGGATTACCTCAAGCAGGGCTTTCATGCAGTTTAAAAGGGCCACTCTTACTGGTGCTGTGCATTTCCCTCCTTGAGCTAAATGCCTAAAATAAGGAAGATTCGAATAAAGGAAAAAGTTGCCAACAATTTTGAGAAAAAAGCCTAACTAGTTAGTTTCTGCTGCTCACAGTTCATTCTTTTGTTTGGGAGGATTTGACGTTTTTATTGGTAATCTAAAATTGTAAACAATATTAGTCTTTGGTTGCTGAAGTTACCACTTTTCATAATTACTGATGCAATTCAGAGTATAATCAGTCTCTGTTAACATATAACAGTGTAGCACTTATTGTTCTAATACTATCTTACAGACCATATGATTCTTTGCTTCATAGAATCATAGAATTATCTAGGTCGGAAAGGACATGACACAGAAAATCTGGGAAGTTAAATGTTGGATAAAGATATCATAGGATACCAATAACAAGACACAAACAGCACTACAGTCTTCACACTGACAGCAAAGTTAAAAATGTTATGCCCAACAGACTTCTGCATTAAACACACAAAACATACCAAAAGGCTTCAACAACTGTCAAAAATTGTCCTCGAGCATCCCTTGTCTCTTCAGCATGTGGATTGGACTGGGCCAACCCTATTGCTATTGGAAGCAAATTATTTAGAATTACTTTACAAACTTCTTGATCTCGACGGTACAAAGAACACACATCACTGTGAAAGAAATAAAGAGAAAATATCTTGAAACATTAAAGAGCCCCCAAATCCTCTAGCTGTTGAACTAAAAGAGCTCCAATACATGCTGAACAGTTTCTCTCTTACGGAAGAGGCTTAAGAAGCATGTGAATATCGTCTTCAGGCAAGAGGTGTTCTTCAGTAGGGAGCTCCTTCAAAAGGACCAAGTACTGGCAAATAAACAAAAAAAAGAACCAAAATGGAAAATAATACTTAAGAAAATAAGTAGACAAAAAGAAAAACTACAAAACACTTTCAGTAACTCTGACATAAAATCATGCAGCAAGGACACCTATCATCAACTCTTACATGTTAGACTGATCGTCTTTTCATGCAAAGACTGTCACACAGTAATATGGCTCATGAAATTTTTAGTTTTGGCAGTCAAAAACATTCCCTTTGTAAACTAAAAACACAGATCCTATTCTACTACAGCTATTTAACCTGTTCTAGCTATTTAACAAGTAATTAATGATAAAGGCAAGATGTTTATACTTCTCAACTCTCTATTTTCTGTCTTACAAATTCTAACTGCTCTTTCCCCTGACCACAGCACACTTCAAAACACTAAAAGTAGCCATTTTAACGTCTTCTCAGGGGACCGATAACAAGTGAAAGATTAAGAATATACGATTGACAAGAATATACAGATTTAAAAACAGTACAAATACAGAGATGGGGCTGCTTGAAAAAAGCTGACACTCACCATGTGCAGATGCAATGGCTTAGCACCATCAAAGACACTGCCATCAGTAAGCATTAACAGCTTCCTCCGTATATCAGAGGCTCGGAAGCTCACTGTCTGAATTTGGACTGTAGTTACACAAATACACAAGAACCTCAGAATTTCAAGGAGAAGTAAATCCTGCTTTGTCAACTGTTCTTCAGCTAATGGGCTCAAAGCACCTGAAAATAAGATCTTCATGTAAGAAATGCTTCTCCGAGGACAATAAAGAAGTTGATAACATTTTAGGTATTCACAAAACTAATTTAAGTTCTCAGAACAGACAGAGTACTAGCAACTTTATTTGTTATTGAGCAGTTACTGTATCAGTAACAGTTTCTTGAGCGTTTCCGACTTCTACAAAGGCCCTCTCTAGAACAGAGGCTTTTAATTTTTTGTGCCCATACATATGGCTGATTTCTCCATCAAGGTTACAATGAACTCAGTGGAATCATCTGTAGCTGTGTTCTTTTGTGATGTTAACTATAACATAGGATGTATTTTAAACCATGGATTCAAAGCTTCCCCAACAGTGAAATGATGACAATTACTACTATATTAATATCCTCACTGAATTGTCAATTATAACCTAAGTGAAATAGTTACAAATGTCATTTTCCTGTCACACTTAGAACTCTTGTAACTTTCTGCAGTTGCAAACTTTATTTATTAGAATTACTTATCAGATGGTTGGAGAAGATACTTCTTAAGACACTTACTCAATACGACGGGGAAAACAGACTAGCTGCTGTTAGTGGCATTAATGTAACACCCTGATTTACTTCTCATTCAATAATAAACAGAAGACATAGCCCTGATTAAAAACTAAGATACACACCACTTTAAGAAAGAATTTAAAACAAAAGAGAACATCAGTACTTGTAGCTCCTAACAAGAAAAAACAGACAGACTCATTCTCCTGTTCCTCTGCAGGTCCAGAGATCTAAGAAAGGTGACCTTGTCAAGAATTACTGATCAGGAAAAGGAGAAAAGTTAAACAGTACCACTTTCAAGAAAATGAAGCAGAGTCTGTAACGACAGACACTGGTATCCTACAGACACACTTTCTAGTCTCCTCTTTGCCAAAACTTCTGCCTGACTTCGAACAAGTTAGCTACCTTCTCTGCTTGCATTTTACTATTCACAAAATAAAAAATAAACTTCTTTCCAAATGAGCTAGAACACTTCATTAACATCTTTAAAACACTAATGAGGTACAGAAGAATTATTATTGTTTAGAAAGTACTTGGTTCAACCATTATCTGCTTCAACTATTAATAAAGCAGTGCAATTTTTTATTTTGCAAACAAAGACCAATCTGTAAAAACAAGCTTTTACAAATAGTTTTGGACAGAGAGAAGACTAACCTGTTACATTTTGCATCTCACTGGATTCGTTTGTATCACTGATGTCAGTCACTGAATGATCATCAAATAGATCATCAGACACCTGGTTATCTGCTTCCATTATACTCTCCTCAGGGTCATTCCCCATTAGATCCGCTTCTCCCAGTTCAGCTGTTTTTCCAGTAAATGTCATCTGACAAAAACACCACATCCTTTTAAAGCTGGCTTTTAAGGACAGGAGAAACACCACAGGCATAACACAAGCAAAGACACCACAGTTTCCCAGTGAACTGGAACGGATGAAGACAAAAAGGGCTACATTGAATTGACGACTTTCATCCTTTGCAATAAATGTCTTTTACACAGGTGAGTGGTTTGATGTGAACTATTCTCTTTAGGACACAAGCTTCCTAAGGCAGATACCAGTCTCCTTGTTTTAGATGGTGCCAAGGACATTTGTGAGTCTTGTAGAGAATTGTTTTTCAAATACTGTCCTGGTTTGAGGCAAAACAGAACCAATTCTCTACAAGACTCATGAACTTCTCACTATGCCTCATAATTACAGAAAAATGAAAGGAAGGCATATGACCTTTTTGAGGGCACACTAATTACTACTTTCCCTACCAGATGACAAGTTAACAGAAGGTAAGACTCTCAGCTTCTCCTCACCTAAAAAAAACAAAGGATTTTTTCCCTACCTAGGCCTGACTACAGAACAATGTGCCAAAAAGAGAGGCTTTAAGACTTGTGCTAAACACAGTGGTGTGCCACCTTATCACTTTTGTCAGTGAGAAAGTTATTTACAGTTAGAAGATTTAATATCTAGATAATAAATACCTTTAAAGTGTTTTAAGGCACACAGGTCCATCAAACTACAAAATAAAAAGAAGCTTTAAAAACTTTACAAGTGCATTAAAGATACATGTCGTGTTAAAGAAATTCTTTCTGTGGCATAAAATCTCTGTATACTTTTACTCTAATATAGTATTAAAAAAATTTCAAAAAATAACATAATTTGGTTTTTAATGTGAGCTGGCATGCTAACCTTGATCAACTGTTATCCATTTACTCTCATTTTTCTCCTACACCTGTGTTCAAGTGCTAAACAGAAATGTTTCCAGTTAGGAATTCTCTACAAAACTCAATATATTTTGATTTATTTTTTCAATAATAAGTATGTCATTTGGTTTGCCTCCATATTATTATACTGTAAAAATATTCCTCTAATTGAAGAGCATTGCATTTAGACGCAGACAGAATGTACTTACCAGATTTTTACAAATATCTACAAGATCATTCATAAATTTTGATGTTAACAAATGCAGGAATATATTAGACAGCATCTTATTAGCACTGTTCTGTAAGAAAGCAAGATCCACAGATAGGTTAATTCGTTTTTTTCAGGTACTGTATGTATGATATTCAACTTTGTGATCTCATTAATGAAGACAGAAATATAAACTACTTTATAAACTTTACCTTGGTACAATTGCATAAACATTTTGTACACTGCATTATCAAAGTCCTCAGTGAGTTGATCTGGGCATCTTCATTTAGTTTGTTTTTAGACTGCGAAATGCCTTCTCCAGCATAATGAATGAGAGACTAGTAAAAATACAGCACAGTTAAAACACCTCAATCAAATTCATTTATACATTGGCACATACACGGCACACACACAGACACAAAAGGACAGGATTCTCATTCATACTCATTCACACATTCTCATTCATACAGCTTTGACATTTATAGCATGCATTAGTGAGTTTGGACTTCTTTTCTTTGATTTTTATTTCACTTATTCTGATCCAGAATCTACAAAAAGATGGCCTAGACCTGCCTGAAAGATTGTTATTTTCATCACAAAAGAAAAATACAACATCTGTCCATAATGTGTAAGTTTTGTGTTTCCATATTTAATCAAGAAACTGCCTCAGATAGTAGTAGCAGTAGTAGTAGTAATAATAACACTCGTAGCCATCAAATGATCTTAGGAAATTCTTGCATGAAAGAGCTATAAATGAAAGCACTCGTTATCCTTTAAGTAGTCCTTTGTCCACATGTCCACGATATTTTCTTTTTTTTAAAGGGGTGACTCAGAAATGTATCAATATTCAGAATAATCTTCACACAAAACTGATGTGTTGGTGTACTGACAGAATTCTAGTGAGTCTTCTCTTTCAGCAGCAGTAACATATTTAAACCTCTCTCAACTGCCTTTTTTTAAGCAGAAACCAGTAGAAATGCTCTGAAAATGTGTCACGATATGTGTCAAAATATGGATAGAAAAAAATATATTTTATATTTAATGGTTTATTTCATTTTTAATAGCTCCCAAACACATTGCTGCTTACCTTAGCAGTCTGGAACAACTTTGATTTACAGGCATCCTCTTCTTTAAATACACCAGTGTAGCAATAGCAACCAAGAACACCAATCAAGAGACCGACACATCGGACAAGGTGTTCTGCAGCAACCACCTTAGACTAAATCAAATACACAGTATAAATACCAGTGGCTTATTGTTAAACCTTTTCACCAACATACAGAATTCTTCGAAGTCTTTTTTAAACACTTTTATATACAGATTTCACCAAAATTAATGAAGATTCGCATCCTAATGTTTTGCACTACAGTTGCTTCAGCTCCCTAACGTGTCCTTTTGGCTCTCCATGTTATTATTCTCTCCATGTCCCATTGCCCTTACGCTTTCTTCCTTCACAATACTTTGAATTCTCCCTCTCCTTTAGATTCCACCATAGCAATACTTAGACAGCACTCTGGTCCAACCTCTTGCTCCCAAGCAGAGTCAGCTCTAAGGTCAGAACAGGTTATTCAAGGTTTGACCCAGTGAAAACCTCCAAGGATGAAGAGTGCACAACCTCTCAGGCAGGGCAACCTGGGCCACTGCCTGAGTGTCCTCACGTAGATAAAACTCTCCTTGTATCCAGTGGGAACTTCTCTTGACTCTGTTTCTCATCTTCCTGCAACACACCACTGTGGAGAGCCTGGCTCTGTCTTACAGACAAGTTTATAGGCACTGGCAGGCTCCCTTAAAGCCTGTTAGTCCCTCCAAAGCCACCTCTGCTCCAGGCTGAACAAGCCCAGTTTCCTCTGTGTCTCCTCACAGGTCAAGTGCTGGAGCCCCCGCCATCTCAGTGAATGCACTAAATGTTTGTCTTGTACTGGGAGGCCCAAAACTGGATGCAGTATTTCAGATGCCATCTAAAGGCATTGCGTAGAAGACGACTATCAGTTCCCTTGAGCACTGGCTGTGCTCATTAATACAGCCTGTATTTGCAGCTTTCTTTACAATTACTCCTTTACACAGCTGTCTCTTTTTACAAAACCAAACTATTTGAGACCTCTATGCCCAAGGCTATCTTGGCTGAAAACTGGCAAGAGCTTAAAGCGTTACAGGGGCATAGAAGTTGAAACCAACATCACAAAAAGCAGGGTAAAGTGGTTTATGTGGCAACTTTGCACATACTTCCATTTCTACACAGCTTCTACTATTCCCACATATTTATGAAAACGATGGATATTTTGCCAAGATGTAAAGAAATAGAGACTTCTCTATTTTGTATTAATGAATATCGCTTCTAAAATGCTTGCAGGTCATTTTTAGCAGCAAAAGGAATGAAAAATCTATGTATTTTGCCTTGAAAATATATTGCTTGGGAGCACAAACATAAGGATGTAACAGTAATTTCTAACTTACCTTAGGAGTATAGCTGCTTATAAGCTTTTCTGACATTGCTAAAAGACAGTACTCCAGTGTTTCCCTAAGATTTTGGTTGATGGCAAGTCTTGAACCAGTCGCATTTTTATCTGCAACATTTACTGCAAAGTTAGTGAAAATATCCATTTCATCAAATGTTGTCTGCAGATACAGCTCTTCAACATCAGAAAAATTGTTTTCTTCTTTCCCTTGCAAGTGTTGCACACTTGAAGAAGAGACATCATTTTTACTTTAGCAGCCAGTATACGACTTACAAGTCTTTAAAACTGTTATTTAAATGCAAGAATTAAACAATAGCAAAATAAAATACTATCTCTATTATCTAAATTATCTATAGATATCTATAAAATATCAACAAACAGGAAGAGCTGGAAGCCTTGATGATAGAAAGCTACGACCTAGTTGCCATTACTGAAACTGGGTGGGACGAATCCCATGACTGGAGTGTGGCTATGCATGGCTACAGGCCGTTCAAAAGGGACAGGCGAGGAAGAAGGGGTGGAGGCATTGCCGTCTACATCAAGAAATGGATAGTGTGAAGAGCTGTCTCTGAAGAACAGCCAGCAGGTTGAAAGCTTGTGGGTAAGAATTAGAAACGGAGGCAACAAAGGGAGCCGTTTGGTTGGTGTCTACTACAGGGCGCCTGATCAAGGGGAGCCTATTGATGAAGCTTTCATACTCCAGCTACAGGAGGCATTGCGCTTGCAGGCTCTCTCCTGCTGGGGGCCTTCAGCCACCCTGACATCTGCTGGAAAAGCATCATGGGAAGCTGTAGGCAATCCAGGAGACTCCTGGAGTGCACTGAGAATAACTTCTTAAGGCAGGTAACAGACAGCCCCACCAGAGAGGATGTGATACTGGATCTGCTGGTCACCAACACAAGTGAGCTAATCGGTGACATCAAGATTGGAGGCAGCCTGGGCTGCACTAATCATGCACTGGTGGAGTTCACAGTCCTGAGGGACATGGGTCAGGGGAAGAGTAAAGTCAGGATTCTGAATTTTAGGAAAGCAAAATTCTAGCTCTTCAAGGAGTTAGTCAATAGGACCCCCTGGGAAACTGCCCTCAGGGACAAAGGAGCAGAACAGAGCTGGCAGATCTTGAAGGATGCTTTCCATAGAGCACAACAGCTCTTGGTCCCAAGGTGTAAGAAATCAGGAAAGTAAGGGAAGAGACTGACATGGCTGACCTGTGAACTGGTGGTCAAACTAAAAGGCAAGAAGGAAATACACAGGCAGTGGCAGCAGGGACAGGTATCGTGGGAAGACTACAGGGATGCTGCCCATTTGTGTAGGGATGGGATCAGGAAGACCAAGGCACAGCTGGAGCTGAACTTGCAAGGGCTGGCAAGAATAACAAGAAGGGCTTCTACAGGTACGTCCACCAGAAAAGGAAGGTCAAAGAAAACATATTTCCCCTGATGAGCAAGACTGGCAAACTGGTAACAATGGACGAGGAGAAGGCTGAGGCACTCAACAACTTTTCTGCCTCAATCTTCACTGGCAACCTCTCTTCCCACACCTCTGGAGTGGATGGATGGCAAGCCAGGGACTGCGGTAGCAAAGTCCTTCCCACTGTAAGAGAAGATCGGGTTCATGACCACCTGAGAAACCTGAACATACAGAAGTCCATGGGACCTGACAAGATGCATGCCAGAGTCCTGAGAGAACTGGCTGATGCAGTTGCCAAGCAACCCTCCATGAGATTTGAAAAGTCATGGCAGTCGGGAGAAGTCCCTGGTGACTGGAAAAAGGGAAACATCGCACCCATTTTTAAAAAGCATAGAAAGGAGGGCCCTGGGAACTACTGAACTGTCAGCGTCACCTCTGTGCCTGGGAAGATCATGGAACAGATCCTCCCAGAAGCTATGCTAAGGCACACGGAGGACAGGGAGCCACTATGGCTTCACCAAGTGCAAATCTTGCCTGAACAACCTAGTGGCCTTCTGTGATAGAATGACTACATCAGTGGACAACGGAAGGGCTATGGATGTCATCTAGCCAGACTTCTGTAAGGCCTTTGACATGGTTCCCCACAACATCCTGCTCTCTAAATTGGAGATATGGGTTTGATGGGCAGACTGTTTGGTGGATGAGCAATTGGTTGGATGGTCACGTCCAGAGGGTAGTGGGTCAATGGCTCCATGTCCAGATGGAGACAGGTGACAAATGGTGTCCCCTCAGGGGCCCACACCGGGACCAGTACTGTTCAATATCTTCATCAATGACATGGACAGTGGGACCGAGTGCACCTTCCGCAAGTTTACAGATGACACCAAACTGAGCGGTGTGGTTGACACACCTGAGGGACAGGATGCCATCCAGAGCGACCTGGACAAGCTCAAGAAGTGGGCCCATGTGAACCTTGTGGGGTTCAAAAAGGCGAAGTGCAGGGTCCTGCATCTGGTTCAGGGCAACACCCAGTATCAACACAGGCTGGGGGATAAAGGGACTGAGAGCAGCCCTGCCGAGAAGCACCTGGGGGTAATGGTGGATGAAAAGCTGGACTTGCGCCAACAATGTGCGCTGGCAGCCCAGGCAGCCAACCATATCCAGGGCTTCAAAAGAAGCATGGCCAGCAGGTTAAGGGAGATGATTCTGCCTCTCTACTCTGCTCTTGAGACCCCACCAGGAGTGTTCAGCTCTAGAGCCCAGGCAAGACATGAACCTGCTGGAGTGGTTCCAGAGGAGGGCACCACAAAAATGGCCAGAGGGCTGGAGCACCTCTGAGGAGGACAGGCTGAGAGAGTTTGGGTTATTCAGCCTAGAGAAGAGAAGGCTCTGGGGACACCTTACTGTGGCCTTTCAGTACTTAATGTTTATTTAATTAGATGTAAGGAGGACATTTTTTACAATGAGCATGGTGAAACACTGGCACAGGCTGCCCAGAGAGGTGTTACGCGCTCCATCCCTGGAAACATTCAAGGTCATGTTGGATGGGGCTCTGAGTGACCTGATTTAGTTGAAGATGTCCCTGCTCATTGCAGGGGGCTTGGACTAGATGACCTTTAAAGGTCCCTTCCAGCCCAAACTATTCTATGATTCTATCTTTTTGTGCTTCCTAAGCCTAGTTGATCTTTAATTTCTAACGTGACTTTTGTTGTGGAGTGGATACTATCATTTTAGATCTGTCTGAAGAAAATGGAAGCAAAAATGAAGCCTGCACACACATCATACGTTAAGACGGCTGACCTCAACCTACTTTACACAATTGGAGAAGAAAATTCACAAAACCCCTGAAGCTAGTATTTTTAACTTCTAGGTAGGAGAGTCTTATCTTCCATCAGTATAAGTTATACACCTTTTAGATTAACTAAGAGGAAACTGGATACAGTCCAAGAGCTTGAACATATGCATTAGTGAAAGATGCAACAGCATTCACAGAGTGTCTCCGATAGACTCAAGTGATATGTGGCTGGGGCCACAAATACAGGTGGAGGACATATGGAAGGTAAGCAACTAGCCAACTTTCTACTCAGCATCTATTTTCAGGAAAACTCTTAGGATATGTGCTTCCTTTAGAACGGAAGGTAACGTTAAAAATCATACATATTTGTATAAAGTTACAAATTATTCAGAAAACATAATTGTAATGAGTTAAAAATGCCTAATGTACTTATGGTTAAGGAGATAAATATTTAGCTGTATTGCTGAAGAGAGATGATGCACGCATTCCTTGTAAGGTATTTTATTCAATATCTGAAGTTTTGACTCTGTGAGCAAGAGGCTATATTAACCTCTGCTTAAAGCATCTTAACAAATTGCAAAAGCAGCATTATTTTCATGGGGTCTGAAAGATGTTGTACAGAAAGATGCAAAAGAGCTTGAGGAATTATGCATTTCATTATCTCATTTCATGCTAAAATGACAAATATAAGAAGCTGATTTATCGATTGATTTAAATCATAATGATTGATTTAAAAACATACCATTTAGCATCATTTTGGAAAAAACTCATGGCAGCTCTACAGTTCTTCATTGTAAGGCTCACAAGAATTTTTTGTAATATTAGGTGAGGAAAATCACTGTAAAAAAAGAAAATTGTTTTGTAATATCCTGTAATCGGACAAGCTCTTGGGATTCCTGCAGGGCACCCAAACGTTAACCAAATTCACAGTGTGGCTTCAAAGAAGCTTAAGTTTTCACTTAAGATTTCTAACACATACTTCATATATCTGCTATACTATGGACAGATAACTATTATGTCCCCAGAGTGACATATGACAGTAAGCTTAAAAACCCTATAAACTCTAGCAAAGCATTAACATAATACAATTCTGTAAAATCACTTTTCCCTGCACAATCTTCTGTGTTACAGGGTCAGCTTACATATAAAATTATGCCACAAAGACTTTACCTGCAGAGCACAGGAGGCAACTCTGCACATTCTTCCATTTCTTCCTCCAAATGGCAGGACAGTACCCATTTCATTATTGCTTCCTTTAACACAAAATCCAGATTTCTTTCACAATTATTCTGTTCCATTCCTACATCCAAATTTTTTGGCACTGAACAGGCAGACATCACTAATGCTAAACAACATACAGCAGAACTGTAACAAAAGCGGAACACAGGGCATTTGTGAGAAACAACGTGGTATTTGTTGATCAGCACTCAAAAGCAAAGTCAGTATTTCTGCATGCTTAGGGACCATCAAGTACATCAGCAAGTTAATAAGCAAGCATACTAGAAAACTCCGTTATTAGACTCTTTGCATTTTCAAAAGCCCCATTTTGGCTATTACAGATATTTCCTGTCTATTTTAAAGACCGTTTCACAATACTCATTTCAGAATCAAAATATATTTAGAAGAAAACATACTTTTAATTTAAAAAAAATCAACACCTCTTTCAGTCAGATTTTAACTTTTTAGTCAGATTTTACATGTTTAGTCAATTTTTAAATTTGAAGATGCTTGCCTCTCCTTTTCTGCCTGTGCTTTCAGACTTACATATGCATTCATGCCCATTTCAAATGCCTAAAACACAAACATGGGCAGTTCTTAACTAGAAATACAGCCGCAACAATATTATTTTGAATAATACGGTGGTTTTGGTTGCACAGTATAGAGCAATGTGAATCAGACACAAAATTCTACCCTTGCTTCCCATTTTACCTTGAAGGCTTGCATGCAGGTCCTGAAAATATCTTCCAGAGTTCTTTATCTGTTACAACAAGGTTTCCTTGAATCATAGCTCCGAGTAGCCCAAAGCTCTCCACTTCAATTTGCTGGAAGCTTACGCTACGAATAGTAAGAGACCAAATCTTTGCCCAGGTTCTCTGGAGCTCCAGCTTGTGGGTGCTTTTCAAATCAGTTTTCTGGTTTTGACACAAAGCTACCTCTGTAAGACACTGCAGCACATACGGGGTCCTTTCTCCCCGGCGCTGCTGAGGCAGTAACTGGTGAAGTACGTTGAGTAAGGGAGGCAGCTCACTGTTAGGAAGACTCATGGGATACTTTGATATTAACTGAGCTGTAATCTGTAACCTTGAAAACACAAAATGAAGCAATTAATATCAAACATACAGAAATTTGTGTCTTCAAATGTAAACGAACAAACAAAGCATTCTCTGATTGTCATTTCACATTTCTGCTTCCCAGTATTGAGCTGATTTGTTTATGATCAAAGGTTAAAGGTTCAGTATTTCTACTGTTTTTACTTGAAAAACCTGCTTGTCTAGCCTCAATATCAATATTAATTTCTTACAAGCTAACTTCACTGATTTCTAGTAATTTCTTATAAGCAGAGTTCACTGATTCTGACCACAAGGGAAGAAAATTTCAGGCAAGAAATCTAAGCTTTCAGGCAAGAAATCTAAGTGACAACCGAAGCTTACTGCATGTGCAGACGCCTAATTCAAAAGCACACCATATTCAGAGGAACACTTAAATGTAAAAAGATGCCTCTAGTGATAGCTGTTTCACGTAAAGATGTTATTACCAAGGTATGACATCAAAATCCTGTGATCTTTGCAGGTTGTCTCGAATTAGTTCCCAGCCCAGTTCAATCCTCCTGCGCTTGCTTGGTACTGTTTCATCACTGGACTCTCTTTGGGAAACAGTATACGAGTGGCTAATTTCCAGAACTTTGGTATCCTCTGTAAAAACCTTTTATATAAAGGCACATTAAAAAGTATGTAAACAAAAAAAGTAGCACTTACAGGAAAACTGAAATGTCAAACTAAACTGTTCTGTTTTTTACTGTGTATAAAGGCTCTTAAGAGACAACCAGCATTATCCTTTACTATAGCAGAACCTCTGCTTATAGTCTAATAAGCGACACTAGTGAAATCTAGTATAATTTAGGAGTCCAAACATTTCAAAACGGCACAAAAATTAACAACTAAACACAACAAAACACAGACAAAAGTTACTAATACTTCAGTAAATGATTTTGAGGAAATGTTAAAGCTATACTGCTTTAAAAAGCAAAACATACAACACAGTAAAGAGTCAACTTTATATTCAACCAAAAATGTTACCTGATGACAAATATCAGCCATTAACTCAATCAAATTTTCCTTTACAGCAATATTACGTGAGCCTGAAGAATACTTTCCTCTGCTACTGATGAGATTTATTTCATTCACCAGCAGATCATACAGGTTATGTAAGATACTGTGCCATTTTGCTGAGTCATATGCACCTGTACGTGCAAAAACAATGAAAAGATGTGTGCAAAATACGGCCAAAATTAGAGTAAAGCATACAAAGCCTAACAAATGCAAAACAAGTCTTGCAATAAGGTAAAAAAGTGAAAAAAGCTAAGAGAAAACTTAATCAACGTATACAAGTAATTATGGTAGGAATGAAGTTTCTAATGGTTCTTTAGCTAACTGGAAAGACTACAATGAAATGCAATGGATAAATTTGGACTAATTATAAACTCTTTGCCATTTGCAGACAAAGTAAAAAAAAAATAAAATCTTTTTAAAAAGATGATGCTATAACTGAAATAGGCCATGACAGACAGACACAATTACTGAGTGGTGTTCTCTGACTAGCTTTATACACAAAGTCAGACTCAGAACAGTGGAAATTTCTGGGCTTAAATAAACCTGGTAAGACGTGAATACATGTGGCAATCTAAACTCAATCTAAACTATTATTTCCCGTCCCAAAAGACTTTGTGTTTTGATTTAGTAATTAAAATGTATAATGTTTCCAAGATTCAGTATCAAAATTCAGAAAGTTGACACAATAATTCGAACAATTACATACAGTGACAGATAGGAAAAAAAAACCAAGGAGCTTTTAATTGTACCTATTCCCTGAGTTTTTGCACCCTTTGGATGATGAACATGAACTTGAAGACGAAATAACTCAATTATTGATTCCTTCAAGGAATCCTTTGGTCTATGTTGAGTCCATATATAAAGCACTGTAGGCAAAATTTCTTCCCCTATTTTACAAATCCGTATGCGACAGTTGACAGCAAACTTATTGCAGAAGATATTCATTGCTCCAACAATATGATCCAGGCCTGCGGTATTCTTCTCCTGCCTGCAACATAAACCAAACAGTCAAACGTCAAGAAGCAATAATCTTACTTAATTTCTCAAGAATTGTTTAAATGTAAATACTAGCAAGTAACAATATTCGGAATATTATTTGCCTAACAGATGCAGAAGTTATTAATAGTTTAAAGAATTTATTAAATTGGTGTTCAAAGACAGAACAACAAAATATGTCTAAAGAAGTATTACTTGCTATTACTCAAGTCTAATATTAAATACTTAAAATGGGTTATTCTCTAAAAGTAGGTATCACCGTACAAAAGGAGCACTTGCAACATACCTCACACACTGCATTGCTTTTGAGAAGAAGGTAAACATATCGGAACTCAACCCATCAGTCTGGAAGCAGTACCCCCTCATAAGCGTGTGAATTATCCTAGCCACCAAGACTCTATTGATCTTCCCAGAAGGTCTGAGGTATAATTGGCCATACAGAATCAGCAATTCTGCAAATATATTAAAAAAAGTACATAAGATATAATGTGTATATACGTTATAAACATAGCAATATATAAAAAACCATATATATTACAAAGAATTACAGAAAAAAGCTCGAAGCAAAATATTACATTAAATATACATAACCCACCATTCTGAATTCAGCTGCATGACACTATTCACAAAGATCAACTGGGGAAAAAAAATAATAGTGGTCTTGTCTACACTGGAAGTAAGGTTACATCCACTCTGAGCTGGGATACAATCTGCTTTGTGCCACACAGACAAAGTAGCTATAGCCACAGAATCAGCTTTCACTACTACTTCCACACTCAGCTTCTACTCTACATTGAGCTCCGTTTGTTGCAGATTACAATAAAAGTACTCAGAAACAATTTACAGCCACGCATATATCAATAAAGAATTTGGTGCTGCGGGAACATGTCAACAGATCAGAACAGTTGGTACTGAGTCTGCCCATCTTTCCATGACACACAGTTCAGGTATTTCACTCCAGCCTGCAGACAAACACGTCCATGCTTTGCACTCACAAGTTTTCTGAAGGAAAGACACCTGCCACAGATTTATGCTTTCTTACCTCAAGGCCCATTTAGGAATCATCACACCGTCCTTTCACCAGCCTCATACAAATCACAGTAGCACATTACCGATCCAACCATGACCAGCAGTTTAAAACAACACATACAAAAGCCTTGCTGCCATTTCATTTCATGCCACCTACAAATGACATAATACTGTCCCTCAGTCCAGCAAGCAGGCATGGGGTCATTTGCAGAATTCAGGTGTCTCTCTGAATCATGGGAATCAGAGACAGTTCAGACCCTATATAGCTTTAACCTGGTGGCAACAGTGCCCAAGCCTGGTTTAACTGTGTCCCTTCTGCATAAAGGGTGGAAGCGGCACATGCACCCGTGACCTCCCAACATCCTCAGAACAGTGGGCCCTACACAAGGGCAAATGCACAGCAGCTCAGGGCCACAACAGTTTACAGCCAGTGCTCCCTGTCCCGGCAGGGGATTCTTATACTGGGACCTCCTCAGCCTGGGAAATCACTCCTGCTCACACCTGCAGAGCGATTACTGGCTGAACTCTTTTCACATCTACTCTCCATGCTCTCTGCTGACCTCCCCTCAAAGAACACACGTGCAAGGAAAGCACACAGCTGCACACAAAGCCTAGCATCTGAATGGGACCAAAACCTGCAACAGAACAAGTAGGTGAACAAAAAGCATTAAAAAAATTAGAAAACCTGATCCCACAACACCAGCTGGTCTCATCTCATAGCTGAGCCTGCTTCAAGCAGGAGGCTGGACTAGAAATCTCATGAGAATCCTTCCAACATGAATTATTCTCTAATTCCCTGAGAGAGCTAATACAGCTATAATATATACAGAGATGAGCAGGGAAGAAGGGAAATACTGCATATGATTTTTTAAAACCAGGGTCTGAACATAGGAAAAGTATAGCATCCAGCAATATGATCCTTCTTCTGGAGGCCGAGAGAGTTTACCAGAAACTAAGAAAATCCGGTTGACATGGCCAAACTAAAAGAGAAGGCACAATGCTTTCATTCATGGACAAAAATGGCCCCAAAAGTCATAACGGTCTCTAAACCCTGCTGCCATGCCTCTCCCTCCATGCTTCAGGAACTTTGGGAGAGAACTTAGGGGAGAACTTTGTAGGGTGGGGTTGATGGTCGGACTCGATAATCCCAAGGGTCTTTTCCAACCTAAATGATTCTAAGATTCTATGATTTAGACACCTGAATAGACTTTGAGGACCCCACACAAGTTGTTGGAAGAGTTGAAATCCCCTTCCCTGCTTAACTGAGCTTCCTCTTTTTTCTCCAAGTCCAACTGTGCACACCAGTCACTACTTAAGAGCACGGTCTAGTGTATTTTCATGCTGGAACTCTACCTCTCCAGCTTTTCATGTTCCCAAGCTTCACCTAAGTGAGTCAAGACCTGGTATCAGTGCTGCTTACAAATCTTCATGATCCTTTCAAACACAGCTTTCATGCTGTCCTCCATCTCCTCCCCCTTTCAGCCCTGAGGTGTTGCAGCATCCTCTCTGGGATGTCTGCAACAACATGGGCACCAGGTGGGGGCTGAAGAGGTAGGGGAAAGAAGTTGCTGTGGCATCATCTTCTTCAGAAGAATATGCAGAAGAAAGAAAAGCAAGTCTGTTGGTCCTTGGATATATGTGACAATGCACAGCTCTGTTTATTGCCATCCTTCCCACAGTTCTTAGGGTACTAAGGACACAGTTTTCTGTAGGTAGCAGTAGTACTGGTATAGATACAGTTCTGCCTTAATTCCTACAGCAGACAGGTGAAATCAAACTCTGAAAACCCTAAGACGTGTGAACTTCAGTCCCAGGGGGCGGCACAGCAAATGGCACATCTCGACATCTAGGTAAAGGAAGATGCAGTGTAATTTGTTAAGCAGCAAGAGTGGAAAGAGGCCGCCTTGGCAGTATCAATTCCTCCTTATTTGGTGTTTGTAACCTCCTTGGCTGGTGTTTACTGGAAGACGGATCAAGAATCTTCTGCTGCTCTGAGTGCCTGAGTGGGTACTGGATGAGCTCTTTGAACACTAATGGACTATTTCACCCATTTTTGCTGGGAATGTGCTCTGAACAGAGCAACCGCCTTCCTAGATTAAGGCTTGCATCCTATGGAGATCACACCCAGTTGGTGACAAGGGCAGCGGCTGTCAGTGGCGGAGCAGCAGAGCATTAAGCCTACCGGCTCTAGTCATGAGAGCTTGGTCCCAGGCATCCCTGGAGGTCCTCCACAGTCTAAAGGTAGAACCATGCTGACACACCACCACCCTTCCACCCCTTCAAGCTGAGGTAGATGAATTTTATGAGGTGGAGAGCATCTTCCAGATTGTTTTGTGTTTATTGGTCAGCGGAGTGCTCTGAGTTGTTGTTCATTGGTGTGGCAAGTTACTGGATCATTTAAGCAGGCTCAGCTATGAGATCAGACCAGCTGGTATTGTCGGATCACTCATTCTTGTCTAAGTTTGGTTCTGATATTTCTGCCACTTACATCATTTTTCCCCCATAACACCTGCCTAACTGCTTTATCTAACAAAAAGTTACACCCCTAACACTTGCACAGCAGCATACCAAAGGTCAAACTGTAGGCCCTCTGACATTTGCGTCATTACTCAAGTTATACCAGCTCAGTAGGCCATGACACTTTCCGCCCCTTGCTCTGCACCTCCCTAACACTCACTCGTTTAATGGTACACAGTGGGAGGGTACTTGCATCATAAATTACATCCTTTGCAACAGTCTCCAGACTCAGGGCTTGGAGATAATAGACAATATGGTATATCTAGTCAACCCCAAGTTCGTCTGCCTATAATTTCATCGTTTTGTTTTTGAAGTGAGATCCATTACCAGACTCAATTATATCTGGTGTACCACATGTCCACAAACATTTTTTTTCAAGACCTACTATAGTGCTTTTAGCAGTGGCATAAGCTACTAAGGCGAGCCTCCAACCAGCTCACAGTCCTTTCTTTAAAATAGCTAGGACATATTGATTCCCCCTACTAAGCCTGCACAAAGATCCAATGTAGTCTACTTACCACACATCTTCAGTCTTTTAGTTTAAATGACAGCTTTCACGCTTCAATACCTTTCGTGGTTTACCTTTTTTTCACTAATGAACAAATTTCAAATATCTTTATTATGTGCAGAATTGCATCTTTAGACAAATCATTCCTCAGTCTCTTGCCCAGAGACAGGTGGAATCTCATCTTAGCTGTTTCATGATTCCATCAAGTTATAAATAGGCACACTCCACATTCCCAGTCCAGGACTTTGTTGACTGCAGCAACTTGAGTAGATTGGTCTGATTGATAGTTGTTCTTTCGTATTTTGGTGGTGTTTCCTTTTGGGACATAGCTAATTACATGTCATAACCATACGATGAGTTTTTTCCAAATCCCGTGTGATGTTTTTCCACAAGAAAGCTATCCAAATAAGTCTCCCTCATCTCCGCCAGTTCCTGTTTCTACTGTGTAAGCCAGTCCCAGAGGGCCTTGGATGGCCACCATCCAAGAGTCAGTACGCAGGTAAAAATCTGTGCTGTTTCCTCTGTAATGCTGCATCAACGGCCAGTCTTATGTCTTGGATTTCTGCATATTGACTTAGCTGTCCTTCACCTTCATCAGCTTCTATCACCTGTTGGGCAGGATTCCAAGTGACCGCTTTCCCTTGCTAATGGCCAATGGCCAAAAATTAGGCAAGAACCACTAGTGAACAAGGCATATTACTAATTTTCTGAATCCCTGTCATATTCCAGGGCTTCTAGAGCATGTGGTAATACGTTGGGTGATACTCCAAAAGTCATGATGGTTGGACCAATCCCTCAGCTTCTCCACTAGGCTGGAGTATCACTGTTTCCCCTTATGAGTCCATTTATTTCAGGTCACACTTCTTGTGTCAAAAGTCACAGGCATTTATCCTTTTAGCAAACAGTGAAGTACCAGCAAGCAAGGAGCCAGCACTATTTCTGCTTCCATTGCCACTACTTCAAATGCTGCCCAGGTTCCTTCACAGATGGCCAGCATTTCTTCTTCTGACTAGGTGTAGGTGGCAGCCTAGGGTCAGATCTTATTGTTGCACAGGTTGTCACTCAAATGAGCCAACTTCCCTGGTGACTTGGTGTGGAATAATTACTAAATTGGCCAAGAATACAAAAATACAGCATTGTTCACACATTAAGGAAAGTCATAAAATCAAGAGGCTTCTGAGGTAGAATACAGCCGCAGCTGGCACACGAAGAATGCAACATCTGTGATTCCCTGTACAAGGTTGTTTGTGAAACTACACGAGGGATGGAACGGAACACGCTTGTTCCGTGGCCTTCCCTTGTGACGAATAGCAGATATGGGGACGAGATGGTACTACAGAACAGATAAGCGGCCTACACGCTACCCGAGCCAACATTTTGTCAAATGTTGATGAAATGCTGTCCTTTTGTGCGAACTTTGCTCACCACAATGTACCAAAACACACCTCCATCCCGGAGGCTATCCACCCCCGAGGTGTGAACACTCCTCCTTGAATACATTAATCATAATAAAAGTACGTATGACTAAAGTCACTCAAACTCCACTTTGAAGATAAAAAAATAATATAAAAATAGCCCAAGAGAGAGGGGATGTCGGGGAAGACACCATCGCAAAGAATTCCACCACTGATTTCCGGGATCAGTCGACGGGCTGAGCCTTTCTTCCCCCGCATAGGGACGCCTTTGGGTAAGATTTCGATTACACCGAGCGCTTTCTCGGGGACTTAGAAATTTCTCTAGAGACTCTCTACCCTACATTTATAGCCAGGCTGTATCGTTTATAATTTTGTCGCGCGTTTGTATACTTAGCAATATCTTTATTTGCACGTGCTTTGCAGACAGTGTATTTATCACCGGCAATCCTAAAGAACCTGTATATCTGTTGTTTAAATAAACTGCACTGTTTAAGTAGCTAGTCGTTTCCCTTTCTCACTGAACGCGACCAAAGACTCCAGAGAGGCCATGCTAGTTCAGGAGCATGACTAGACTGAAGGTGCAGTCCACTATTAGTGTATCCAAATCGTAGTAGTTTAATACATATTAAACGCGATTGGACTGATAGTGCTGAATTGGGCATCACTCAGAATTTAAACCTAGCCGCACCTAGCCTCCCACCTCGGTGAGGAGTGTTAGAACGCAAGGGGGTTTATCTTCTGCCAAAACCACTTGGCCCCGTTTCACGCAACAGAATTTGGCGTAGTCCGGCAGGATTGCCATGGATAAACTGCTGCAAAAATATGATTGTGCCCCTTCCCAGGCTGGGAAGGAGTGGGCCCAAAAATTTTGGAAGGATGAAGAGAAAGTGGTGGAACGTATTGAAGAGTGTCGGGTTTCACAGAAGCTCAGAGCGGGGAAAGGCAAGGGTGTGATTTGTGCTGTGTTAGGCGCCTGTTTATCTTGTGCACAACAAGAAGCTAGAGAAACCCCTGCTCCTAATCTGATTTCAGCTGTAGAATATGCAACCCTGAAATCGGAGAATGAGGTGTTGAAGTCATCATTAGCCTTGCAAAAGGAGACAGGAGAAAAATTAAGAACTCAAGTTGATAAGCTTGTGAGTGAGAATGAATGTTTAGGAAACCGGAATGCTCAACTTGGGAGTGAAAATCTCCAACTTAAAATGTTATTGGAAAGGGTGACTGGGCTCTTAGATAAAATGCAGCCCTTGACCCAGGTCCAACAGATTCGTAAGTTAATGTGTTATCCAAATTCCGGAACCCAGACCGGAGATTTTTTGTCTAATAGTGAGGATGACGAAGAAGATGAGGAGGAAAGGACTTTTACTTTGAAATCCCAAGTTTTTCCTTTACGTCCTCTGGTTAAAACTGAAACTGCGGTTGATGACGATGATGAAATTCACACCACTGTGCGTACCGTTCCATGGACACCAACCGAGTTAACAAAAATAAGGGAGAAATATTCGAGGCGACCAGAAGAGTCAGCTGTTGAGTACGTGTGGCGAGTTTCTTCTGAAGGGGGGGGACAGAATTATGCTGAGTGAGGAAGAAGCAGGGGATTCTTGGGGACCAGGAGTGTTTTTAACAACTATTCCTGGTGGACCTCGCTGTCTTTTTAACCCCGTCGGTCAAGTAAGACCGAGCAGATTCCCTTTTCTTTTGTGTCTTACAGGAACCTTAGATGAACTGTACGTGGACAGACGAACTGTTGCCACCTCACAACGACTGAAGAGAGATGTGACTGGTATCTTAGGAACAGGACTGGGAGTCTTAAATAGTATAGATGCTGAGATACTTGCAAACAAACTAGTCACAACTACTAGTGATCTAGACAAATTAAAACATCCTCTACAGTCCTCTCTATCAGCATTGTGAAATCACCAATGGCTTTTATCGAATATATTGCCTCAGTGGGAAGAAACAGGTGAAAAAGACCATCAGCTGATCACAAATGCACTTGGTACAACCCAAAACAATGTTTCCTTGGCCCTTAGTTGTATCCAAGCCCAACTGTGGATGCAATCTATGACAGCTGCAATTATAAGGGAAGGTGAAGAAGGCACCTTGCCCACCGAAATTCGAAAAGTAATATGGGATAATGCAATTGAGTTTGAGAGAAAATTTCAATCCTGGTGGTATCTGGTTAATTTCACCTATGATCCCACTGAGAGCAAAGCCACAGCTTTTGTCTTAACGGTACGCAATGCCTCAGTATACACCATATACCCAATCATCGCACTGGGGTTGAATCACCATGGAGCTATACTCCATCCGGTAGAGCATAGAGTGTGGGCACAACAAAACGAGAATAAATGGCAAACTGTTGATGTTGAAGCATGCATTTCACGAGATCAACAAGGATTCATTTGTGAGAGTAATACTCTCAAGGCACAAGACATTTGTCTTGACACCAACCAGAATGTTTGTCATTTTGAGATACAACCTGATGAAACCCCAGAAACTGTGCTTGTATATATTGGGAAAGGGTGTGTTTGCATGAGGTCTCCCTGTACTTTTGTATTCGTAGATGACATAGCAGTAGATACAAGTAATAACTCAAATCTTTGTGTTTGTAACTTTACTAACATCATTGGATGTGACTTCAGTTATTCAGCTCCTGTTACGTCTTTTCAATTGCTACAATCTAATTACACATTGATTCGAGATTTGCTGCCTACCCCTATCGGAATGAATCTCTCACTAGTGAAGAAGTTGCTACAACACGATGAATTGAAGCGATTGTTGAAAGAGGCCCAAGAAAATGGACAAAGAACTCTGATTACTGTCCATCATGATGTTGAAGAAATACACCATGTACTGGAAAGGGTCAAGAGAGACGGAGGACATGAATGGTGGGACACCCTCTTTGGATGGTCACCAACAGCTACAGGACTTTTTAACAAGATGCTCCATCCTGTTGTTGTTCTACTAGTACTCACTGTATTGTGCTTTGCTTTGACAATTGTTTTGTATGTTAGACTTTGGATTATGATGAAACACTTAACTCGCTTAATCACCCCACAAGAAGTATTTGCACTTGATATCCCTCGCCATAAGAGGACATGTGATATTCCCCATCAGTATTGATTATCGTGGAGCTTGAGTGACTGTAGTCACGGGGTGGATTATGTGGAATAATTACTAAATTGGCCAAGAATACAAAAATACAGCATTGTTCACACATTAAGGAAAGTCATAAAATCAAGAGGCTTCTGAGGTAGAATACAGCCGCAGCTGGCACACGAAGAATGCAACATCTGTGATTCCCTGTACAAGGTTGTTTGTGAAACTACACGAGGGATGGAACGGAACACGCTTGTTCCGTGGCCTTCCCTTGTGACGAATAGCAGATATGGGGACGAGATGGTACTACAGAACAGATAAGCGGCCTACACGCTACCCGAGCCAACATTTTGTCAAATGTTGATGAAATGCTGTCCTTTTGTGCGAACTTTGCTCACCACAATGTACCAAAACACACCTCCATCCTGGAGGCTATCCACCCCCGAGGTGTGAACACTCCTCCTTGAATACATTAATCATAATAAAAGTACGTATGACTAAAGTCACTCAAACTCCACTTTGAAGATAAAAAAATAATATAAAAATAGCCCAAGAGAGAGGGGATGTCGGGGAAGACACCATCGCAAAGAATTCCACCACTGATTTCCGGGATCAGTCGACGGGCTGAGCCTTTCTTCCCCCGCATAGGGACGCCTTTGGGTAAGATTTCGATTACACCGAGCGCTTTCTCGGGGACTTAGAAATTTCTCTAGAGACTCTCTACCCTACATTTATAGCCAGGCTGTATCGTTTATAATTTTGTCGCGCGTTTGTATACTTAGCAATATCTTTATTTGCACGTGCTTTGCAGACAGTGTATTTATCACCGGCAATCCTAAAGAACCTGTATATCTGTTGTTTAAATAAACTGCACTGTTTAAGTAGCTAGTCGTTTCCCTTTCTCACTGAACGCGACCAAAACTACAGAGAGGCGTGCTAGTTCAGGAGCACGACTAGACTGAAGGTGCAGTCCACTATTAGTGTACCCAAATCGTAGTAGTTTAATACATATTAAACGCGATTGGACTGATAGTGCTGAATTGGGCATCACTCAGAATTTAAACCTAGCCGCACCTAGCCTCCCACCTCAGTGAGGAGTGTTAGAACGCAAGGGGGTTTATCTTCTGCCAAAACCACTTGGCCCCGTTTCACGCAACACTTGGTACAGTAGGTTCATGAGCAAACTGCATCCAGGGATGTGCATTTGCCAAAATCTCACCATTCCAAGAAAAGCTTGCGTTTCCTTTTTACTGAACAGTGGTGCCATTGCTGTGATGCTGTAAATCATGACAGTAGGAATGCAACAGCACCCATCTTGCCATCTGACACCAAGAAACTATTTCTTGTACAGGTCTTTTCACCTTATCTCTTTTGAGCTCAAATCTTGCATTTAGTAAAATTACAATTACCCCTTTATGTTATACACTTCATAGGCAGTGTTTCCCCATACTACAATGTCATCAATATAGTTAAGTGTTATGGGGCGCTGCCCTCTTCCAAAACCTTTTATACAAGTCCATGACAGATGGGCTACGCTTCCATCCTCGTGGCATATTGTACTCCTCTCCAGATAAAGAACACTGTAGTTTACACTCAAGGACCAGGGAAATGGAAAAAAAAAAACGCATCAGCTGTGTCAACAGTCAGATACTGGGTAGCACTCTTTGCTTTGACTTCCTACTGCAGTGTTCAAGCGTGATGTTACCTCATTCAAACATCAATTACCTCTGATTAATCTCCAGTCCCCACTGGATTTTCACACAAGCCTGATGGGACTGTCAAACAGTGAATGGGTTTGAGCAACTACCCCTCAACTTTCCCGTACTTTGATAAGACCACGTACAGGACTGAGTAAATCTCTATTGGACCAACAATGTCACCAGTGCACAGACTTCTCTACTGTATTCCAAGAATTATAAACAAGCGATAAGGTGGAATTGCTAAAAAAGGCTACGATTACATTTACAAAGCTCATATATCCCTCCTTTAATAAAAGCAACTTGTTCCATTTAATGGATTTAAGTCTGACTTCGTCTAGATTTATGGCCTTCAGTCCTGCCTCACTTCAGTAATTAAATTCCACTGTGCCCCTTATGATCTAATGTCAAAATTTCTTCTGTGACACTTCCAGCTTCTGTCCACACACAAACAGATAACTTCCATGTTCCTTAACTACCCAACTACCACACAGCAATTCCCAAAGGCTCCTCATGGAACCTGTATGTATCCTTCCAGTGACACTCGGCCTGAGTTCTCCTTTTCTGCCTTCTTCAATACCTGTCTTCAACATCCCTGGCTTCTTGTCCCATTCCCTACCTGCCTATCCTCAGTTCTACCCAAGTACCCAGTTTTTCTTCAGACACCTTTCCTGTTTATTGCTCTGAACTCCAGCTGCCAGCGTCCCTGATCAGTCCCTGCCTTCCCATCCTGCTCCAACCTGCAGGCTGACAGCCCTTTGTCTTCTACCCTCTTCACTGCCTCCTAGTTCCAGCTTCCCATTCAATCTTCAAGTCCTACCTCCATGGTCAAATGGTACCAACTTCTTTAACTTCTGAGACCCCACTTACAAGTTCTGCAATTACCCAATCACATGCCCCATCCTGAATGGTTCCATTTTAATCGCTCTGCTCTGACAGTCTCAGGCAGGTTTTTTTGTCTCCCCTTTCACTCCAGTATCACCAGACTCCTCTTCTGAGTTCTTTGCAGGTTTATTTCCATTCTGTAGTTAAGCAACTCTCTTCAAGCTACAGAGTCGAGTATTTTCTCATAAAATACTTTTCAGAAATCCAAAGTCTAGCTTCAAAACACTACACTATACAAGTAAATTCTACACTTTCTCCGGAATTGCACATGCAACATCCAACAAACTACACTGTAAAACTTCTAGTACCTTTTTTTTTTCCCCCACAAATTACTGTTCTATTACATCAACAAATGAAAACAGATGAATTGAGAGCTTACTACATGTCAGAGGATTCAAAATACATAAACGTTCTTCTCCATGCTAAATAAGTTAACTATTGTGGAGTGAAATCCAATCCTCTGAAAAGTGAAATATTATGTTTGCACTTCCACTCCGTGCACGTTGCACGCTATATGATTACCGAACTTTTTAAATCTGTTTTAGCCTATTTGAATCTTAAGCTAACTATTTTTTTGCTTTATGTGCAATATGTGCATATAACAACAGTGACTCAATGGTTATTTAGGACTTTCATAACCCAATAAAACTCAGATAATAAAATGTAATAGTAATACATTAACTATATCAAAACTATACCAGACAATACCTAATAACTTGCAAACAACTGCACACCAACACCAGTTTAACTAAGGCTATTTCCAGCACACACATGCCATGGATTTGTTATATACGTGGAGACCCTGCATTCAAAACCTCATCGTATATAAGTACATATGTTTCAGCAAGCAATACACAGACAGTATAAAGAAAGAAAAAAATAAATTCCTAATGTTTGCTGCTTTGTTTATTTTGACTGTAAGCCTTCAAGGCTGACACTATTTTACTGCATATTTTGTGTAGTACCTCACACAACAGGGAATCAAAAAAATTAAAAGGTACCTAAACATGCTTCAATATAGCAAAAGATATTTGTAAGTAGGCTTAAAAATGTTACCTGACCACTGCTGCTGGGATATCTCACACCAATATTTCCTTATTGAGAGGATATCTTTTAGGAGTATACTACTACAGTCAGATCCATAAGCAGCACAACTTGTTGGGTCTCTTATAATTTCCATGACGTAAATCAGAAGTTCTTGACATTTCAGTCTGGGTCCTCCTACGTGAAGAAACAATGTGAGACGGTTATTAACCCAAAGTGTGACAAGTAAATCTGGAATTAATTGACTGTAAATGTTTACTTAAAAACAAAAAAAAATCACCACTGCCATTCAGAAATAGTTGTCAGGAATCATCTTCTTAAACAAAGTGTTTCTAAGAAAGAAATAACTTATGAGAGGATACATCAGTTATATACACATGGTATAATTAGAAAACGGCACCTTGAGCATCAACAAGGACAGAGAAGGACAACAAAGGACTGATTCACATGAAGATAATTAAATTGTAAACACCTGGAAGAGCGCAAGATGAACCCTACCCTGGTAATTTACTTCAGAGTAAAAACTTAAAGTTGAAAGCAAAGCACCAAAACGAATCAGTAATTCTATAAGAATATGTATAACTAACTTTTATTAGCACATCTGATGAAATATTTGACCAAGCTTCCAACTTCTTGCATCTTTTTCTGTCTAGTAGTTTGGGTTGAAGCAGATGCATTTGGTTTTGTCAATTGCAGGTTCTTCATTTCTTTCTGGAAACATTTCTGCAAGACACTTTAAAAATAAAAGAGATATTAATCAAGGATCTGCACATTTATGACTAAAGTAAAATAGGTAAATGTCGGTTTAGCCTAGAATGTCAGTGCTTGTTCTTCTCACAATTCTAATTATCAAAACTAAACCCAACTGAAATGCAATACAGTCTAAGCATGATGGAAATAACCTATGAAAGGGGCTGTTAGTTTTAAAGATAATCCAGAAGCATCCTGAACGGGAAGCAAACTTTCCTTTAAACTTGGCATAATGCTAAGCATACAATTTACAATTAGTGAAAAAAAGCAAAGTAAGTCTTTTTATTTATGCTGCAACATTATACAACAAAATAATAAGAAGCACTCTTCGTTGGTTTTTATTGGGGAAAACCTTCAAGTCCTTTTTTTCCATCACTTAAAATTAACATACAGATTAGGTTTTAGATCTAAGAATAGATTAAACTTGTCACTGGCTTTATCACTGGCAATTACTGTAGATTTTCTGGCCTACTATTTGTATCAGTTTAGAGACTCTATTTTTTATTCCTCCTGTGCATTTCTAAAATACTCTTTGCCATCTCAAAAGCAAATATAAACATATAAAATTCACCCACTCTTCTTATGATATTTTTGGTACAGCTATGAAACAAGACCTACTCCAATACGGTCCAACTAAAAAACATAATGGAAAGGTGACCAGACACCAGCCTATGAAAACTAACACTTCAGATGCACTTTTAACAGGAAATTTAACACTGCTCCCAGCTGCTCTAAGAACTTGTCACACCTACGCTCAGTCCAATCTCGTAGTACACCTAAAGCAGACTGTATCAGAGATGGACCTCTACAAACCTCAGCACAGGTTCTTTAATTCACAGGCCATGGTCCTTCTACTGTGTCTTGAAGAACTCAGTAACACAAAGAATTCTAACCAGCTACCTATTATCTACATACGAACTATATGTTAAAAATCAGATGCAGAGATAACTTCCAATAAAAGAAAATAACTATTATTTTTGCAAGGAAAAATGACCACCCAATTAATGGTCAGTTTCCTAGCAGTTAAGTTTTCTGTATGCTTACCGCACACAGTGTTATGTATGCAGTTAACACAAAGAAAGTGTTACATTTTTAGCTATTTTAAATTTACTTCCTTTATAGACTTAACATAAGTCATTTCTTGTTTACAAGCTCACAAGAAGTCTAAATCAATCTGCAGAAAGGTAAGCATTAAAATAGACACAATAAACAAAAGAATGATGTTTGTCTAAGGAAGAACACAAAGAAAAAAAAAAAAAGAAACTACCTAAATACAGCGTCCCAGTTGAGTTGTTTTGCTTGTTTAGAATCAGAATTCCGGTCCAGCTGGAGAAGTGTTTCAGAATCACGGAGAAGTCGCTTGAAATTTTCAATTTCCTTCTGAAAATGTATTTCAAGAAAAAGAATTATTAATGATTCCCTTCATTGCTAATTGAGGCACACACACCAAAAGAAAACTTGTTACCCTTCGCTCCACAGCTTTCTCATTTTCAAGGCGACGACAACAAATGAGCAGATCATGTAATGCAAGACTCATGGTTCAGTTTAGCAGAAGTGTCATTTGTATCTGCAAACAGAAGAAAAGGTTAAACCAGTAATAATTTTATTTAACACAGAGCCAAGTCAACCATTTCAAAAACTGAGAATGCAATGTATTGAAAATCCAGTGCCAAAGACAATCACAGTGTTATTTCACTAAAAAGCTCATTCGTTTTTGGGTTAGTCTTATGGGTTATAAGACCGAAGCAAAGTTTCATGTCAAGAATATAATCTATTCCTGCAAGCAACAGTCGTAAAGAATAACAGCAGAGACTCCCTCACATGACTCTGACTTCCTCCTTTTTCATTAATGATGAAAGTAGAGATGGTCAGATAATAAGAAGCGAAATTATAAAATGATGGAGCCAAATACATTCAGGCAAACAGCACTAACTTTCAGTAGCTACCTGTTATCAGCAGCTGTCTTAACCTGGTGCTGCCAGGAAGAGGTAGTACTTTGAAAACTCTCTTCCTCTCTCACATCCTACATTTTCACACGTCTGCGCTATCGTATTGACAAATCCCTCTGGACTCAACATGTCAAAGGATGCTCAGGTATCAATCATAAGAGGAAACAACTTTTTCCTTCTATGACCACTTAAAATTATGCTTCACCTCCTTCAACAGAGGCTGGACTTATCTAGACCTTGCATTTCTGCTTTATATAAAGTTATGCTGAAGCAGATCATGACAATGACATCGTATACAGCTTCCATGCTTCTCTTTTTACCCCTGTGAAGCAGCCACTGTCTGAAAAAGAGGGAAGTAACTCCAAGCTGAGGCTGTCATAAGCAATTGAGAATGGATGTTCACCATCTTGAGCACTTGAGAATATAAAAATATCCACTTAAACAAATAAAACTTTAAATATCTACTGTCTTAGAGTATATTTACTTCCTCCAGCTTCAATCAGGCTCAGAGACATGGTAACCGATCAGGTGTGTATGAAAAGGAAAACGTGGTATGCACGAAGGCTGGCTGTACCGAATGGAACTCATCGGAACGAGGAAGTGTTTCTCTACTATCTTACTGCTTTTTTGTAATGAGAAACAGAGAGGAAGACGCAACTTTTTAACCACTAATGGCTTCTAAAATGCTCAGGGGCTGAGAGACAGCTGACAGAACTGAGGCCACATGGGTTGCGTTGCAGGGACCGGGTCTCCGCGGGGAAGCAGCCCGTCCTCCCGTCTCCACTCCGCGGCATTTCAACTGCCCCAAGAACTGCAAAGAATTCCTAAGACTGAGTCCACCTACTGTTTCTCCTACTCGTTCTCCAGCTATCATACCGCGACCACGTTTATCCCCTATAAAAAATTACACAGGGCAAGGAAGGAATACACAAAAAAGGGGCGAAAAAAAAAAATCACGGAGCGCTGTTCACTAATCAGCTGCGGAGACGCCCAAGAAACGGCGTAACGACACCTAACGGGCCGTTCCCGCGGAGCCCGGGGCTCCGGCTCCCCCCACGCCCCGCCCGGCCGCCCCAAGACACGCCTGAACCCCTCAGGGGCCAGGCCCCTCACCTACGGGCCGACGGGGAGGGGAAGAGAAGGCCGAGCAGCCCCTCAGGACCACGGGGGGAGGCCACGGCGGCGACGCGGCCCAGTGCGGGTGGGAAGGGGAGGGCAGGAACGGGCCCACCTCCGGGAGAACCGGCCGGCCAGTGCTGCGGTGCGGGGCCTGCCCTCCTCCCAGCGGCGCGGAGGGGCGCGCACGCGGGTCGGCGGGCGGCCCTGGAAGCGGATGCGCGGACGGCGGCGGCGGGTTCCGGCGGAAGGGGCCGGGCGCGGCGCTGGCTGGCGGAGTTTCGGCGCCTTCCCCTCGGTGGCGGGGCGGCCGCGCTGCGCCTCCGGGAGCTGAGTCCCGCTGTCCTCCCTCCTTTCCCCCCCGTTCCCCTCACTGCCTCCGGCCATGCTGCTGCCGTCCGATGTGGCCCGGCTGGTGCTGGGTGAGTGAGCGGGTCCGGGCAGGGAGAGGAGCGGAGGGGTAGGGTGGGGTGGGGTGGCCGCTCAGCCCCTGAGGCGCGGTGGGGACTCCCAGGGTGGGGGGAGGCGGTGGCGGCGGTCGCGGCCGCTCCAGGGGGGGCTCTGCCGGGGATTGTCAGTGGCCGGCAGCGCCTTGGGCGCGGCAGGAGAACGAAGCGGCTGCGCCCTTGACCCTCGATCGCGTCGCCCTCATTCCCCCCCGGGCTGGGGTTGTCACCGCCGAGGCGTAGCCCCGGGCCCGGCGGTCTCCGAGCTGTGTCTCGTCTCCCCCCGCGCCTCGCCCCGGCCCGGTCTCTAGCGGGAAAACCGCTGCTCCATCTGGAGGGGCGTCGGGGCCTCCGGAGCCGCAGCGGGCGCAGGGGAGCCCGCCGGGCCGGGCCGCTCCCCGGCCGCCTCTATGGGGCGACCGGGCCCGGGACGGGTTCTCGGCGAGTTGAGGAGACGGTGGTGGTGTGTGGTGTCCGGCTGCAGGGAGGCGTGTGGTGAACGGGCTGTGATGAAGTGTCTGACGAGAGGAGGAATGTCGGGGTGATCCGAAACGCCAGCGGAGGCTGAGCCAAGGGTCAGCCGGTTTTCCATTCCCTCCCCGGTTCTGTCACCCGTCAGGCTTTGTCGAGAGCTGGGGTTTGCTCTGTGGAAAGGGCAGAGCCAGTGTTTTCAGCTCATCGGCAACAGACAGTGAATTTGTTAAATTACTTTATGCTTTGGGTTATTTGGATACTGCCAAAGATAAGAACAAATGGATGGTAATCAAAAATATGACCCGTGTATTTAAGACCCACACATGAGCACCTGTTGGCGCAGGTTGTTGGGATTTCCTGGCAGCTTGCATTGGGAGATTCAGTTTTTAATTGTCCACAGTGTTTCTGAATCCAAAGCCATTAAGGCTGAATCTTTTCTTCAGTGTTCCTCCAGCAGAATTTATTTTTAAATACTGCCTGAAATGTTTCTTGGTACTGTCTTGAGAAACGAAGCTAGTGAGAGACGCTATGTTTTTATTATTGTGAAGTAATAGAGGATTTTTAGAAACTCAATGCATTGCAAAAGACGATTTAAAATCATGCAAGGGAGATCTCTCACTGTACTTTTCTATAAAAGATTGGTTAAGTTATGGATTTATCTCACATGCCTACCAAAGTCTTGCAGATGTAGTAGACAATCTTGGCAACACCACGTGCAGTAAGGACGATCCATCCTATTTCACGTCTGTTGTAGCATGGTGCATGCATCATGCCCTGAAAACTTCCAAGCAACCTAAGGTTGTAGAACAGGATATTCCTTATAGCTGTTTCGGCCTTCTAATAGGTATTCCTCTTCCATGAGGCATCTGAGAATTTGGGTGGATAAACAGGCTAGTGCAGCTTTTTTTTCCATCTTCTTTTTTTTTCTTTCCCCTCTCTTTAGCTAAGTCTTTCTGGTGCTGTGAAGGTTGATGAATATTGGTTTAAGAAACAAAACTAAAATGATAAGATGAGCTCACTCATAGAAAAATACATAAGAAAATGTATCTTTTTGTAATTAATGTAAGAGCGAACGTGTACTATGAGTTAGACGCGTGTCTTTACATTTCTTAAGATAGAACAAAATATTGAATCATTCCTAGTTCAGAAGGTACTTCACCTTTTGTGCTTTTAATTTGGTTTTGGTGACATTAAAGATTGTGTGCTGTTATGTCATTTTACAGTGTGTGCACAGGCAGTTCAGTTCAGTTGCACAGAAGATCTTAATTCAAGCATTTTTAAACTTTGGAATGCCTTATTTTGCAGGAAATTAGTGTATGTGCCTGTATGCAAGCATTTGGTCATCCCAAGAAAGAAAAAGTGCACCATTTTACATAAATGTCCAGATGAGTTTGATTGTAAGAACAGCCATACCAGCACAGAGCAAACCTCCACCGTGCCTAATAGCCCATCTTCCATCCTGGCCAACTGTGGATGGTATGGTGGATACGAATAAGACTGGCATATAATTGTATTTCCCAAATTACACTTTCAGCTTCCAGCAATTTGTGGCTTGAGAGTTTTCTAGCAAAATGTATTAGAAAAATTAAATAGGACAGCCCTTTCCACAGGTACCACTAGTGTTTTCTGTTGGATAGGCCAGCTCGTGCATCATGATTAAACTCGTAGTGGTTATTCCCAAACTGTGTTTACCTTTCAAGTTTGCTTATTTGTTGAAGACCTTAATAAGGGCTTATGTGTCTGAAATACGATGGTTTTTCCAGCTGTACTTGGATCTGCTGAAAGATATTTGTCGTCTTGTAAATTTAAAGGCCACATTTTTCTATAGGCATTCCTGAGCTGAGGTGGACCATTTTGGGGGTCCACTGAGGTAGATATGCTAATGTATATATATCCTGTGTTGTATAATTAGGCACATATTTTATGCTTTCTTTAAAACGTTGCATGTTCAGTTCTGCTACAAGCAAGAAAGAACAGACGTTTTCTTTTGTGATTCTTTGTTCTAGAATCCTTCATTCAGATTAGTCTATTTCTGTCTTTTAATGTTTAGAGTATTTGAAGATTAAAGTAGGGCTTAAGAAGTTTGATTAAAGTAGAACATATTTGCTGAGGAATGGAATTTTGGAAAAGTAAACTTTTTCTGTATACTTCCTGTTAAGGTAACTACTGTCTTAGGGTGTGTACAGTGCACAAGTTGCAGCTAGTACATCTATTCAAAATGAAAATTACGGGGCGGGGGGGGCAGGCAGCCTTTTTTCTGTTATTAATTTTTGCACAATGCCAATTTTTAAAATAAATCTTATACACTGTTGTAACAACTGCACAGATTTTACCTGTTTTGAAACAAGAGGATGCATGGAGAATTATTATAACATAGCAATGCATTTTATTAACAAAATATCGTAGAATTCCATTTATTTATACACTGGGCTTTAGTACTGCCTGTACTAAAGATCTGTCAGAATTGTTTATATTGCCTCCCTTCTAGTCTTGAATAGTTTGTAAGTGCAGTGTATTATCAATAATATTTTGTGCTCTTTCTGGTTTTAACTATTAAAGAAATGTTTTGCAAGATATATGCTCTTTCAAAATACCTTCACTTTCCTTGTCTAACATACAGATCTTTACCTGATTATATCAAAACTGTATGCACCTGGTTATGTTAATGCTTTGATACCTACTGAGCAGAAGTAATGAATGAAATAGCAAAATTTTCTGTCTCATTTGTTACAGGATATTTACAACAGGAAAAACTTTTAGCTACCTGCCGTGAATTTATTTTGGAAAGCTCAGATTTGAAAGAATATGCAGAGCACTGTACAGAGGATGGGATTATTCCAGCCTGCTTGCTGGTGAGTTTGTATTTGCAAAGCAGGAAGTTAAATTGTCTTACATCCGTGGAAAAAAACATCGAGATTTCTCTGCGTAACAATTATTTCTCAAATGCTGCTTAAAATGATTAGATAGATTGTCCCCCTTGTTCTTTTTTTTTTTTTTTTTTTTTTTTTATTGCATCCTGTGGTATTAGCAGTTATTTGGTTTCTAGTATTTTATCTTACTAAGAAACATTTAAGCATAAAATATGCAAATTGGTTTTGGCATATTACTTTTAGACTGCTTTATAGCTTTGAGGCTGATTTATGGAAGGGTGTCACAAGGGTTTTACTGATTTCAGGGTTACTTTTGTAATTTATGGGAGATCGCTTTCCTATCCTAGACAAGTCAGCCAGTACTGTTCCATTTCAAGTACATATTAAATATTTAGGTGAGGTACCTCAGCTTTACCTAAGGCTACCAAATTTTACTGAGAAAAACTGTGTTTCAGTTCAGCTTCCTCTTTGATCAGTATCATCTGCTTTGTCCCAGGTGAAATGTGGAACTTTGGGTGTGCATAAATACAGCATGTAGCTACATATGTAGATATGTGGGTATGGCTACAGGGTAATCAGATACTTTGCATTTTTAGCATATATAAAATGGTATTTTTAATCTAGTATGCAAATTACAGGGTTTAGATATTGCTATGTATCAATCTTTTAATGTTTATATGTGCATCTTCTTCATGTTTTCCGTTTTGCTCTTCTAATATATCACTTAATTATATTGTCTGGGGTTTTGTCCACAGTATCCAAAATTTGTGGAAATATTGTCTGAAGTCTTGATGCACCTATTCAAAACAGACCCTTGGTCTTACTTCATTTACAAATGTTTAGTTATCTGTTCTTTGTGGGTAGGGAATTTAAAACCAAGCTATGTCCAGCAAAAATTAGAAAAACCAAATGTAAATAAATTATCCAGATTCTGAAATCTTTTAATTATCTTCTTTTTCTCAGTATTAACATTTTTGCTGTTTTTCAAAAAAAGTGGTGATATGATAGTGTCTAAGCAAAAAATTCTCACTGCAGCTCAAAATACTTGCAATAAAAGGTTGTATTTGTCATATCCTGTAGAGTTTCCACTAGCAAACAAGACAAGAGGTACAAAGTGATAGTGATAACCTTAAAATCTTAAGTCTTTGTTTCACCTAAAATAACAGAACAAGTAAATATGACATAAAAGTTAATTCTGTGTGACAGTTATGAGTTTTACTTTATACAGAAGTTCTCTTCAGTTTGCATCTTAATGCGTCTTGCATTCCGCAGTGATACATACTCATTACTCTGTTACAGCCGTTCATTATCTTTGTTTTTATTCCCTAATAGCAAAGGTGAGTGGAGGTCACGCAGCTCTAACTGCTATACCAGTGTTGTTCAACGAGATGAAGCACTTCGGATTTTGAGTTCGTAATGTCATTTTGTTCCATAGGTTGCTCTCTACCTAGTTTGAGACAACTCAGCATCAGCAGCATAAAATAGAGTTCCTTGTGTTGAGGGTCAGCATGGTGTAGTCTTCTAAAGAACTGCTTAAATATAGTGCGATACAGCAGATGAAGTAGAAGTTGTTAGTGAAGATTCTGAGATTGGTATTTTTTTTTCCAGTCCCTGTGTGGAAAAAACTTGACAACTATTCTTAATGAATACGTAGCCATGAAAACAAAAGGTAAGCCCTCAGAATGAGATTTTATTATTCTTACTTATCTTTTGTGAACTCCTTTAGGAAGAGGTAATATCTCCTCTTTGGAGATTTGGTGGAGATATTTGGACTTAGAGCAATCCCCCATCTATGCTAGAAATTGAAGGTTTCTATATTATGCAAACATCAACCAATTAGATCAGCGTCTTGTGAACAAAATTAATTAATTATCTTAGTTTGGATTTGCCGGCATGTATTTTAACTTCAAATTTGAGCAGAACTTCTAATGTAATAAAGCATAAAGGTATAATAAAGTGTGCAAAATTTATGGGTTTATGCTTGTAAAGTTATGCTGTTTATTGTTTCTACTATAAATAGGAGGGGGAGGTGCTGATCTCCTCTGACTGGTGACAGGACACACACAAATAGAACGATCCTGCGTCGGGGAAAGTTCAGATCAGACGTTAGGAAAAAGGTCCTTCACTGAGAGGGTGGTCGGTCACTGGAACAGGCTCCCCAGGGAAGTGGTTGCAGCACCAAGCCTGTCAGAGTTCAAGGAGCATCTGGAAAACGCTTTTAGTCATATGGTTTAGTTTTTGGCAGCCCTGCAAGGAGCGGAGAGTTGGACTTGATGATCCTTATGGGTCCCTTCCAACTTGAGATATTCTGTGATTCTATGAAATTAACCAGGAAGAGTCCTATGGTGTGAAAGGTTTCTTGTCTTGCTGGTAACTAAGACACAAACATACTTTTTCCAAAATACTTTGTACCCAGCACCTTGAAAAACTTTATAAATTGATCTGCTGACATCTTTCTTTTGTCATACTTTAATGTTCTGTGCTTCAAAAATACCAAGTGTTTTAACCTGTTTGGGTGATGCCTTAAAATAAACTACTGCTTCTAAAGGCCTGTCGGCCAGGTTTACAGTTTTCAAAAGTACACAAGTGACTTGGGAATATGAATACCATTTCCAGAAGTGAGTTAGGTTAGGTTAGCATGTGTTTGCCCAGGAGTCAACACCACGTGCAGATTCCATTGAGAATTATAAACATGAATGTTTTTTCCTCAGTTTCATTTAGGCTTCTAAAACTGAGAACTGTATCCGTGATGAGTATGTGTTCCTATCAGTCAAAGTTCTTAAATTAGGAGTTAGGGCTCTCGAATTAACAGAACATTAAGAATGTGACTAGACACCTGAAGTTGGATGATGTCTGAAATACATATAATGTTTAATAACAATTATTTTACTTGTGATTTTTCTCAACGTGTGTCTGTTTTAGGCATCTAATTTTTTTTTTTACGGTTTATTTTAGAAACAACACATGAAGTTCCAGCAATGATGTCATCTCTGTGGAAAAAATTAGACTATACACTTTCTCAGATCAGGTAATACACTTGTGAAATCAAGAAAGTAAAATTTCACTCTGAGTGAGTCCCTATGTTGATCAACTCCCCTTATCATTGTATGAGAGTGGTTTTGCTCTCTGTTGCCTGAGAGATGGTGAAAAAGATGAATATGTGGGAGTTGATAGTTGAGTAGGCATTTCACGATTTTAAGGCAGGACTAGCAGATAAGGAGGGCATTAGTGTGAGTTTGTGGCCCTCCTGTAGTAAAACAATATACTATGACTCATTTAGAACTCAATACCATTGTGGTTACTTGATAAAAAATGTAACACTAAACTTCATTTGAAGGATCTGTGACCATTGTGTGAAAGAATAAAAATAATATTCAGTAGATTGAAGCTTTCTGAAGTAATGTGTGGTTGGGACCAGACTGACGCTAACCATATGATAGATGCTGTTGCACTGTGTAGCTGAGTGTTTCCGTTGTGCTCCTTTCATTTATGTCACCTGCTTTATTTTTTTAGGAGCATGCAGAATTCCACAGGATTTTCTGCTAATCAGAGGAGTAAGTAACTGAGCCAATTCCATGGGATCAATAGGCTTTATGTTCAAATTATCTGTTTTGGCAAAAAATGTTGCAGCATTCAGTAACACATCCTTACTCTTAAAATGTTGTCAGATCTCTTCTGCAGTGTTGGGTTTTTTTGGCATGTCTGTTGTCTTCAGTGCAGTCTGTGGATTACTGTGATGATCAAGAAAGGAAAATAAGAAAAGCTGACCAAAGGGTTTAAATTCTCTATATAGTGTTTTCTTCTCTGCTGAAAACTTCTTAGAAGTTTACACTATTGAAAGGTTTAAAACTACTGCTTTGGTCCTGAAGCTGTTCACTTAATTTGTGGTTCATAGAGGAACTGAAAACGTAACCAGTCTAATTATGATGCAGTTTCATTTCTGTAGAAGGGTTATATAAAAATATATTACAATCTTGAAACAATTATTTTCTTATGCATACAAACATATATCTAAGCAAAATATAAAAAGATACTTGTTCTGTCTAGAATTGTTTCTTTCATTTAAAAACTGCCAAATGAACTCTCAAAAAATAAAAGTTATTTTAGTTAAAAATAAATTTTCTGTCTGTAGTACTTCTACTGAGTAACCTGTGTGAGAAAAGAGAATGTGAAATATAGGTAGTGGTTGTTGTTGGATCTGAGATTCACTGGATTGGGTGGTGTTTTGTTGTTTAAATTCGTCAGATTTAGTCTGATAAATAAATACAAATTTACATTGATTTAATAGTTAAGGTCAATTATACGAGTGGTATATTGTGTAATGAAATATCTTTTGGGTATGAGTTATTCCTGTAAATATTTAAGCAGTAATACCAGCATGGTTACAATGTCTATGCAAGTTGGCTGTACTTCTTGAATTGTTCTGGCTCAAACCTGTAATGCAGAAGACAAAGATGGGTGTTGCGTATTTTTTGAGTTTCATGAATTAGTTGTTGAAGCACGAAAAAGTTTCAATGGAGCATCCTTAATTAGGTCTTGGAAAATCATCAACCTTTTTGAATTCCTTTATCGCATATTTTCCTCTTGTCTTTATCATCTCCAGCACGTACAAGAAGTGGAATTGTAGAAATGAAAAGACAGAGAATGCTTCAGCAATCAGCTCCTGCAAACTCAGGATTGTTGTCAGTAGCCCATCAGTCAGGGCCACAGAATTCCTCTTCTATTGTATCCCCTCAAGTTATTCACAGGCCAACAATAAATCAAAGCATGTCACAGACAAGACTGAATACGTTGTTTGTTCACCAGTCACAAACCCAAGAAAACAAGATCAGCAGTAAGTTGCACACTTTTTTTAAACCTTTTTTCCTGTGAAAAATCTATGGATTATAGATGAAAGTTTTCTAAAACCAGAGCTAATCATCTTCCACCAAAAAAAGTTTTAGAAAATTCATGCTTTGTTCCGCTAGCTCTCCAAACTGGTTGGGGTGATTAAAATAAAAAGAGTGCCTCAAAGAGAAACGGCTCTTGTATGCTTGCTTGCTAAGGTGGGTTCAGAGATCAGAAGTACATTAATTTGTCATTATTCTATCCTGTGTTCTCACCCTGACCCAAAACACTTGTTGTAGCAGATAGGGATGATCCACATCAAATGGATGTTTTTCTCAGGTTATATTTAAAAGGAGTGGTTCTCATTTTCATGATAACACCAAATTATTTTGTATGAATTCCCAGGAATTGATTGGAACATAATAAGTAATGTGTAGATTTCTGTAGTGCTTTAAAAATCTAATTGGAGAATGTACTGGCATCGTGATCTTCTTTTTTCCTTTCTAAAGCAGGAGATTTCATACACATTCAAGTTCCAGCATCACAAGAACGAAAGCTTCATTCAAGCTTGCTTTCTCCAGGAAGACGAAAAAGGTGAACACAGGGGTTTTTGGTTGGTTGCTTGCTTGCTTTTTTTCAGATTGTGTAGAGATTATGTAGTGTCCTAACCTCTAGTGTAAATTTTCTTAGATGGTGGAGAGTTTCACAGTGAAGATCCACTGAGAGTGGCCAGTGTGTGATGCTAACATTGGACTGACAGGAGGCTGCTTCTTCTTTATTGCATATAGCCGGTCTTTACGTTATTCCAGTATTAGATGTAGGCAAATAATCTTGGAGCCTGAGATTTGGTATTCCCTCCAAAATGTCCTTATCAATTATGAAAATTCTCAGTATTGATATAAATGTGCATTTTGTCTGGTTTTAACTTAGAAAAATTATTTGCTTCAGTAAATTTTGTCAGCAAAAATTTTCATATTCACACTAAAAGTGGTATGAAAAGCTGTTCTTACACTCATTTTGCATTTTTTATTCTTTTATTCCAATGTCCTTTTGTTTCTAATGAGTTGACTGGTCTCTTTGTGTTCCATTTATTGTCTTTACACCTGACTAAATCCCAATCGGTGGTTTTGCTTATCATTTTTCCAGGCCCTTACTCGCTTATACCTTTTCCAAGTCCTCTCTATTCCTGCATGATTTTTTTGTATATAAGTGCTTTTAGTGTCACTGCTGATTCATGATTTCAGAAGAGCCTATACCGTGATTTCCCATAAAAGCATTAAATTTCCTATTCATCATCTAACTTCTTATGCAGCCTAACATTTGTTTGCTTCTTTGACAACAGTTGCTCCTTGAGAGAGCTTTATTTTCAGTGGTGATGCCCAAATCTCTTTCTTGAGTGGCTGTTAATTAGAACCTGTACCACCAGTTGAAGTAACGTGTGCTGGAGGGGGAAAAACACTGAATAGTGGCCATGGAATTCAGTTTGCTATTATGCTCTTTACCCACAGTCTGTATATTTGTTGGTAACTTCTATGAAGTCAGGCACAATATATGTATACAACATAATGAAAGGTATTCTGGGTTTTATTGTATTTCTAGTATGTAGTTAATTTTCTGTTAATTAAAACCTTTCATTTACTAAGAAGGAAGAGAAACACTTGATTTACTGACTGTTAGGTCTGTTTGGTATGTTCTCACCAAATACGTCATAAATTTCCTGGAATGTTTCAGTGAATCTCAGAAGAGGAAAAGCATTGCAACATCTGGACCTCTTTCAGCAGCTAAAAGTTCTCAAGACCCTGATGAAGTAATAACAGAAAAAGAAAGCGAGCCACTTGAAGAATTCATAGATGGTAACTTCCCAGTGAGTATATACCTATGGAAGGTATTTACATTTAAGAAACAAATTCTGACTAAGGAGAGCTAGTCTTATACATGTTGTTTGTTTTGGGTATTATAGAAATTAACTTTAGGAGATAAATTTAGCTTTGTATTTGAACTAGCTTTTCTGTGTACTAGACTAAACTAGTACTAAACTAGAGAGGATGGCATTGCTATGAAAAGGGGTTTTTTTTCCTTGATTCATTGGCTTTGCTAAGATACCTGTAAGCTGTCAGAATACAGTAATTTTTCAGAGAATGGAAACCAGGAAGCACAAGAAGCCTTGCTGTACTTTAGGAGAGTAGAAGTACAGGAATGTTTTGGGATGATTTTCATAGCTGTGTTATGCAGTCACAGATTGGCTGTCTCTCTGTGATAATGTTCTCTGTGTTGAATTACTGTTTTTACCAGTAAGTTGGAAATTCATGCTCCTTTTCTAGTGATGATAAAAATGGAAACCTGACCACTTTAAAACTGTGTTTTCCAGCAACTGGTTATTGAAAATGCCAGAGAAAAAATCTTGAGTAACAAATCTCTTCAGGAGAAGCTTGCTGAGAACATTAACAAAATCCTGGGCAGGTAATAAAAGGAACCTCTGAACTTCATACGTATTCTTAGTTGATGTGTTTTGGAGTTCTGAACTAATGACTAATGTGTTCCCAGTGATGGCAGTGTTGCTCAGGCCCCTAAACAGACAGACAGTGGTCCCACGGAACAGGAGACTTCCATTGATGAAATCCTTGGACTTCAGGTAGGTGTGGATTGCCCTGTTTACATTTTTTGAAGACCAGCGACATGAGAATGATCAGTTATGGGAACTGTGCTGAACCTCTGTCTACTGTCTGCTATCTGAGATTGCCCTCCTCGTTATCTTCTTTCTTTTTATTTGTTTTACAATGCAGCTGAGCCTGTCTAATGGCTAGCTTCTGCTCAGGGGCAGTTCCACAACTTCCCTTGCATGGGCATTAACGCTTATCTTCTTGTATGGTGGTGGGCAGGTTTGAGGAGTTTGACAGGATACTAGTGTTTTGCTGGGGTTAATTTTGAGCCAATTTAGCACTCTGAATTCTTTCCTAGTGCCTGTACAAGGCAGCAGAAGCATGTAGCAGGGTCAAAAGCCAAGAAGTAAGACAGCAGTCTTAATGTTACCCTGAGACTGAGATCTAAGTACACCGTCCCCCAGTCACCAGCTGCCTGCTTGTCACTGGATGTTTGGTACCAATAATTGGGTAGCAGCTTCTGATCTGATCAATAACCTTGTAAAAATATCTTGTGGTCTCCAAAAATGTTTAGTCTGGTCTGATTTTCTGATTTGCTGTAAGAAAAAACATGGATTGTCTAGTATAGCAATAGAAATTTGGAGCCTAAATAAGGATGCTTTTTCTTGAAATGTAATATTTTCTTACTTTTGGAGGAAATATATTTTCTACTTCTACAAAGTAAACTTCAAGTGTTCTCTCTTCATTCTCCCACAACCATCGAGCTGGCAATCACAAAGTTATAAACGACACTTAATGAGGGAATTCTCATCTTCAAGGCCCTCATGAAAAGGGCAGGAGAGTAGAGGCAGTTGCCTGTTTATGAAGTAAAGGCGTCTGGTTTTTAAAAGCTATTCTTCTGTCATTTGGTGATTTATTTTTTTTTTAGGTCAATATTTGTCACAATGTGGAGCTGAAAAGCTGTATTCCATTTTTCTGAGCAGAACAAAATCAAAGCAGCTTCTCAGTTTAGTTAGAGTAGCTGAGACAAAAGAATTGAGCATGTCACATGGGATATTCATCCTTACAACCACCATATCAAAAGTTGTAGAGTGCTTAGAGTATTTCCAGGATGTTGGGAGAAACTTTGTATTTGAACTCTTGAATATGTAGTGAGTGCCCCGCTCGCTTTCTTCCTGGGCTTCTACCAAACAAGTCAGCTTGAAAGAAGAACCTTAGAGCAGTGTCCTACGTAGCTGTGCCTTCTGACTGCCTTCCACAGAAAAACAGTTGGAAGTTACAGAACAAGTAATGGGTAAATGAAATAAAACTTCCCTTTGCTTAGCATTGTCTTCTAGATGTACGCAAAACCAAGAAATTGGGGTTCATTGGGGGATTTTTTTCACCAATGGTTGGCTAGTGCAGGCTCACGGCATTCATACCATCTACGTAAGCTTCTGGTGTAGCCCGAGATTTAGTCCTTCTTAAACAATACTGGTCGTTATGTGGAGAATACTTCAATATGCATGTGTAGTGTCTGATGTCTGACAAAGATGTTTGAGTTTGGGGGACCTTTATTTCTTAAATGTCAATCACTAATATTTTTTAACAGACATTAAATTTGTGGCAGAGATGTTTCCAGTATTAGTCTTTGTGTTTCTGTGCTTAGCAGAAGTAATAGAACTAAAAACAATCTGAAAACAATTCTTGTCTGTTTTTCTTCAAGTTATGCAAGTGACTGTCTAACAGTTCTGTATATCTTGTCTTTTCTCAGGGTGAAATTCATATGTCAGAAGAGGCCATACAGGACATTCTAGAACAGACGGAATCAGATCCAGCTTTTCAGGCACTCTTTGACTTGTTTGATTATGGTAGGGTATATTATACTCAATTGTACCATTACCATAAAGCATCATGAATGATGGGTTTTCCTAAGTATTGCCTGAAGAAGCAAAAGTAATTCAGCAGGCCTCTTTTGCAAGAGAAACGGACTGTATGGCATCTGTGTCCCCCAGTTCAGAGTTAGATATTTTTTTTATATACACTTTTACATGACTGTAAAGTACAGTATTTTCTCATAGAATCTATGATTCTATGATTCTACAGTATTTTCTCATGGCTGAAATTCAGGTTTTATGCTGGCTCAGTGATTGTTTTGTTGCTGTTAGTTTAGACTCTTCTGGTCTAAAGGATGATACTTAGTTTTTTATGCTGCTGTAAAATTTTTATATTTGTCTGATTGAGGATATCCTCACATAAAATATAAGGACGTTTTTATGCTATTTCTGGATTTGTAGTGAGTATAGACAAATAGTTCTTTGAGTTTAGATGGCATTTCTTGAATTTGAAATCTCCATGCTTCATTTATAATGTAATAATCACATTTGTGCATTTATAATGTAATAATCACATTTGTGTATAAAATGACATATTTAATCATTCTTCATGTTTTATTTTGAAAATAGGAAAGAACAAGGCAAACAAGAACTTACCTGCTGGTATTTCTGGTCAAAGTGGAGTAGAAAATGCAATCCTGGTGGATGAGGATAACCTGGAAACACTTGAAAGTTCTTTAGGAACAGAAGAAACCAGTAGATGTAGGTTGTCTTTTTTTTTTTTTTTTTTTTTTTTCCTTCTAGTCTGTTCACTTTTCATTATGAAAATATTTTCAGACAATTTTTACATTTCAAAAATCTTTCTGTTTTCAATGGTAATATCCAGTCTGACACTTATATTGCGTGAACATAGGAATACATCTAGTCTGTTAGAAAGTTTCAGTCTATTAAATTTAGCAGTAGTCCATCAGTGTACTTACAAGTTGTACTCAGTAAGCTCATAAATGAAACCGGAGTATTTGCAAATCTGTTTTCTCATTCAAAACTTTGCAATATTCATTCTGGAACACATAAAGATAATATTTTACATCTAACCGTATTCATCTTTTTTCTCTATTGTGTAATGTATTTGTTAATTAATACACAAAAAGAGTTGCACTCTGGACAGAAGGTATGTTTAGTCTGTCTGCCTCATTCTTAACAATAGCCCATCAGTAGCAGATGTTTAGTGAAAGTATATGAGGAACAGAGCCAGGTTTTTATCCTGAGATGGTTTTTTGTGCTTCTGGAAATCTGATTTAGTGACTTGAGCTGTTTGCTTATTATGTGTACACTTATGTACGTACAAACTGATTTGCCAGATTGCCTAATGTGTATAACAGTACGTTTCATATACTTTCCACTCAGCTTGAAAGTAAGGATGAGTAGTGTTATTCTCACATAGTTTCATGTGAAACGGTTTTCCATTGAACTGATAACGTTACTTCTAAAACGCTGTAAAAGGATCATCTGTTACAGTAATTATGGAGCTAATTTATTGTCTGTTTTACAGGTGATAATTCTAGAGAATCACTATCCTGTAAAGGTTTTCAGTTAGGAGAAGCATCATGTGCCTTGAAGACCAGCCTTAATGATGATGATATGGCTAAGAAAAATACAACCAACGAACAGTTGCATGGAAATTGTAGAGCAAGGAAGCAGCCTGAAGTACTTAAAACCGTTACCCCTGAAAATATTGGAGAGCTTGAAATCGCTTTTGACTCCGTGCCTGGTTTGACTGAACCTAACAAGAGACAGAGTTCTGATAGTGAATGTAATGAACACTGTGGAGATTCTTATAATAAAAAAGAGTCATCTGCATTAGTATCTGAAAGTGAGCGAGCTATGGAGATTGAGAAAGGCCCACTAAGTCATGGTGCTCAAAGTAGTCCTAATTTAGAATATGTTCATTCTGGTAGTCCTCAGATTTCTTTGATTTCACTGGCAGAAGGTACTACAGCCAGTGAAAACAAAACACATTCTGGGAGTAAATGTCACTTATCACCAGATACATCGTTATCTGAAAAGACACTCACTAAAAGCCCTTCTGATGGGAGCCCTGGCCACAGTGTACTGCTGGGAAAAAACAATTCATCAATTTCTAGCCCATCAGCAGATGCAGGAAAAGAACAGGCTGTAACAAACGATACAGCTGCCTTACCTGGTATTTTACAGGAGAGCACTAGCCACCCCTCTAATCATCAGGAGCAAGGTATGCAGTCAGACTGTGCTGCAAGATCTGCAGCGAAGATTTCGGATCTTGACAAAACAGAGTTGCAGCTTGAAGTTGTTGATACTTCTAACAAACCTTATTCAAATGATCAGCCCGCACTTGATAAAACTTGTAAGAAAGATTTCAACCTCCCTACAGGACTGTCAAACTCGGAGGGAACACAAGGAGAAATGCAAGAACCTTCATCTTCTACGAAAGTAGATGCTGATAATATATATTTCTCTTCTGGTGATGATGCATGTACAGAAATTTCCGTGGTATCCACTGAAAATAATCTTACTGCATCTGAAATATGCCACTCTCCTCTCCCAGAAACTGCATCCTCAACAGATGAGTCAGGTACCGAGGCCAAAAGTATAAGCGGTGTGTCTTCTAGTAGTCAGCCAATGGATGTTGATCCTTCTAATATCATGTCCCTCAAGATCATCATCAGCGATGATCCGTTTATTTCATCGGACACAGAGTTAAATAATGCGGTTTCCAGCATCACAGGAGAAAATTTGCCGACTATAATATTGTCTTCTCCAGCCAAATCGCCAACCAAAACTGCAGGCCTGTCCAAGTGTCTGACTTCAGAAGACACAGAAAAAAATGTGGATTCAGCTTTGGCGGAGCAGAACCTTCTTATGCTTAGACCTAAGGATCCCGTGGTCACCTCAGTTAACACCCAGAATGAAGACTGCGCTGGTTTTTCAGTTGCAGGGACGACTAATCTTTCCAAGGAAGGGGGATTTATACAGTTGATGCCAGCAACAAGCACAGCTTTTGGGAATTCAAACAACCTTTATATAGCCACTTGTGTGACTGATCCAGCTGCCTTGGGCACAGCTGTAACACCGTCCAATGTGGTTGTGTTGCCCAGCAGTTCTATGCCGCTGGCTGCCCAAGCTCCAGCTGTACAACAGTTACGGACTCCTCCTCGATCCGGCAATGCTTTTCCAGCAAACCAGACTGTCTCCCCAAACTTCCCACAAGGTAATCTCATTATTAGAAAAAGACTGAAAATGTGGTGTTGATATACCTTTGTTGTTGTTGTTGTAAGTACATTAAAAGTAAAGCATTTTTAAATGCCGTTCTGTCTGCCCCTTGAAACTAGCCAGGAGTTATGTATTTTTTGAGTGTATTAGTTGCTACAAAAAATGAAATAAAAACTATGAAGGTCACTATTGACCGTGCTGCTTTGAAAAAAATAGCCTCATATTTCCAAAGCTTAAATTGTATAATTCTAGCAGTGATAAATTTAGAAAGCATATTTTGGCTTACACTAGAAAAGATTCCGTTGTTTCAGCTAAATAAAGCAGTTCTTCTGGTTTGTTTTAATGAGATTCCTGTTATAAATAGAATGCTGCATGTTATGGGTACCCATATTTAGTTTAGATAACTGACTAGATGGAAATACTCCTTCCAAAATTACTTCTTAGGGTTTTTTTTTGTTTCATTTTCCAAAGACCAAGGCTACACTAGAAGTACATTTAGACAAATATAAAAGTGTTACGTTATTCTTTCCATAATGCAAAATCTCTCCTGGTGCAAGCATTTTTATTACTACAGCAATAAAAATTTTAGGTGCTTTTTGAAATGTTAAACCTAACTAGAAACTGGTTGTAATCAACACATTTAGATTTCTTTCCAAAACTAAAAATTTGTCTCAGTTTTATCCTTGAATTTCTGTGTGGAGTTGTTTCGGTGTCGTCAGAAGTCAGTGCAAAGGTATGTGCAGGACCTTGGAGCGCTGGCCTTTTCTATCGCTGTGATTTCTTTATGTACCTGTTGTCTTCAGGCTTTTTTCCCAGGGAGAGAAATAGAAGTTTGCCTGTTCTTCTGCATTTGGTATTTTTCCTGGTAGTGCTCATGTAACTGAAGACCTGTGTGGAATCAGTTTTTCTTTCACTTTTTGAATTTTTCATTCACTTTTCAATTAATGTGCTGTAATACTTCCCTTATTTTATAATTCCCGTATATAACAACTATTTTAACTACGATTTAAGTAGGAAACTTAAGTAGGAAACTTTAAGTAGGAAACTTCAGCTTAAATAGTCCAAATTAGTCTCATTGAGGTTGGTTTTTTTTGTGCCCCCCCCACCCTTTTCTTCTTTAGGAAAAAAAAAAAAAAGCTGATCTCAAACCCACTAATTCACTGAAGTCTTCATGTACCACATTAACACTTCCTACCGGCCAGGAATATACATTAGATACCTATATACAGACAAAACTAGCCTTTCCGAACTTCTTGTGTGCTCATAAAGGGAAAGCGTTATGAGTGCACTAGAAGAAAAAAATAATTCCTTTAACAACTTCTGAGCATGCTAATTGTAGGGAATAAGATGCAAATACTATTTTATTTTTGCTAAGCAGCAAAATGAGCTATTTGATGTTACTTTTTCTTTTTTTTTATAAATTAAAGTTCAAGGCTTAACATAGGTATACTTACTTCAAGCTTAATTTTGAACCATTTCTTAAAAAAAGAAAACGGAGTTTAACTAAAGAATCCAGTTTGAACTAAAAATAAGTTACTACCCAGTTTTCTAGTAGTGACATCTAGTAAGGATCATAAAATTAAAAAAAAAAAAAAAAAAAAAAAAGCTAGAGCTTTTATTGCCACAGGTCTGACCATGCATAATTTTAAGAAATCCTATCTTGAGGCTTTTCTTTTCACCAAAGTCTTTTAGTTTCTGTCCAATTTTAACACTTTGATATTTTTTTTTTAGGTTCCGCCATTATAATTGCATCTCCAGTGCAACCTGTTTTGCAAGGAATGGTGGGAATGATACCCCTCTCAGTCGTAGGACAAAACGGAAATACATTCCCAGCACCTGCCCGCCAGGTAGCACATCACAAATAAATCTTTGTCTTTTCGAAATTAAAGCTGAAGTGATAAGTCTTTTGGTAAATTGTAATGGAATATTATGATTCTTTCAAGGTTCTACATATGCCTGTGGCAAATCCAGTGTGCAACAGAAGTGTCCCAAAACTTCCCATCCCTCCCAAATCACAAAAGATTTCCGGAGCAAGAAACAAGACTAATACAGGTATTTGTGGTTTTAAGAAGGGCAGAAGAAAAGTGGGGGTTTTACAGACATGTCAGTTCTGATTAATAAAGTTTGTAAATACCAGTGCTCCTCTGCCAGGTAACTGCTGGGGTGGCTTTGAGAGAGGCCCGTACCCTGTAATTAGTAACTATATATGTTCGATTTACAAATAAGAGTCCTAGCATATTAAATAATTCCAGATTTGGGATCAAGCTTATTTTGGAAATCTAATGTTTCGAGGCTGTAATGCAGTTAAAAAAAAAAATGCATTTTTCTTAATATTTCTGGTTATTTTTCATCTCATTGGTTGTAAGTACAGTGTACTGTTGCCAACAAAATGAAGCCACATGGAAATACAAAAGTTATTAGAAAAGTCATCAACTCTAAACATTTATTAAGGAAAATATTTAATCGAAGTGTTGCATATTTATACAAAAAATGCACTCCATCTGTTTTCTCTTTCCTATTTCAGGTGTACACTTCTGTACATTAATTTCATTGACGCCTTGCTTCTTTAAATAGCAAATGGAAACAAGACTGGAGTGACATTCATTTCTCAGTGTTGGGAGGGAGTAAAGAAAAATAATTGAAAACACAAACTAAATTGAGTTATACGGACAGCTTGTGCATTAGCCTATCTATCTTTTTAAAAAAGAGTAGGCTTACACAGAAAAATGAAACTAGAATGAAGTTGCAAATTAAGAAAAAAGCTAGGGTGGTGTAGTTAGTCTGTGTTCTGGTTTGCTGATGGATAACAGAGTTCCCTGTGGTTATTTCCCTTCCACTTGGAAATCCCTGCTGTGCATTTCTAAGTCCAGCTTAGTTGATTTTTGTCTTGCCAGGACTATGTATTATCTAAGCGTAGACAGCAAGCAAGCTGCTGCTTTATACTTAGTTGGTGACCTTTGCTACTCTATTAATCTGTAAATTTGAAAATTGTTAAAAGTTGCAGAGTTTGGTTGCTGGGTTTTTCTTTATTGATTCTGTGTCAGGTGAAATGTCACAGAATCATTTAGGTTGGAAAACATCCTTAAGATCGAGTCCAACCATTAACCTAACACTGCCAAGTCCATCATCACTAAACCAAGTCCCTAAGCGCCACGCCTGCGGATGTCATTGTACTGTGAGATGATTTACTGGGAATACCGTAGTTTATTAATTCTTCACCTGTTCTTGCAGGAAAACTGGTACCAAGTGTAGCCGAGCCTTTAAACCATACAAATTCTCGAACGCAAAGGTCAGTAGTGCTACGTTTTCAAACTTGCTTTCGTTTTCCTGCCACGGATTTCTTCCTACTGTGTTGTCTGGGAGGAGGACAGACGGCCTTTTTAACAGTGGCATGAGCAATAACCACTTTTTTCCCCCTCCTATCTGTCTGCTAGGAGTATTCACGCAGGTGTGTCTTCGTACCGCTGCAGGGACATGTTAATGACAAGCCTGTGCTAGAATTCTCTGCTTACTGTTCCTCTGTTCATTTTGTATGGTTTTGTGTTTATTTTCGCCCATCTCAGTTGTCAAATAAAAATTTTTTGAGCGGAGTCCAAGCTATCAGAAATTACATGTTACATTTACTGGAAGATTTTGGCGACTAAACTCTTTTTTGTATATATTGATGAGTACAATTTAATTGCTAATCAGGCTAGGTACTAATCTTCTATTGGGCAAGTGAGAGAGAAGAAAGCAAGGCTTCAGTAGTTACACTTTATCATTAATGGACTTAGGAAACAAAAAGAATGTTGGAATGAGCAGAAGAGTGTAAAAAGAGATAAGTTCAGTTTGAATATCAGAGGTGAAACATTCTTTTATTGTAAAAATAAAACACAGTTTAAAAAAAAAAAATCTACCTATTCAGAACTCAGTTAAAATGGTGGAAAAATAGAGGAAAACCAGGAACAATAAAGTCAACTTATTAAAAAAAGCCAACATATATCAAGGTATACAGTATACATGCATGCAAAAGTTAGTGACTTTTTAAAAAAAACACAGAAGCGAGATTTGGGATAATATAATTTTGATAATTCAGCTCTCTGTTAATTTTAATTGATCTCCAGACACGTTTTGCAAAGCAGAGAGAGCAAAATGTTCCCCGCAAAGAGATGTCATTTCTCATTTCAGCCCTCTGCCCTCGTCTCATCTCACCACCCATACCTTCTTTACCATCCCAAAGTTAATTTGACTTCTCCTTTTCTAAACCGTAAGGGCGTATCTGCGTGGAGAGAGCTTGACTGGCACAGATGAACGTGCGGAAGCCTCTCTCGGAAATGCAGCTAAGCCAGGAGGAGGGCACAGACATAGCAGGGCTCTGAGCTGACAGAGCAGAAGCATTTTTCTTTTGACATCGCTACAGTGCGGTGGTGGCTTTTTCACACTAATGTGGCTGGTTGTCACGTGGAGACCAAGCCCTAGGGAGTTTGTACGTTCCTGTCCAGATGCCCACCGAAAGCTGTTTGTCTTGCTCTGTATCCCGTCACTGACAGCACGTGCAGAGGGGAGAGTACAAGGCACGTGCGTGATGATACTGCCCAGAATATTCTGGCAGCCTCTTGGCAGTTTCAGCTCCAAGGAAACTGCTAAGCCACAACCGGATTCCGGGATGGACCATCCTGTCCTGAGTGTGCTCGGTTTCTTTTTGAACTCGAGTAAACTACCAGCATCCACAAATATCCCAGGCTAGAAAGTTCCCAAGCTTTACTACATGCAGTACCCAAACCTCCTTGTTTTGTTTTAAACCTGATACTAGTTTTACTTAATTCCTCTAGTTTTTCTGCTGGGAGATGCAGCAAATAGTTTCCTTTTTGTTGGCTTTTTTTCCCAGAGCTCTGTTGCATTTCCCTTCGGTCATCTCTCTTTGCAGGCTGAAGAGCCCCAGTCTCCCTGATTGTTCTCTGTACGGACTCTGTTTCATACCTTTTTCTCTTCCTTTTTGGCCTTCTCTGAGCTTTCTGCAGTTGTCATCCCTTACCCTTGGTGTGTTGATAAAATGGAGAGAGCTTTAAACAGGTGTTTTGAGGGGCAGGTGGGGACATCCAGCCAGCTGAAATGAACTCCTAGTAAGAACAAGTATGTTGCTGAAGTGTTTTCATCTCATTTTCAGGACTGGAAATTCAGACAAGCTTATCACTGTGGAACTAGGAAGGAAAGCGGAGGAGACCTTACCTGTTGCACCAGTAGAGAGCACCAGCTCAAATTCAAGACAAAGTGAAAGTCACAGGAGAGTGCTTTGCTTTGATAACATCCTACCTGCTCCAGGAGGAAACACCCAAACTCAGGCTACTAAGAGTTTATCCCAGAAAGAAAGAAATGAAAATACATTATTTGCTGTTGACTCTGCGTCATCCTCTGCAAAGGCACAGGTAGCGAAGAGAGAGAAAGACAAAACGTTGCCTAGAATTCTGTGTAAGCCAGAAGTTGGTAGCAACAGAAGCGCATCTGCAAAGGAGCCACAGCCTGAGCGGAAGGTGGCAACTGCAGGGCTTCCGCTAGATCCCTTCCACAAGACTACAGCAAATAAGGAAAATGAATTACGAAGGGATACTGATGAAAAACAGAAGAACCAGGACACTGCCAAACTCTCAAATGGCCAACAAAGCGTCAGCTTATGGAATGAGAAGACGGTTGCTTTGGTGCAAGAGCTGAACAAAAAGCAGGGGTCCCTGTCGAATGGGAACAGCAAATCTTCAGCGGCTGTTTCTTTGTCTTCAAAGGAGCCAAAGCGAGAACCAGCTAAAGTTTCCAGCCAAGGCCTTTGCCTGTCAAGTCCGTTCACTAAACAATGTGTGGAAATGCTGCAAGACATTCAGTGGCATAGCCCCACTAGTAAGACAGTGGAAAACGGAGAATTGCCGGTACCCCGTACGCCGTCTGGAGTTGGGGACAGGCATACAGATGATACTACAGATAGCGTACGGACACCAACCTGTCGGCGCTTCAATGAGGACAGCACGACGCCCAGGATAATGGTACCCCCCGCGACGCCAGACTTGCCCGCCTGCAGCCCCGCCAGTGAAACGGGTAGCGAAAATAGCGTCAGCATGGCTGCTCACACGCTGATGATACTGTCACGGGCGGCAATTGCAAGGACTAGCACCGCGACCCCCCTGAAGGACAACACTCAGCAGTTCCGATCCTTGAGGAGCACAGTAAAGAAAAGGAAGCTAGAGGACTTGAATGAGGGTGAGAGAAACTCTCGTTCTGCAAATAGAAAAGACCTTCAAAGCTCTCCAACACCATCAAAAAAGAAGAAAATAAAGGCAAGTACAGGCATTTACTTTTTAATTTAAAATTTGAGCTATAGATTAGACATCTGTATGTCTGTATTATTTATGATGGGATGGTTCAGAAGTGCTAGTCCAAATCCCTGACATCCTATCTATATTTGTCGGTTTTACTAACTTTGCCTCTTCGGCCCGCTCTGAATTAAGAGTTTTACGAAGATCAGTATAGTCTTCAGATACATGCACGTAACTCCTGTTGACTCTCTGCATGTGCTCATGAAAATCAATTTATTTCTCTTGAAACATGAATGAGTTTCTAAATTGTAACTTCTAGAGTTAGAAGTTAGAAACCTGAAGTCTAGGTTTCCAGATGGAATGTAAGAATTAGGCCAAACTCAAACTAGGCCTTACTGAAATTCAAGCGATTCTTGCATCTTCGTGTACCACCAGGACTAGGAATCCACAGTTTGGATTTCCGGTCTCCGTAGTCTACAGCACCGTGCCTTTGACTCGGGGATTTAATGGCAAATAGCGAAGGTGTGAGACATGAAAAGGCGATGTATGGAAATGATCAAAAAGGAGGCAGAGCGTAACTCTGTAGTTCACCACACTTAGTTACAGCATACTCCTGAAACGCGGTAACTGGAAAATGCTCCGTTACTGGTACTGTGTCTGTCCGAGGTCTGGGTGGGCTCTGCTGAAGCTGAGCTGTCCCAGCTCCAGCCATTTGTACCCAGGGGGTACACGTAACACTCCGGTGTCTGATCTCGGGGTGAGCTTTGTGGAGTTAGGCTACAAAATAGGTGGAAGGCTGAGGAGGGCAGGAATGCGTACGGACTCTTCAGCGCCCCCAGGGCCTTCGTATGTAACACAACTGTTCTTTTTTCTGCCTACAGAAAAAGAAGCTACCGAATTCTTTTCCAGCAGGAATGGATGTGGACAAGTTCTTGCTGTCTTTACATTACGATGAATAAAAAAAAAAAAAAAAAATAAAAAAAAAAAAGTAGTCGAACTGACTGTCTAAAGCTAGGTGTTGTTATGCTGAGGTTTTGCATGGGAAAAGACGTTAATTCAAAAGGCTGAGTTGCACTTTCAGTGCACTGAAGTTTCACTTTATAGCAAAATCATGCTGTTTCTGAAGCAGGTTGCTAAGTGTAAATATCATTGAGTTGGTATATGTTTATTTTTGAAAAAGCACTTGCGTAATTATAGAGCCATTTAATTTGCAAAATTGTAAATTTGTATAAATGTAATGTAAGAAAAGTTGTATGTTTCCTGTTACACCACGTTGTCTGTGTTCTGCTGCATTCTCTACTTACGCACCCGAAGCGCTTCGCCAGTGTGTGAAAAGGTCGTGCATTTGAAGGCGGTGTTTGTAGTTCACTGTTGCCGGACGCGGGCTGCCAACCCGGCCACTTCCCATTGTCTTGTTGGATCCGAAAGGGACTTAATCTCCAGCTGTAACCGGCTTGTACTAACACTCTCTGCTCTCATAACGGTCAAACCCGTGTTGTCAGGCTTTGAATGAGTTGACAGAAATACCAGTAACTAAACGTATAAAACCTCCAGAAGTGTTTCTCATCTAATGAAGCTTTTCCCAACCAGTCACTCAGATAAGAACTTTAATTTGGATCGGCCTCATCTCTTTACAGTATTTGCTGCGTAGGATGTCATTTGGATGCAAAAGCTGTTTTCAGACAATGTACTGAGCTGTGGGTGAACCCCCAGGTTCGTACCCTGGTATGAATACCTTAGCAATAGCCAGATGAGGATTTCAGCGTCTTCTATTGCAAAAGTCAATTTTTTTAACTGTCATTTGTACTGTTGAGAAAGTGGTTGTTAATAGCACTTGTGCTTTTAGCCAGACATGGAAAAATTTGGATCTGATCTTTCTGTTGGATGTACAATTTGTCACAGCTATTATACAAACTCTCTTCAAAATGGGCACAGGAGCAGCTCAGCCGACATTTTAGTAATAATTAGCGTGGGTGAAAACTACCCCACTAAGCTTTGCTCCAATACTGCAGAATTTTCTACTGGTATTTCCTCCTTTGTTCTCAAATTGTTGAGGTCTTAAAAAATGCAAGTTTTCTTGTGAGAGATCTGTACAGCAACAGGGCAATGTTTCACATATAGTATACGAGGATTCCTAAGGAACCAATATTATGCAGTAGATGTTTATATTAAACCCATCCAATAACTAAATACTGCATACCATTTACAGCTTGAATAAATATTTTTGTTTTAATAAAAAGTTGTGTATCTTGCTTAATATTTTTAAGTCCTCCTTTAAGAGGGTCATGTTGATCAGTCATTTTTTTAAGACGAAGAGTTCAGTATTAAACACTAAGTTCTAATGGCAGCAATTGTCAGAGCGGCAAAAACAACTCTCTCTTTGCTACATGGTGGCGTTTTATGCATAATAGTATTCTGACAGTTGATATTGTAAATAGATTTGCTATTTATTTGAGACGGTGTAGCTCTTTCGTGGGCCAGACAATATCCACCAGAGTCGTTCTTTTTCAGTTCAGGTGATGTGGTAATACTAAATTATTAGGTCACTCACACTTCTGAAGGAAGAAGCACGTTCTGTTCCAGGCTGCTGTCATATGGCAAATACGTTTTAGAAGAACAGGTCTCAGGGCATGAATGAAGGTTCGTTTTCTTCCTATGCAGCGTTTAAACCCCAGGTTCACTTCCTCCCTCTACAAGTACGTTCCTTCCCAGAAGGAACAGATCCCGGTACATCCCAGTCAAAGTACATACTCCCCCTACTTTATGGAGGAAAATGTAAGGACACGCACTGGGTAAAGATGACCTCGGGCTGAAATGAATGTCAAAATAAGAAAAGCAGTTGTCCTAAATCCCAGGTAAGAAACTTAAAAGTGTGTGATGTTTATCCCCTGTGAAAAGGGTGAGGTGGGAATAGGCTTTATACTGGTGAAATAGCCAATTTTTGCTCCCTGGTAAAAAGCCTGCTGCAGAAACTGCATAACCTTCTCACTGAAGCCTTGAACGATATTCATTCCAGGAAAATATTCTCCTGTCTCCCCACACTTGCAATAGGGATGCTTAACCCTGTGTTCCTGTGAATTCAAGAGCGCAGCTGGGTATTGGGCAGCTCCCGGTGAAGCAGCAGTAATGGTAACTACTCTTTTGGTGCTCAATCTGCCTCTACTTAAAAGCCTGTTGACAAAACTAATTGGACAAAAAAGGAGCATTTTAGAGGCCATATTAGTACTTGTGTGTGTAAGTTACACCACCATCGCTTCTCATGTGCTTTGATCATAGAATGTGTTGGGTTGGAAGGGACCTTTAAAGGCCATCTAGTCCCACCCCCCTGCAGTGAGCAGGGACATCTTCAACTAGATCAGGTTGCTCAGAGCCTCATCAAGCCTGGCCTTGAATGTCTCCAGGGATGGGGCCTCCACCACCTCTCCGGGCAACCTGGGCCAGTGTCTCACCACCTCATTGTAAAGAACTTCTTCCTAATGTCCAATCTAACTCTACCCTGCTGGAGTTTAAAACCACTGCCCCTCGTCCTATCGCTACACGTCCCTGCAAACAGCCCCTCCCCAGCTTTCTTGTAGGCCCCTTCAGGTACTGGAAGGCCGCTATAAGGTCTCTCCAGAGCCTTCTCCAGGCTGAACAACCCCGACTCTCTCAGCCTGTCTTCACAGGAGAGGTGCTGCACTCTAAGCCAGAGCGAGCGAGTGCTCCAGCAGGGCTCCTTTTTGGCATTTGACCTGGCTTTGAGGTACACAACAGCAGAAAACCAACCTTTGAGTAAAGTTATTGTATCCATGAAAATCCCTTAGTAGGAAAAAAATCACTAGGTAGGAAAATTAAGCAACGAAACTTTAAGAAAGTGGCTGCTTCTAGTAGCAGCGCTATCTGAGTTACCAAGAGAATTCGTTTTCGGTGGCATTTGAGAAACCATATGTCAGTGAGAGAGGAGCCACAGTTAACAAACATTCTTTATTATCAGGTCTCAAGACATTATCATAATTTGACATGTTTTATTGGTACTGTATAAAAACTTCCACTGAATCAAAGTAATAAAAGCCCAGTTTCTGTATCAATAATCAATGATGTTTTAAGAAATTCTAGAATAGCAGTTAAGGAATTCATTCACTTACTGATAAATAAGATGTAACAGGTACCACTCATGGTTTAAGGCTTTGTTTCCAGCGCTATTTGGGCCTACAGCTTCTCTATCAATATTGCAGAAGCACCTCCTCCTCCATTGCAAATTCCTGCAAGGCCATATTGTCCTTGTTTCAGCGCATGGGCCATGTGAACAACAATTCTTGCTCCAGACATCCTAAATAAAACGAAAAAAAAGGATATAGCTTAGTTTAAAGGAAATTCTTAATGTGATCCACACAGGATAGTTGGCACTGATTCACTGGAGGGGGAAAAAAAACACCAACAAAAAGATCAAACAAACCCTTTCACCTACGTTTAGATGCAATACAGGTTATTTTTCTCTAGCTGCTATACGTAACAAACAGATTCTTACACATACAGAAACAAAAAAAAAATCTGTGTTTATCTAAAGTTTCTTCTGGAAAAGGAAATTGCCTCTAAGCCGGTCTGTATATCACAAAATACCTCGACACATAGCAAAGCTTTTTCACAGAAGATAACAAATCTACCACAAAAGCCAAATTGATAGTAATGATTGATTTCAAACGGTTTCTTATTTGCTTACAACTTGATACACTGCAGTATGCTACTTTGAGCCACCTAACCTGTAAAATCAGACATTTAAATTGTCATTAGGTTGTCAAAATTAACTGTTAAGAGGAAAAAAAAAATATCAGGTACCCTTATCAGAAGCAGCTGATACTCTGATACTACAAAGGAGATGGCAGCATGTCTTGTGGGATTATGCCTTAATTAGAGCTTTTATGAACCAGAAGTACTCCTCCTTGTTCCTGGTGTACAACGTGGTTACTTCACATCTATATTTACTCAGAGGTTTTGAAAAAGGTTTTTCCTGATAGACCTGGACCCTGCAGCCTGACCACCCTTCGGGAGGATTAACAGGATGCACTGAAGTCACGACTAAGTCACAGCTGTGGGGGGACACAGCAGGTGATCTGACTCCTCCCACCAAGATGACAGAAATTCAAGCAAGAGACCCACCAAGATCCCCCAGACTGTCCCTGTCTGCTGCATTAGGGGCTTGGAGACTTTTGGATTCACAGCCAAAAATGCTTTGACAAGACCTGGAATTTCACTTTGCTTATTTAAGAAAAATAAAAGCCCCTGTACCACATCCTTCGCTACTTTCGTAAGTTTACCTGTAAATTTTATTAGCCTAACTACTTGATTAATTATTATTGTTTATTCTGTCATGTTAATAGTGATTTGGTTTTAATATTTCATAAATCCATATAGCCATAGTGACAGGCAAGCTCTTTACAGCAGTAGGTGATAACTAACTGTGAAGAGAAAAACAGGATTGTGCTCTTTTCAAGATGATACCCTGAAATTTAACACCTGAATTAAGTCACTATGTACTTGATAGCAAATTTCTATTACCCTTTCCACTTGCATTAGATTTGAGAATAAAGGTAAACATTTTAAACGTTTAAATAAAGCGTGCCTAGGAAACAATTCCTCCACACAGAACAAAACCCAGTGCTTATTTTACTTACCCTATTGGATGTCCAAGGGAGACGGCACCTCCGTTAATATTTACTTTTTGTGGATCAATACCCAGCATTTTAATATTGGCGAGCACCACAACACTGAACGCTTCGTTGATTTCCCACATTGCAATATCTTCTTTTTTCAGGCCTGTCTGACTTAGAATCTAGAAATTATAATAACAATAATTACTACTATGAAAAAATTAGGAAGCTAATGATAGAAATAATTAGGTCTATTTCGAAGTGGGTGACTCAGGCTGCCCATCGTCTGGATCAAGTTCACATTTTGGAACCTCTTTGTCAGATGGGAAAAAGCGAAATTGAGGTACTGAAGCACAAACCTGAGTTTTCACAAAAGAAGGAACAGAGAGTACCCTGTGCCAAGAGTGTGTTTGTTCTTAGTTTAAGGCCGCTGCTACAGTAAGTACATTTAAACTGACAGAGCATTACTTCGTGCCAAACGCTTGTCTTCAGTTCCTTTTTGAACGTCTATACTTGTATAACCACATTTATTTTGCCTTTTAGCCATGCTAGTTGCAACGCTTCAAAAGTTGGCGAAAGCAGTACAAATACTCTTTTTCAAAGTAGGTGTGAGAAATCTGTTACTCTGAAAATCTGCATTATTGCCTTGATCCTCTGAAAAACATGTGTTCTTTGTATTTATGACACAATTATAATTTTGATCCTAATTACATGAAGATCCACTGAGGGGTGAAGCAACAATCCAGTGCTATGGAAGTTTCTTGCTTTTCAAAAAACACTCAGTTTTATTCCTACCTTGGGAACAGCATGTGCAGGTGCAATTGGGAAGTCAATGGGATCAACAGCAGCATCTGCAAAAGCTGTAAAAATCGCAAAAGCTGTTTAAAGACCTTTTGTTTTTACCGTGTGTTTTTATACTTGCAAGTAGCAAACCCAGGCAAGGTAGAAAAATTCTGAATATAATGATCCATGAAATAGATACATCTGAAGTTTAGTGCCATAAGTGAGCCACATAATAACATTTTCAGATTTTTAATACTATTCCATATAGAAAACTCTGTTTATGATCAAAAGCCTGATGGTACGACACTTGACGTTTCAAGGACTGCACTGAGAAGATGCAGCCGTAATGCCCAAAGGTTCACCTTTTCTGTCCCATGACCGTCGGATAACCGGCCAAACAGGACTCCCAGTCTGAGAGCATACTGGGGGAGTATTTTCCAGGACTGCGCTCAAAGATGAGAAAAGAAAAATCTTACCTACTATCCGTGCCAAGGGTTTGACTTTCAGTCTCTTGGCTGCCTCTGTGGTCATCAGCACCAAAGCAGCTGCTCCATCATTGAGGGTACTGGCATTCGCAGCTGTAACTGTTCCTAGAAAAGGTAAAGCATTGTTTAAGCAGAGGGCAAAGTGTGATACAGCTCAGGTATATCCCGTTAATGATTTTATTTTACCTAAGGCCCTTGAACATAAGGTCTCAACAATATGGTGGTATCTGTTGCACTGAGTTAACTAAAAATGAGTTGTTTTTTAAACGGTTTGATTAAAAAAGTACAATCACACTTATTCCTGTCTTTATCCAAGTGGTGGTTTAGGTCACGCCTTCCATGTAAGCTGCATTGCTGGCATTAACACAGAATTCCAGCTCAAAAAGGGTTGTGACTGAGTGGCAACTTCGAGTTAGCCAGAAAGATTCATTAATTACAGATTCAGGGAAGTAATAGGGAACTACGTAAAGGCACCCCAGCTCCCACTGAAACAGGAGCTTGTACCTGGCGGAGACCAAGGCAATAGCTAAACTGAAACCAATCTTTTTCATGCTTTTTAAAGTAAATGTCCAAAACAGAGGTTTCCACTGGTTTAAGGTTCTCGGACCATCTTTCAATCCAAGCCACTTCATGCTGTTGTGAAGTATGTTTCTTTATCTGGGCAGACATTTAAAAATTAATGGCTCACTGTTGGGCATTCAAGCGCTTGTGAACAGTACTCCTCCCTCTAACAAAGTATCCCCGCACTTGGTAGAAAATTAAGCAGTTAATTTAGCAATATTTACCATTTTCTTTTTGGAAAACAGCTTTCAGCTTTGGAACTTTACTAAAATCAACACGTTTGTATTCTTCATCTTCATTCACTTCTGTATCTGGCTTTCCTGAAATTCAGATTTGGTTTAGTATTTTATAGAACAGTCCATTCTTAAAACATTCTAACACAGTTCTTTCTTTGATTAAATGCTGCCTTGTTTAAAATACCCATTTCAGTAAAAAAATGTAAACACATGTAAAATGCATATCAAGAAATGTGTTTACAAAAACTGAAAAAAAAAAAGACTCCTTCATCCAATTTATTCAGAGGAAATACATTTATACTTCCTGGTGGCTGAACGGAAGAGACAAAGAACATATCTTTAAGGTAATTATTAGGGAAATTAAAACACAGATGCCCCCAAGCCATGCTAGGTAAATTCAATAGCTAGTTTTCCACTTACAGAAAAAAACCGAAGATATGTTATGTAACATTAAAGAAAAATTAAAAAAAAGACCAGATCACAGGTCACTGACTGCTCTTCACCAGAAAGTCTGCTGCATAACAGAAAACTCTTTGCTGATCTAAAATGAGTGTTCCTGAGATCTGCTGTTTAAACAACACAATTTGCACTGAGCACAGCCAATGTTTCAATGAGAAGCACAATTCGTTTTATCACACCTTTCCATAATACCTTTTTTTGAAATAGTGACAGGAACTATTTCATTTTTCAATATTCCTGAATCCCAGGCTGTTTTGCTCTTAGTGTAAGAGCCTATGGCGTAAGTGTCTTGTTCCTCCCGTGAAATAGTAAACTTCTTCGCAGTATTCTCAGCACAGTTGCCCTTGAAGAAAACCAGGCACGTTAGGTTTGGTATTTCTGGAAATGTAAATGAAAAAACTCAACTGGCAGACTTCCAGAATTGAATGTGACTAACATTTGGTGTCCATTTCTAATTTACACAGTCATGATCAAACAGTAATTTTGATCAGATCAAACAGTAATCATATTCTGGTTTTGGAATATGAATTTCAGATTTAGCAAACGTTTTCTGGATCCAGATTATTAAAGCCATGAAGAAACTTTCCTTACAAGGCTTTTTTTTAAGTTAAAAAACTGCATGCAAAAGCAAGTTTTAAAGTGCTTAGGGCTGACGTCTTCCAAGACTGAAGATCATTATTCAGCCACAGAACAGTATGTTCACATCATCTTGCTAGTGTTCTCATCCCACTAGTAGCTTGCCTATTCCAAAAGTTCTAAGAACACGTCAACACACTGGGCTAACTTAGCCTTCGGGGTCTGGTGCTCTAAAAACTGTACAAATAAAAGTATGTATACCTTTTGTCTAATAAATGGAATGAAGTAAGTAGAATGAAACAATAAAATCATTTTATATATAGGTCAATCATATTATACATATACATTATACAATTACAATTCATTACTAACACTGCCTAGATACCTGGTAACAGAATAATTTCAATAAAAAAAGGATACTCATTTAGCCAACCTGAAAGATATGTTCTTAAAGAGGTTTTGTTCCACCTCTCATTTCTGTGGAAAGCTCAGTGAATCAACACAAAACCCTTTAGTACTGTGCTCCTCCAAGTTCTTCAAACAAGCAAGTTCCCTTCTACACAGTTAAAAAATTTAAAGTCTTCATAGCACCAGCAACTTAGTCTATTGCCAAAACACAGACAAGAGTAAGTTCCCAAAGCCATCACGTGGACCTTCCTGTATATTCTCACACAGACTGTTAAGGGTTTCCAAGCAACCTACAGCTGCTATAGTGAAGACAAAAAGGTTCTGATCTATTAAAACTTCGTGTATTATAACCCACTCCTAGAGTTTTTCCCCACATACAGGAACTAGCAAAGCCACTATTTACATTCCTATAAAATGGATTTTGATTGTGAGGATTTTTAGCTGAGATATGGTAGTGGATTTCTACCAATAGCCTAAGCAGAGCGCGCTATACGGCAAAAAGAATAAATCACACAGAAGCAGTGAGGTCTGTATCAAATATATGGATCACAGTAGAATATTCTTCATGACATGTTTTCCTGCACACCAGCAAGAATAACTCATCAATCAATAATGCCCTACAATTGTGAATTACCATAGGCAAAGGTCAGAAATATTCATAAACTGAAAGCAGTCATTCTCTTTTCAAACTGTTCTTCACTGTCTTATCAGTTGTTTTCCAAACCCATCCTAAGTTTGCAGTTGCTTGTCCAATTTAAGTTACCATGCTGACAAGTAACCATATCAGCTGACTCAAACCTTCCAACAGAAGATATGAGATATGTACATAGGGAGAGAGAAAATAAACATGAGAGCCGCTGAACCGTACAGAGTAAGTACCCTCAAAGACACCAAGGAACTTGATTGCTCTCTCCCACAGATAGAGAAACAGCAATCTATCAGTAGCAGAATTATTTTTTTTTTAAATCCCTGCTTTAGGCTATTCAGACTTCAGAGACAGGTAAATATTAACACACAATCTGCTATTCTGTTCTGGTCTTTTATCTAGCCCCTCCATTACAGTTACTACAGGAAGCCTGGAAACGGAAGACTTTCCTCCTCCATTAACATTATTCCTCGTTTCTAGGTTTACTAGATGAAGCAGTTTCATAATTAAAAGTAAGCTCTTCAAAACTGCATCAGGTCTATGGTTGATACTTTAGGACTGTGCAGGAATATTTACCATATGGATATGGTTATAAGCATCTGTCAGCCCATCTTTTACTATCAGGTCTTCCAGCTTTACTCCTCCGTAAGGTGTTGATCCTCTGCTCATTGTATAGGGAACATTAGACATGCTCTCCATTCCACCAGCAACCATCACATCCTGCTCAAAGGAAATACATTAGAATTATTAATAATAATGCAGTGTGTTCTCTATGACTTCTTGTAGGAACAAATATTAGCAAAAGCTTAAGCATAGACGCTTTGTATTTCTGAGAAGTCTTCGAGAAAGAGGTAAAAAAAAAATCCTTATGTGTTTAAAAAGCAAACAGCAGTAACACCAGCTGAAGACAGTTAATCCACCCTGACAGAACAAATGGACTTTCATCTTGTCTACAGTTTTAAAAAGCTGCAACAGCCACATCACTTTTACTTCAAAAGCTTCCAAGATCAAATTATAAATTTTACTTTAAAGAGTTTCTTTTTCTGTGTATTTCTCTATTTTGTTCTTCATTCACAGCTCCGTATCCCTATGGAACAAACAACAGTCAGAATCTAAGAGATCAATACGAAAAGACAGAGATTTGCAAGTACCTGTGGTTTTACATAATACTGTTTCATCTTACTATGTAAAGAGATATGACTTATAATATGGCTTTAACACCTGAATTGGCCAGGAAAAAAGGAGATGATAATAATTAATGATTACTGAACTTGAATTAAACTGAATCATTATGGGCGTTTATAAATTAGTATACTTTTAAAGCTGAGACAAAGCAAACAAACAGAAAACCTACAAATAGCAAAGCTATAAGGACCATAATTATACCTACTGTTCATCAGGCTATAACCCCAAAATCCCTAGGATCTCAGGATGTGAAGAACAGACACAGCTGTGTTTAATGGCATATTTGAAATATGGATTAATGTAAGAAAAATACACACACAGTAGTGCGTGTCTTTGAGAGTTCAGTAATGCTGTTAATATAAATCCAAAATATTTTACCTCAAAACAGCAGTAAGAAAAATAGAAAAGCTTTTTTTTGTTTCTTTAAATTAAGACTCAAGAGAAAAGATGTTTTGGTTCAGAATAGATTTTAAACTAAATCCAGGAACAGTGACATGAAGTAATAAGGAAATGAAAAAAAGAAGGGTGGAGACAAACTGGAAAGGCAGATAAATCAGAAAGGTGGCTGAGATATGGAAGCAGCAATAGATCAGAGGAACAAGAGTCCCTGGCATTTCAATTCCGCAGAGTGAAAGACTTGGAGACAGAGTTAATACAATTGTTTATATGATGATGTACGCTGACTCCACCACTGTGAACCATCACTGACTTTCATACCACAGATACTTCACAGTCTGCAGCATTTTCTGTTTGGAAAACCAAACAAATACAAAAAAAGCCCCATAATTTATAGCTCTAAGAGACTAATAACCAGCCGAGTCTCTGCTTTTGCTGTGACTGGCAGCACAGCGTGTATGATTAGCTCAGCTGAAAGCTCCAATTCTCTTCAGAGCTCCTGGCCTGCAATTGTCAAACCAACCAAATGCACAACCGCTCTCACTAAGTCATTGGATGTAAATTACTAAATCCAAATGTAGCTGTTTACACAGACATGCTGGGCCTCGTTCAAAGTCTTCCAAGACAAGACTTCCACCAATTTCAGTACGCACTGGACAAAGTGCCCCTCTCTGCAGAGCAAGGCCAAAGTAATAAGCAGTTGCTTAACTCAGCTACACTGTTATTTTCACAGAAGGGACAACAAAGTTTAAATATTTTACTTTTATTCTAAACAAAAAAAAGAAAAGAAAAAAGAATAGTAAGTACATTTCTCACTTATGAGCCACTTACTTTGTAAACCAAAAATATATATTGAACTGACAATACTTTCACTTCAGAGAAGGGGAGATGTTGCCAAAATGCTTTGAGTATGGAATTAAAAACAAAATTGAAATGTCTTTCTTCACATTCTCACTTCTCCCATATTCTTCGCTGCATAGCATTTAACGGCTTGCTGAAGATGCGTGTATCCTCCTATCCTCCCATTAAGTGATACTATTTTCCCTATTGCACAGAGAATCTTAGAACACAGTTGAGAGAGATGAACAATCCCCCTCCATCAAGCTCTTCAATGAAAACACCTATTCAGCAACAATAGATTCCGCTGCTTCTAAAATAATAAGAAAAGCCTGAAACATCATTAGTGTACTAGGAAACACCATTGCTTTAATATGTATGTTTAATTCATTTAAGTGTTTAAAGTGTCTGAAAGTCAAGATTAATGTGTTTCAGCAAAAACTAAGTCTACTAAAATGTCTTCAATTTTTCAAACGAGAAAGCTTGAAAATTCCCTTAATTATTTTTTGGGGTTGAGGCAGGAGGTGGGGTGGGGGAAGAGCAGTAGGGAGAGGATATAAATACCCCCCCAGAAAGACCCACGTTATTCGCTCAGCTCTAACAATTCGCTCAGCTCTCACTGACGATTTTCTAACTATAATATTCACAATTTTTTTCTGTTTTAAACCAAAACACATTTAAGTAACTATAAAATTGCAGTTGCATAAGCAAAACAAAACCTTGCTAATTAGCTTTATTATCCCAAGCCAAAACACAGTCCCAAATCAAAGAGCACAGTCATTAGTAGGACAGGATCCACAACACTAGTTGTGTGGTTTTTCCCCAGAACAGCACTAAAATTCACATACCTGACTCCCACACATCAGGCTTTGTGCTGCCATCATGATCGATTTCATCCCTGAAGCACAGACTTTATTGACGGTTGTAGTAGGAGTGGAGATTGGTAAACCTGAGTCAAAGAAGTTGTACAAACAGGTCTATTATGCAAAGGGTAGACTAACATTTTATTGGTGTTTCAGCAATACTTCAAATGCGACCAGTTTTTATCTAAGCCCAGGGTGCCCAGCTTGCTCTATTTAGCCTGCCAGGGCAATTTATCTACCCTCAACCCCTATCTGCTATCCTTCTTGGAGGCTCTTCTTGTTTCTCCCCCTCCCACAACAGACTCGTGATAAGGGAGCAAGCAAGTGAAGAATCAGAGGGACAGAAGACCAGGTAAGCGACTCCAAAATTATTCTTCCTCCTGGCACCCTACTCCCTACCTCTAGGCCACATTCAAGACTGAAAAGGCATAAACAAGCTGGAGAATTTAGCAACTGGCAACAAGACAGACCCCAGAAATATACGGACTCTATAAACACACACAATACTGAACAAGATCAAAAATTCTAGGCGTCAGTGTCATTCACATGGTTATTATTGAGTTATTATTGTTGTGGAGTGTTTATTACAATAGCTTTGGGCTCTGCTGTGTGCAGCTTGGCTCAAGATCATTGCATCACGGCCTCTACCCTAGGCTTTCTCTCTGGCATTACGGCTCAGCTACCAGCACATCACCTTCATTACCAGTGAGACAGGGAAACTAGCCAGGGGAATGCAAAGAGCCGTATTCATCCCTTTGCCTCACATGAAGCAGTTCCTTCTCTTTCAAAACAGTACAGGGACAGACCCAAGAAAGTATCCAGTTCTTCCCTGAACCATAGCCATTCCTAGCATCATGCTACAGTATGGAATCCCATCCCTATAGCAAAAGGGAGAAGAAAATCATTCCTGCACTCCAATAACCTTCGTGCTGCGCTTAGCACTACAGACAGACAGAATCCTTCCAGTGACAGCTGCAGACTCCACAAGAAGATGAGTGTAATGACATGCTCATATCTGCAGTTCAAGGAAACTCAGTGACCCCTTACCCAGTAAGACTTAAGAGTATGATACACTGAAGAAAAAAGTCTGTTTCATGAAAGATTCAAAGAACAACATCCATCATTAGCGTAAAGTTCTCTGGAAGTAGCAGCCTGGTCTCCAATATTGTCTTCTCCAGGTTCTGCAACATCCATTGAGCACAGGAAAACTGATCCCTGAGCACACACAATCAGGCCCACTTGCATGAGTACAACATACGCCCTTCATGCCCCACAGGGAAAACAGCATACACAGACGGTCTTGACAAAAGGCTGGGTACCACTCTGCCTTGACTCATAGCTCAGTATCATCTGCATAAAGATAGAAAACCTTTAACCCCAGAATCAAGAGAATGAATACCTGCACCCAAGACTGCTTGTCTTGCTGGAGCTTGTCCTTGCCCAGCCTGCAAGACATTACCCATATACGCTTCTTTCACTTCTTCCGCAGGGATACCTATAAAACAAAATTGTTTCAATTCAGGATTCTGTGCATGGAAGATGTAACTCCCCTTTAAGAACCTTCCCATTGAAGTTTTCTATCAAAGCCTGATGAAACATGCCATGTCCAACCTGTGTGCTAAAAGCAGCATACAGGCCCCTGTTGGGCACATCCCAGATCTCTACCCTCATCATCTCATGATGAACTGATGACCCCACAGAAAAGAATTCCCTGGTTACCTGCAGAACAAGCTACAGTTAACTAACTAAAGCAAACACTTCCAAGTCTCACTAGTACCCTGAGCAGCTCAATTTCCATGGACAGTTAAATGCACAAAACTTTCTACCTGCCACAATTATGCCCAAACAGTTTTGTTCTTTTAACAGGAGCGAGACAAGGCCACAGCTGCCAGCAGACACGAGAGGCCTGCTCTCCAAGTGCATCTCTTGTAACAGCCCTGGCGTTCAAGTTCTTGTAATACGCTACTTCAAGAAGCCAAATTTGGAGAAAATTAATCCTCCTCTCTACCCAAAGAGATTTTTTTGCTGATTTGAATCTATGAACAGACTCACAAGAGTGTCCTACAAGCATAATTGTCCATGTGAAAAATGGGCAGGGACAGGAAGGACCACTGGTTTCAGCAGCAAGTAGCCTTGGCATCAGCTTAGGTGTATCTAAAATCCCAGCCCAGACAAACAGTTAGCATGTTCAAGCAGATTTGGATTAGCACAGATATCCCTAAGTAATAATCTGTTCCTAGAAGCAGTACTTCACTTAATTCAGATTGAAACAAAGCCCAAAAGTCAACTTTAAATAAATGCCATTTGTGGATAAAGACTTCAAAGAGTGCCACAGGAGCAAAATGACCCCTGAACCTTCTATTTACCACGCAACTTAAAACCAAAAGACGCAGACTGGTACTGTTCTGAGCCACTTGAGGCTTTGTCACAGAAAAAAATATTTAGATATACCTGCTTTGTCAATTGCACCCTTAATTGCAATGGAACCAAGTTTATTGGCCGGCAATGATGAAAGAGATCCTTGGAAAGATCCAATCGGTGTCCTTACAGCACTTGCTATCACCACCTCCTAAGAGGAGAATCGTGGAGTAAAAGTCATGGCCTCTTTCACATATGCACACATATACACCAGTATTTTAAAAATGTATACACTTCTACTCTTTCATTCATGTCACAGCTTCCCTTTTATCCTGCAAGTGTTTCATAGCGCTAAAATAATCTTTATTAATGCATGCAGCATGGGGAATAAACATAAGGAGACTGGTGCGCAGTTGCAGGACTACAACCTTGGCATCGTCGAGCCGTGGTGGGATGGCTCCCATGGCTGGAATGCTGCCATACAGGGATACGGGCTCTTTAGGAAGTCTGGTTGCAGGCCAGTAACCAGTGGTATACCCCAGGGGTCAATACTGGGTCCGGTCCTGTTTAACATCTTCATTAATGATCTGTATGATGGGGCAGTGTACTCTCAGCATGTTCGCTGGTGACACCAAACCAGGAGGAGTGGCTGATACACTAGAGGGTTGTGCTGCTACCCAGAGAGACCTTGACAGTCTGGAGAAATGGGCTGACAGGAACCTCATGAAGTTCATCAAAGAGCAGTGCAAAGTCCTGCACCTGGGGAGGAGCAATCCCAGGCATCAGTGGTGGCTGCTCAGTTGGAAAGCAGCTTGGAAAAGAACCTGGGGATCCTGGTGGACACCAGATTGAACACGAGCCAGCAACGGGCCCTTGTGGCAAAGACAACTGATGATATCCTGGGCTGCATTAGGCAAAGTATTGCCAGATGGTCAAGGGAGGTGATCCTTCCCCTCTACTCAGTCCTGGCGAGGCCACACCTGGAGTGCTGTGTCCAGTTCTGGGGTCCCCAGGATGAGAGAGACATGGGCATACTGGAAAGAGTCCAACAAAGGGCTGTGAAGATGATTAAGGGACTGGAGCATCTGACATACAAGGAAAGGCTGAGACAGCTGGGACTGTTCAGCCTGGAGAAGAGAAGGCTCAGGGGCACCTCATTCATGTATATTAAATACCTGAAGGGAGGGTGCAAAGGTGACAGAGCCAGGCTCTTTTCAGTGGTGCCCAGTGACAGGACCAGTGGCAATGGGCACAAACTGACAGAAAAGAGGTTCCCTCTGAACATCAGAAACACTTTTTTGCAGTGAGCGTGACTGAACGCTGGCACAGGTTCCCAGAGGGGTTGTAGAATCTCCATCCTTGGAGATATTCAAAAGACCAGGTCCCAGCATAGTGTATAAGCAGTAGTTTGAGACATGGTATGACATTCAGCTCTAGACCTAGTAGCCCCTCAGAACTGATTTATTTTGCCTCTTAGCTTTAGTGCTATATTAACATGTCTACCTGCTAACCCTGTGAGAGCAGCATGAGGACTTGGCACCAAAAAGACGCACATTTCAGACCTCTGGCTGCCCTGGACAGCTATTGAGAAGAAGGAACGAATACCTCCAACTGTGCTGGTTCCAGTGGAAGTTAGACACAAAGCTTTACAGCATGAGTTCTTTATTTAGAGAAACAAGCAAAGAAAGAAAACACTAGAAAAAAATTAAAACAAAACAACAAAAAAAGACAAATTATACTTGTTTAAAACTAAGAAGGTCTGTTTATGTAACCCCTTCTTCATTGTGATTGACTCCAGTGACAGTAACATACTTGTCCTCAATCTTTTATGTCATAACAGCAAGTTGCAGGATGACAAACAGATAACCTCAAAAGGACTAGATGGCATCAGATATATTTTCCAACAACAGGTAGATAGTTCCATTAAGCTTAAGTTAGCTGACATACTTCTAACCAGTTTTGTCCCACACTACCTAACAATTATCAAAGCAAAATAAAAAAGGAAATTTGACTTTTATTCCAGATTTTGCAGTGAGGTGTGACTTGGGCACAAGTCACATTGTCTTCAATGCAGATTTTTTGCACTAACTTTTTAAAAAACTTCAGTGATTAAGAAACAAATTTAAAACAGTGATTTATTGCAGTCAGATAGTGCTTTATACTTACATTTAAAGTACGCTGTGATGCATAGCCACGGCTCGTGTACTTCAAAGCCTGAAAATAAGAAAGTCCTCAGCATTTCATATCAAGAAAGCCAATGCCATTTCAGTAATGCACCATTTAAAAAAATAATATCTAAGAAACACTGGAAAAATATCACAGATTATAACATGCCTTTAAAAAAAAGTATAGTCTAGTGCACAGTCTCACCATAACATGCGATAAAATATTTTCTGAAAAAATACCAGATAGTCCTTTAAAAACAAAAACCTATTCTTTTTGGCCAAGTCTGTTATGTGCACCTATAACATATATCTAAACTACGAGCCAATGGTGTTATCTTGAAAAACTCTACCAGTCCCTCTGTCTGCTTCTCTGGACTTCGGCTTATTCATTCCTATCGTTAACTTCACCGCTTTCTAAACATTGGCAGTTTGCATCTACAGCTTCATTTCATTGGCATTTCATGAACAAAAATGAGGATAATGAATTCAGAATGCTACAACAAAAGAAGATAATAAAATAAAATTGGCTAATTCACCAGCTACTAGCTTCATCTAATTAAGCAGTGTAAAGATACAAAAATACATCTGTAGGTACTGTTTCATAGATTAACAGAATAATCTTTCAGTTAGTGGTTTAAGCCACTTTCTTAGCCATTTCCTTAGACGACATTTCAGCACACTGCAAGCTTTTGGTCGTTACTGAATGCCAGTTAAATAAATACTGTTTAAAAATAATTCCTTAAGGACACCACAAAAACACCATCAATTATATAAATCAAAGAATGCCTTCCGGTATTGTGTTCACAACATGAAAACTTAGTCTGTTTCTATCTTCGTTTGACAACTTTCAACTAATAAGAGATTTTTTTCCTACTGTTTTTCAATTAGGGATTTTTTGTGGGGTTTTTTTAGGGGTTTGGTTTTGGTTTTTTTTTCATCTCAGGTTGTAATAGCCAGCAGAAAGTTTTAAATTAAACTTCTCCCTGAAAATTAATTATGTCCCTGCAGGGCTTTCAAGGGTTAGTGTTAAAAAAAAACCCCTAGCACAGGGACATGTCCTTACTGGACAACATCTGGTTTGCTACATTTGTAGCAACCTGGACAAACCAGACTTCTAACTGAAACTGGCATTTCTAGTAGTGTTCCTGTTCTGTGTCAGTTACAGACTTTTTTTTTTTTAAAAAAAAAAAAACAACCCTAAAACTACCACTTCTACACCTAGTCAGACACAACCTTCAGCTTTGCATATGGCAATATGGATGCGATCCAGCGCACTGGCGATGCTTTACCTGCCCTTTTCTCCCCAGTACAGCTCTCTGCACCAGTGACAGGACCCCAGCGCTCCAGGCACCCCCACCGGTGAAGCCAGCAGTGCCTCAGCCCAACCATGCAGGGAGGCTTTTGGGGTTGGAGCACTCAGCATCTCACCTCCCAGCCGTCCTTCTGATGAACCCACCTCACGCACACCCAGGCAGCGCGTTTGCCTCCCCGACTGCTCTCCCGGCCCTGGCTACAGAAAGCCTTTGACGGCTAATACACGTCCTGAACGCCGAAGCGGGTAGCATATGGGTACGGGGGCTCTGGAGGGCAGCGAATTGGGAAGGAGCGTGCTGAAGAGCCGGGCGAGGGCCCCGGCCGCCCGCCCAGCGGCTCTGAGGCAGTGGAAAAAGCCACCCTCAAGATCGCGGCTAAAGGTCCTGTCCGCTCAGCGCCGCGCCGGGCCCGGGGCTGCCGCGGCGGGGGCGGGGGGAGCGGCCCTTCACCACCAGGCCGCGCCGGACACCGGCCCCCGCTCCCCTGGCCGAGGGCCCCGCACTCTCCCGGGCCGGGTCTCCCTCCCTACGGCCGCGCCTCAGGGGTGAGGTGAGGGGGACGACACCGCCTTCCCCGCCGCAGAGGCCGGCGTGACCTTGGCCAAGGCTTCGCGGGCCCCGCGGCGGGGCCGGGGCTGCGCAGGAAGGGAGAGGGGAAGGGCTGGAGCCCGCCCGCCGCCCGCGCCGCCCTCCTCACCCGCCGCAGCTCCGCCGCCGGGCGCCGCCAGCCCAGCATCGCCGCCGCCGCCATGTTCCCGCCGGCCGCTCCCCGTCACCTTCACCACCGCCCCCGCTCCGGCCTATAGGCGGCGATGCCCGCCCCCCTCCCCGAGCTCCCATTGGTCCTGGGGCCGAGGGCGGTGCCAAATCCGTCGCTGCCATTGGCTGGGCTGGAAGGCGGGCCGCGGCGTCAGCGGGGCTGGGCCGGGAGGGGGCGGTGGCCCTGAGGAGAAGGACGGGTCTGAAGGGGGCAGTCCCGGTCTCCGTGACGAGTAGGAAAATAACGAGTAATGAACGGTATGGAGGGCGTGCATGATCGTGCGGGACGAGAGCCAGCTCCCAGGGTTGTCTCCTCTCCTCCTCCTAGGGAAGGGAAAGCCACGCTGGGGCTGCGCTCTGCCGGGCCTCGGCCCAGCCCCTCACCCACCCCTGAAAGCTGAAATAAGCAAAATAGAGCTACGCAGAAATTCATCCCCAGGTGGAACCCCTGTCAGAAACACACCCGCGCAGGTACAAGGTCTCTGGGGTGGCAGGTGCTGGAGGACTTCCGAGTCTGAGGCACTTTGCGTCTGGAGTGCCCTTGCGCTCAGCCGCCTGCTGTTTTCACAAAAGCCAGCAGCTTAATTAAACTCCTTCCTCTCCAGCTCTGGGCATAAATAGCTAGAAGTGTTACCTCAGAATTCAAATCTGGCTGAGAACCATCTCAGCAGCTGCTTTTGCAGAGAAGTTGGTACCCGCCCAACCCCAGCTTAATCTCAGGACACAGGTACTGGTTCCACAGTCCCTTATATTTTACTCCCCTCTCCCCTCCTCCCCCCCACCCTGTTTTCTACCTTGAAATCTAAATTTCTAAGGGAAGGCCAGTATTAAATCTCTACAGCTGCCTGTCTGGCAGTGCCTCTTTATGCTCTGCCCACATGCTAGGAAAAGTCTGGTACTTCCTAGTCTTGAGTTTTATATCTCGGAAGAACAGGCTCAAAAGACAAGGTGACATTCTGTGTGAAGTGTGCTGCTACATGCTGTCTAGGACAAGCAGTTCCATATTTGTTTCTGATAATCCTTGAAGAAATTAGCATACTCTCTGTTACAGTATCCCATGACTGATTGCTGCATTCCCCGGAGCTGATGCTTACAAGCCAGGTAAGGCATTTACTTGCAGCCTTCCTTCCCTTCCCTTCGGACCATAAACTGGAACAAATGCCAAGAGGCAACCTTTCAATATACCAACTGGAAAGAAAAAGTATCTCCACAACTTGTACCATCCACTTGCTACCCTGACTGACTTTTATTATTTTTTCTTCATGTTGTAAAGCTAACAATCAACATTGCTTTGGTTCATTTTCTGTTGTACATCTCATTCATTTCCCTTTGAGAGAGGATTTGGCTTTCTGCCTGTCCGCTCTCAAAAGTAAAATACTTCTTGCTTCCCATGTATGTCTAAAGATTCTCCAGACACGCAGTAAGAGGCTGATTGGGACTGGCACAGAGAAGGGAAGCATTTGTACTCTTTCACTTCCTTGACTGTCGGTAGCTGCTGTTTCGAGAATGGATTGCAGGGGTGGTTTTCCTCCCCTCTATGCTTTTCCACTTCCGACCCTCCAATGGGGCAAATAAAGTTAGCTGACCTTGGTTGGTATAGCAATAAGTATAAGCAAGAGTCTCTGTGCATACCATTCCTTGGTATAACCAGGTCTTATCACTCAGAGTGAACAGTTTCTGAATAATATGCTGTTAATTTCAGACTTTAGTCAGTTAGAAGAGGCCCAGCTAAAAAGTAAAATTACAAAGCAGAAAATTGGTTCTGTTTTACCTCAAACCAGGACATTGACCAATCTAGTCTAGACCTTTGATTTTGAGACAAAGTTTTCAGGTACAAACCACAGATAACACAGGAATTGACAAATATTGGCTCAGAAAGAACTGAAGACTTTACCCTGAAAATACATAGGTACCATATAGGAAAGACATCCAGCTTGGTTGGATGAGGATGTTTTTCAGAAACAAGTAATGCCCAAAACATATAGAAGCAAAAAAGGGAGAGCTGTTATTTAACTTCACCTTCACTCCTGCAGTTATAAGGCCCTTTTTCTGGGATGCAGCCTGATAATGCACCAGGACTAGCGTTCGTATCATCCCAGCCAGAAAGGCACTTGGACTCTCAAACATTGATTAAGATGCCCTTTATTGGAGCTCACACAAGAAGGAAAGAGAGGACAATACAGATAATCTTACCTCCCTTCAGATGCTGGGAACACCGAGCTGTGCAGCATCAGGCATACCTCCAGTTGGGGAACAGCCCATGGTGCAGATCTCGTCTGTGGAAGGGTTCCCCAACGTTTTGGTCTTTGGAACTCTTGTAGGTCTTCTGAGAAGGAAACAATTCTGGTCACCATTCCTACTGTCAAACAAAAGAACATTCAGATGAGAACATGCTGCTTCACTTTGAGATAGAGTCAACATGCAGGTGGCGTTAATTGCCAATGCTAGGAGGGAGCTACGATAGGTTCCTGCGTTACAATTAGCTGGCCAAGTAATTTCTGTGGCCCGGGGAAAGGTGCAGCACAGGCCAGGCCAGAAGGCCAAGCTGCACCTGCACCATGGCACAGCATGGCCTATGCTGTAACATAACCTGCACTTTCTCAGGTTAACTGGTACGTAGGTCATTAACTCCTTGATGTACGACGGTCTTCTGGTTAGGACATTGCTGGAATACAACTATTGTAACATACAAAGCATCACGTCCCTGGCCGAAAGGGTAAGCAAGGTTATCGGGTAGTTTACCAGTTTTCAACAGTGTTAACTCTATTGAAATTCAGAAGATACAACGTAGCACAATAATAAAATTATTTAATTGTTCTGCAACTTCAACTCTCCAACAAGATGACAGATACTCTTGAAAAACCACTGGTTGAAAAGCTAGTCTGGAGCTGCGCAAGAACTCCAGTGCATAGAGAAGCCAAGTGAAGAAAAAAGAAACATCTCCTCCCTGGAGTTAATCAATGTATTTCAGGATACAAACCCTCTAATGCAATATCAAAAAAACACAGAAAAAACTCCTTTAGCAGGTAAGCCACAAACCCACCGCAGACAGAGTTCCCTCATGGGCACCCTAGGACGTGTGATGGTGCAGCCCCTCTCCCAGCGGTTTGGGCTGCGTTTTCCCCCACATCTGCGTATTTCCACCCTCCTGACCCCACACCAGTGGCAGGACACCCTTGCCAGCCACCTCTTAGCCCTGGCCAAATGGCCATCCACACTGCCGGTGGGAGAAAGCTGGAGGGGGAGGAAGGAAGAAACCCTTTTGCCTGTGAGATCCGTGTCCCTCCCCACATGGCAGCATCCAGGGGTGGCTTGGACACTGTCAAGAGATAGTGGGCAAGGGTGCTCAGCTGGGCACTGCCCTACATTTTACATCTTTGGTCCTGGTCCAGTGGTCTTCATACACCTTCCTTTGCCCCCTGCATCTGTTGCCACCTCTAGTCAATTGGCACACCCCCCCCCCCCCCCCTTTAGCTTTTTTTCCTCTGGGAGGGCTTTAAGATTTTTCAGGATAATTCCTATTTAGGAGAATTCAGGAGTTCAGCAGAGACCATAGGAGAGTAGCATCCCCTGCATCCACTGCTTGAAGCTGAGCAGAAGAGTCAGGGCGCCTTCTCTGGCCTTCCCCAGCATCCACGTTCACTGCTTAGTGAGGTTAGAGGGTATATGCTTGGCTTTATTATGTTACCTGTGACTTTGTCTAATCCTTTTTGAACCCGATACCTGTGATCCGCATCCCCTGGAAACAAGTCCCCTTTTAGTGTTTTAAACCAATCTTCTGCTGGTTTTATCAAGTAGCCCTAGTGCCATTGTTACAGGAGTCCGTGAAAATAGTTCTGCCTTACTCTGCCTTTCCACTTTTGTAAAGGTCAGTCACAGCCCCATTTGAATTCTCCCCTCCCATCTGAAGCCCTAGCCTCCCCAGCTCCATGGAAATTTGATTTCCTTCATAACATTTATTGTGGAACCTAGTCAGAAGCAGCTGGCAGCCCACCAGTCCCCAGAATCGAAGCTGACTGTAGTGCTAGGTGACACACCTTGGCCAGTTGTTCCGTTTCACACCTCTGTTCCTTCAGAAGCAATGGCTGAATTTCATCTAGGTGAGGGGGGGCATCTACCATACTTATTTGCTGCAATAAATCCTGCATATTACCTAAGCTTGAGCTAAGTTCCAGCTGCAGGCTACAAAAAATGCAGGAGGTGTGGTAATTTCCTTAATGTCTTCACTAGTAAAAATCAATGACTGCAATAGATGGCAAATCATGAGCTGTCCATCCATAATATTAGACCGTGGTCTTAAAACAGAAAAAGCATTCAGAAGGAAAACAACAGGGCATCTCTTCTCACCAAGAACAACTATAATGCACTAATTTTAAAGTTGCTACTTGTCAGTTTTTCAGTCTTTTAGGCTATTAAGAGCAACCACGCTGTACTGCTCTTCCTTAGCTCAGGAGCTAAGACTTGCTTTGACCGTGCCCCACATCAGCAGACGGAAGCAGCAGCCTACACGCCCCCAACCGTTTGCTCTTACGGGTGTCTCAGACCACATGAAGGACTTGGAGCACAATATCCAACTGAAGTCCCGGGGTGGATCTCCATCACTAGATAAAATGAGGATGAAATACAGGCACCATGCCTACACCTAGAGAGAGATGTTTATACATAAAGCAAAGAAAGGAAAAAAAGAAATATAGCCAAGTTCTTAATCAGAATGAAGCAGGTTTAGAGCCTTTCATGTTGAGGACAATGATTTTACCTAAACTGTGATCAATTTACACTGGTAGGAGTTGATTCAGCTAAGCAACTCCCATGATAACTGGCTTATTTCTAGAGAACAGCTCCACCTGGAAAACCATTGCTGTGAAAGACTACACTTTTCCCTAACAGAGAAAAAAAAGTATGGAAATAATGGCAGCCTGCTATCAAAGCTCTGGCTGCAAGAACTGCCAGTTTGAAAATTGCCATGAGCACTGAATAGTCACTCAAAAATAGTTGTTTATTCCATACAAGTAGTTCTAACCTTTAGATGGACCAGAAAACACAAAACACTGATGTTGGCCGGTGCACTTAAAGGAAAAAGGAGCTGAAATATAAAAAGAGATTCACATTAAAAGGCAAGGACAATCAGGACAATCAGAGAAGAAAAGCCATTACAGTAAAAGCACTCCTTCGGGCAATTGGCGGTTCCCACATCACTGTTTACTGCAGGATCAGGTACCTGAAGATGCCACCAATCTGGTGACACCACCCATTAGTTTTCAGTGACACCCATTATTTCAGAGACAAATCAGCCAAAACATTCAGCAATCCAAGTACATCCCAGTAAGTTACACAGAGACGTAACCCTTTTTAAAAATGCCACAGAGTCAAGCACCCCCAGCCACTTTTGGCATGGCAGGCTTTGATACGTTGAAAGACTACAGCTCATCTTTAAATAGAATTTGGAAGACTAAATAGCTCTACACATAACCTTAAGTCCTTGAAAAATCGTAACAAGAAAGGAACTGGAAGTCTTTACCTTTTTTTTTTTAGTATCTGATCGTAACAGTCTTTGGGACTTGGAATCAGGCAAATTTCGTAAGTGGCATTTTTCAGGAGTGGCACCTGAGTTCAACTTGAAAATTTTGCGGGGGAAGACACCAAAATACCTTGCTAAATGAGTAGTCTTTTATATTACATTTTTATTTTGCAAGAAAATAAATTATACAACTTAAAAAATAAAATTCAAAAATTAAGCAGTACATCAAAATAGTTCAGCTGGACTGCCATACAGAAACTACCACCATTCAAAATTGTACAGCATTATTATCTTGGTAGTGGCACACATTCAAAATTGTAAATACCATACGTAGATAGATATTACAACTCAGGAACTCAAGTTTGCTCAACACTCCAGACTACATATAATGTATATGACAGGAAAGCTTTCATGTATTGTTTATTTCACAAATATGACCTCAAAGAATTACAAAGATAGCATCCCAGTCATTTCGATGAAAATAGAAAACAGTTTGAGTTTAAGATAGCAAATCTTTCTGTAAAACTATCAAATCTTTTTGCCAATTGTATTTTTAAAATTTGCACTTTACAGGACAATGGCATCCCAATGCAAATAAATGCAACATGTTAACATTCAGAACATTTATACCAAGTTTAAAAAGGTGAAAACGAGAAAGTCACATTGTCTTTTGGAAATGTAATTGCATTACAGTCATAGCAACTGAAAGACAGATGAGTAAAAATAGAAGCTAGAGGACACCAACTGTGGAAAGAGGAAAATGGAAGACTTCAGAATCGAAACTGAGATCCTCATCAAGTTGTTGGGACAGAGAAAGATTTAACAGTATTTCTTAATTAAACCCATTAAGAGTGATTCCCCCCCTCCCCCCTTCTACACCAGATTTCATTCCATAGCTATTCACCGTGGCAGTGTGTGTGGCAACATGTTTTTCAGATGCAGCACCTCTTTAAGGTAGGTCTTTGGACATATACATATATGTGTATATATATATATTTTCATAGCTAAGAATTGCAGCCTTAAAAGTGCGTTGTTGCCATATTGCAAGTGAAGAATAGTTCGTTTTCATTTAGATCTGAACTCTACCCTCCCCAAAAGAACAGTTTACCCCAGGTATCTCCCTGTGCCCCAGGTGATACTAGTTTTAAGTGCATATTGGTGAAAGTGACCTGATGAAGGATGCTAAACATGATTCTGCATCTTGAATAAATTTGCTGGTGTGAGCCTCAGATTTAATAAAAAACCCGACATCCATTTCCGGTATATATTTAAAGAAAAATGACCATGTCATAGGCACATTACCAATTATATTTATGCATCCTGGGTATTGAGAAATAGATAACATTTAGGTTGTATTATTTTATATTTTTTAGTTGAGGGAGCGTGCACCTCCTTAGCTTTTAGCAACCTGTTGCTTTCTGCATACACTCCAGCTTCTGAAACAGCTGTATCTGAGATGCAGTCACTTAAACATATCTCTCACATATAAATCAATGGCTTCGAAATCAGCATTACTCCCTTTGCAGCTCTTTCTACATGACAATTTCACACCTGTTCTTCTCTGGTTAACAGCTGGAATTTTTTGTGTTGAAAAGAATGTGCTCAGACTGTCATGTTTTACCCCAGTTATCCCAAGTGAGCATTTATTACTTTTAAGTTACAAAGACTGAAAGTCTTGCAGCACAAAGTTTTTTATTAGAGTTTTGTTTTCTAATGTTCAAATAGTTTTACTGGTTAACTACACAGAGCACCACTTGCTTTTGATTCTAAATTGCAACACCACAGGGCCAACGTAAGAGATGCAATATTTTTAAACAGCATCTACTTTCGAGTATCAGTAAAAGCATATAACATAAGCTGTGGGATTTCCATCAACTGTAATTAGCAAGGTCTCAATTTCTCTCCATCTCTTGTTCATGATACCCTCACTACCAAAGATTTCTTAATCAAACAGAAGTCCAGGTACACACTGTTCTCAGGCAGTCGCATTGGCATTGACGTTAGTAATAGAGCATGCAGCCTGTTTAAGGGCGCAAATAGCCATTCTTGTAGAGTCTGCTATTAAACCACTCTTACTTTATGCTTTATTGCAACCATGTGAAAGCAAAACTCCTCTTACTTACTGGAAGGTTTTCCTTTTTCACTAAAGTTAATTGTATCCTCTTCCCTCTTTCAGTCATTAAACAAGATGAGACCTTTAGATGTTGTCCTTGAACCGGTTAATTAAAAAAAAACAAATTCGCACACTTGCGATTTATAGAAGAATATTCATACAGAACTGAGTAAAGCGCAACTTACCTTTTGTCCCAAGACAGGCACTCTGCTCCAGTGATTCATGTTACCAGTCCAGTACATGCTGGGACATTTCAGAGCAGCAGAGAGGCAGGCAGTGCCAAACGACTACTTAAGATGATTGAAAATAGAAGAGGTAACATTAAAAAGTTGAAATTCCTGATGTGTATTTGGCACTCTCTCTGCATACATTAAACAAAGTATTTTTCCTTAGCTTTTTACCATTTTGGTTAGAATTGTATTTCCTACCCTGCCTGTTTCAAAACAAAGAGCAGAGGGTTTGTTTTTCATATAAAGATGTCGACTTCTAAGCAACAAGCCAGTCCAATTGGATTAACCTTGCATGTATACATAAAATTACCAACGAGGAATTAGTACAGGGATCTTCAAGTGTTATTTTCTTTCTGGGGGAGTTGTGCATCAATTACTCTTTAATGCATTCAGATATATGTAGACATACTTAAATATTTGGAATACAAATATTAAATGTACAGGGAAATACACTTAATATTTCTGTTCAGTATAACAGACCCACACATGAAAACTGCTTTTAGAGTGAAGTATCATTCAAGAAAGCTTTACCTTCTCAAAAAGGATTGTAGCAAATCATCTGTCCAAATAAGGTAACAAATAATGTATATCCACTTGTTTACAGCAAACAATTTAAAAACAATGATCTCTTGCTTAAGGAAGAATATCACCCATGACTTGGAATTACTTTTATGTCACTTAAGTGTCAATTATTAAAATCCAGTTACTAGATTGAAGCACTGCTCTAGCCAACAGGTTTTAACTGTAACAAATACATATCAGTTGTGATGCATGTGTTTGTGTCTCTCAAATGTTATTACATAAAAAGGGCCAAAGGTGGACAGTACTTACTCTGTTGATCCAAAACACAAAAGTGAAAGTGCTACTTCTAGTCCTAATTGCATTAAAGAAAAAAAAAAACAAACAACCCAAACCCAAACCAAAACTAATAGCAGTTCCTCAGTGCATGAATATTTGAATATTTTTTTCCTTGTGCAAGTACTGGTCAACTAAAAACCCAAACCTGTATTCTTCTTGGTGGGTGTAAATCAAATCTACTTTAAAAAGTTCACAATGGGCTCTTCATGAATGCAAGTTTCCCACAAAACAGCATGCTGTTAAAAGTGTGCAACATGAAGGGAATGCCATCATGCTAGCTGAATGAAATTGGCAAAATATAGTCCTCTGTAAGGTAAGGCAGGGATTTTAATATGTAACAAAAGTCAAAACAAGTCCTTCTGCAGCACAAATTGTTGCAGCTGTCTGTCCAAGCACCCTTCCATTTATGTTCTCAGCATCCCGCAGAGTCCTTGAATTATGCCATATATATGAAGGTGTTGATATCCGACTCATCTCTTCTGATATATTTGTGCTCTATAAGCCATTCAATTTGCTCTTTTATCATTTTCTTTTGTGGCAAGAACATGTTTTTCAATATTTCTACGAGTTCAGTCTGGAGTTGGGCATTAGTAATTTTCTTCCGCATTTTCATTATTTGGATGATAGCCTCCTGGTGGGAGACAAGAGAAAAAAAATTAATTTTTTTTTAAATTCCTGGGTGAAGTGACAAAGTGAACACAGCATTAATAGGGGGCTACTGGTAAGCCAAGACAGCAAGGAAATCTCTATTCTTCCCCCAAAATCAGATATATGCCGCATTTCTTAGCCCAAGCAGATACTGAATTGCTTTTACAAAGAAATTGATAAAGGAGAAGAATGAAGCACTGGCAAGATGCAAGAGATACAAGGCAAATCAGTCAAAGGAGAATCTGCAGTTAAGTCTTGTCTCTAGAGTACGAATTACTCACTAAAACCTAATTCACTCTAAGCAGAAGTCGCCATTTCCAGGGTGACTTGTGGTATACGTTGTGAAGACCTCATGAAATGCAAGCTTAATGTCAAATTGGAACTCACAAGGAGTTCTCATTTCATAAATACAACCAGGCATTAATCCTTCTGTTGGCAATGTGGCCAAGATGTTAAGTCAGGCAGTACAATTCACAGTGTGCACGGCCCGTAATCTAATCTGACTGATAGAAGAGACCTGCAATTTGAAGATGGGACTTTTGAGACTCATTGTAGGTAATGATCTCTGATGTCCAAAAAATTAAGATTTTTAATATTTTTTTTTTTTTTTTTTTTTTTTTTTTAGAATTATCAGCTCAAAAGATTTGACATAAATGCCTGACTGAAGGAGAACCAACCACAAAGCAGGAAGCGGCAGTTTGTACACCTACGATGCACCCCTCTCAAGAGAATGCCTCTCAAGAAGTCATCCTGCTATTACTAAAGCATGATTCCATCTCTGAGATGACTCTACTCTCTTCATACAGAGTAGTCAAAGAGATCTCAAGATCAACAATATTGTTTGTTCGTGTTGGTGGCTCGTCAGTCAACTTTACCATCTGCTGCCACCCACCACTACACAGTTACGCCTTCACCACTTGCTTAGTATCTGCTTTGTCCGCTTTAAAAATGATGACCTGGTACATCAGAACAGGAGGCTGATAACTACAGGTGCACAAACACAGATGCAAAAGCTGGTAGTCACAAAGGATCTAAGCCAAATCGCAAAAGTACGTTCAAATGGGATTCAAAAGCATTCATTTCATACATCAACATCCAAGTGTGGACAGTATGCAGTAATCGCAATACAACAAAAGAAACAGGGTAATTTTATATTTCTCTGGCAGTTTACTTGCCTGTGTTCGTAATATTCTTAGCTGGACTATTCCTTCATTTTCCTCTTCCCGCATTCTCTCTGTAGTAAGTTGCAATCGACCAATCAAATTTATCTTGCCCCTTTTTTGAACTTTAGCGTTTTTTCTGAAAAAGTTGTATTGTATGAAAATAAGGACAAAATGCATTCTCAGTTAAGGAATTCCTATTAAACTCACATTACACAGCAGCAAGGAGTACCAGCACATATCAGATATTTATAGGCTATTAGCATTGCTGCAGTGAGATAGCTGGCTGACAAATCAAAACTCAGCGCCAATAAAACCTGAATGTACTAGCATTACAAAAAATACATCAGATGAAAGTGACAGTGTCCGAAGTTGAAAAGTTCCCAGTACTATTTTAAAGAACAAAATTCCAGAGAAATATATTTCAGTATAATTATATAAACATAGGGTTCTTTAGAAGTTCTTTAGAGGAAGTTTTTACAACGAAGTTCAGGAAACTGGACTAGTTCATTTTTTATCAAAAGAACTGTCTTGTCTAGCAGAAAAAAAAAAAAGGACAAATAACAGCTATTATAACCAACACAGCAAAAAGCTGATGGCATTCTTCAGTGGTCACCCACAAACTTTCTGTACAGCCTGTCTCTTCCATCATACCCCCTCATCACTTCCCAAAGCTCATGGTCCTGATGACAGGAACAAACATCATGGCCCTGGGCAAGAAACTAAGCCCCAGGAAAGCAGATTCATCACCCCCCTTCTGCCTCTCTCTCCCTCCCCCCAGATCCAGATGTTCAGCTGTACTGAGAATGAGGCCCAGAACCTGAGGTTACAAGCAAGAAGCCAGTTCTAATCATAGCCACTGATAATAGGGAGAGGCAAAAAACAAAAGTGAGACATGCTGAATGTGGTGTATACCATTTAGATGTTCTCTCTTTACACCATCTTGTGCTCTGAAGGATTCCAAAGCACCAGTAAAAGAGCACTGCAATTTTCACCGAAATAAAGACACCCCTCTCTGGTGAAAGCCACACCAAAAATCCCAGCTTTTGACAGCATATTATTAAGCAGTTTCACCTCCTTTTTTAACTTATCAGTCTGCTTTTGAAACTCTGTGGGTGTAATAATCAATACACCACTTGCGCTCTGCTTACGTGCTGTTCTTCCTATATGAAATTTCATGGGCTCATTAGTAACAGGAAGATACCAAAGCCGCCTGTTTTGCACCTCATCCCTAAGCGTTTAAGAAATCTAATTTCGCAGAAATCAAAACCACAGAAACATTTGTCTGAAGGGGCTGCTGCAGGTCATCTAGTCCAACCACCTACTTGAAGCATGACTATCGCCAAAACTAAGTGAGCACAGGGCAGCAAAGTTATGTGTCTAGCTGAATCTTGAAAACTTTCAAATACAAAGGTTAAGTTAAAGTGAATTCCTTTAATTATAAAATAGTACATTGTTATTTTACTTTTCAAACATCATCTTACATTAAACTGAACTCCTGGTTCACCGAGAAGAGGGTTCCTTCTGTAAAGTCTTTGGGTGAATTGACTTGAGGTTCATACAATAAAACCTGACGTTTCAGCTTTGGAAATGCTACAAGAGACTACAGAGAAAAGGGGGGGGGAAGAATGAAAATAAAACACCAGACTTTCTAAATGGAAACAATTACTTTTTAAGAACATAGTTCACTGCTGTGCAGACTGTAGTGAAGGAACCACATAGGCTTGTTGGAAGTTGCTAGAGGACAACACAAAGATACAAGGAAAACCAGCGAGGGGACACAGTTTACCAATAACCTCCTTCTGAAATGGGTTAGCATAAGTAAAATCACACAAAGTAGTAAAATACACAAACTCATGGTTACAGAAGTGGTGTTAAGTCTGATTTAAGTGATTTCTCTCTTTATTCTTGAGCTAAATAATTAAGTCTGATAGGGCAAACACTGAAGTGACTTTTAAGCAACATATATTTATCAGGTGCCATTGATTTCCTAGAATAAGACCTGTCCCACTCCACAAACCATGATCACTACTCTGTGCCTTAGACAGCATATGGTCAAAAAGGTCTTGCTGTTTCCAAAAACTTAAGTTAGATAATTCTGGGTAGAGAGAATGTGTTAATGTAAACGCAGTGTGTGCTCAGCAGTAGTGCAAGGAGCTAGCATTACAACTGATTAATTAGCAAGAAAGGTATTCACATGTCAGTTTCAAAGTATTATCTGACAGCACTTTAAAAATACTAATCCAATATTTCAGAGTACAAAAATCTGTTTCAAGAGAAAGGGAAATACCCATAAAGTCCTCCTAAGTTCTGCATCAGGGAGTTCAGTTGCCAGTTTAAGGTTTTCAAAGCTGATCTTCTCTCTGGGTCTTTGGTTCCAAGCAAACAGCACAGCTAGCTGAAATGTTGTTACCTCCAAGTCATACTGGCCAACCTCATTCTTAAATGTTATCTGGGAAAAGAATAACAATTTTACATATAAGCCTTTCTGGATCACAAACTTTCTTACTATTTTAAATACACAGAAAGTGCAGTCATTGAGATTGATACACCAAAAACTATACACTTACAATTCCATTGGACATGAGGTGGTGCCAGTGCAGTTTTCTACCACTGTGATTCTTTTTATAAAATTCTTCAACTTCTGGGATGAGATCTTCTAATTCCGTGGGCAGCGAGACAAACACTTTTTCAGAACTTCGGGACCAGGCGCCAGCATTTAAAATTTTAATATTCACAGAGTCAGCTGTAAAACCATATTGGATCATATGAATCTCCAGGTATAACAGACCGATAAACAAAATGCGTTTTTTTTTCCTACTCTAAATACAATTATGGAGGACTAAATTTTCAGGAAGTAGCATGGTGTCTACCTACTTAAACATTAAGGTACTCTATTTATGCACCACTGGCTTTCTGCCAGCAACACTGATTGAAATCTCTGGGGTTTTTGGCTTGCCTCTGCAGAGCTCCTTAAGCCCTGATGCAGCATTATATCTGATATCTGTAAGCACTGCTCAAGGGTTTTCAGCAGCAGCAGGTCCAAAACTGGATGTTCCTCAGCCTCTCTCATCAGTGAAATTTAATCTCAGAGATGTGATTTAAGCTCTTCATAGCACACATCCAGCTCTCCTGCTGGCAGATAAAGGAGGAGCACAGCATGAAGCACTCATGAAGAATGATGAGGGCATAAAAGAAGAACATAGTTCAGGCATTCACCTGGTTGATACCGATTCAAGCCCCTGCTTGGAATTTAACTACAAGAGTAGGGAGTCTGTATCTACAAGATTGCTCATAATGAAAACCCACAGTAACTTACAGAATGATGGAGCTCCAGTGTCAACTGTAAGAGAAAGCACAGTCTACAGACACTTCCAATCTAGGGGTAACAACAATGCCCTGAAGACTACATTCAACCTGCAGTTGATATAATTTTTAACTCAAGATTCAACAGAATTATTTTACACTAAGAGAAATGCAAAACAGCAAATAATTTGAAAACAATACCTGGTAAAGCAAGTTTATTATTTTTGTGCATTTCTTTGAAGGCCTGGTTCAAGTCTTCAGACACTTTGATATCTTGGAACATTCTAGCCAGCTTGTTTACATAGTCTGCTGGCATTCCTACTTCCTGTATAAACAAACAGAACGCTAAACTATCACATAGACAACTATGAACAAAAAGCTTTATTTTTAAAATAATAAAATAATGAAAAGCATTAAAGTACACAGGTATTATCACTTTACAATAACAGTTAATCTGCAATGCAACAGAAATTTTTTTTTCACGGATCATAAGTAGTTACCCCTTAAAGGCAAATAATGATTCTTTTAAAGAAATCCAAGTGCTGAGGAACATATGCATGCACCAAGGAATCAATGAATTCTGAGATCTGAAGGAATGTTTATTGCATGCAAATAATATTCTATTCTATACAAAATTTCACAATTAGAGCACACCTCAAATTATTTACATACCTAAACAACAAGTACACTGCATTTTGCTGATTTGCATATGGACTATATGAAGCCTTCAGATAATCATATGTGAAATATTTTAAAATCTCTCACTACCACTATTAGGATCAACATTTCTCTTAGAAAAGGGCTAAACTGTTTTACTTCCGCAAAGTATTGCCATAAAACAGAAGTATCAGATGTCCCGAGTGGCCTGCAATTTAAGACAGAACTCACCTAAGCAAGAAGAATATCTAAGTTCAAGAGTGGGAATTAATACCATAAGCAAAAGGCACAACCAAAGAAAGAAAGATGTCAGGCTACTTACTCTGAGCCATTCCACCATATTCTCCTCAATTTCACTATCAGCTGATATATCTAATATCAGGCGTCTTGTTAAGTGAGCTTTGTGATATCGCATGAAAACGTCTTTATTCTGTACATATTTAAGTACCAAAAGCTGTCAAAAAAGTAGATTTTAATATATTTATTTGCATTGTCAATTAGACAAGTCTTTGAATGCTGATCTAATGCCACGGTAGACTATGAAGTACAAAAAGGCTACTTGACATTGCCTTAGGAGCAACTGTGTTAATACTGCCACAGGCATCAGCTACGAATCTTTCGTAATACCACACCTCTAATTTTTTCATTTGTCAACCATCAGGAACCTTTTCTCAAATCAGAAAAGAGACTGACACTGGTATTTAAAAGCCTGCATTATTTTGTAGACTCACATTAGTTACTGTAATACATTACAGTGATATAGTCATTAATTTAGCATACTAATGTTGTGAACTGACACAGACATGAAACACTGCACAGTTTACAAGAATTAAACACACACAAACACACTTAATGACACAATAAACTCTTTTCCCTATTATTACACCTTACATAACCATTTTTGAACATCAATGCCTTGACACACATAACGAAATAAAACAAATTCATTCTTCAGAATAATCGTGAAGGAGAAAGCAAAAAACATACCACTTCTTTAAGCTTTGCTTCAATTTCTTCAGAGGTTAGTTTTTTGCTTAGTGGTGTTTTTCTTAGCAACATGTCACAGTAATTAGCAAGAAGCTCCGGGCATTTGGATTCAGGCTGTGTTTTTAATCCAACACTAAATAAAAGAAGAACAACAGATCTTCAAATCGTATAGAATCCTGCTATTCTGGAGTAGTCACACTGTTAGCAAGACAGACCACTCTTTCCTGATCTTCTTGACAAGGATCCTGGTGGTGAATTCACATCCTTGTGAAACTAATGAAAAATTAGGGATAACTCCCTTTTATTCTTGAAAGAATAAATACTACCAACCTTTTTCAGACAGCTTCCACAACTTGATCATTCCAACTGCTTTTCATTTTAGAACTCTTAACAACGAAGGATTATGTTGAAACTCCAGTGTGAAACAACTAAATATTGCATGGCAATAAGTATTCCAGTTGAGAATTAACAGATGCTGCAAGGTTTCACTTGTCAGTATGCTCTAATGAAAGTCTCAGGAACAGCTTCCTGCATCACATTTCACAGATGGCAAAACCCAACACATCTATCACGTAGTAGCAGGATACAACTATTTTATAACAGTTTGAACAGCAGACTAACAGCTTGAAGATTAAAAGCAGATTAAAGTTGAACAAGAATATGCTACAGCAGACAGACTGTGGTTCTTCAAAAGGCACTCAACATAGGTCACGTTCTGCACCAGTGTCTAGACTGGTGAATGAAATAGAGCCGAGGACCAATCCCTATTTCTAGGGTCAGAGGGCACCACTTCGACAGCTAGGGGGCCCAAAACAAAGGCAGCAAGTAAGATAGCAGGTAAGAAGCAAGATGTTCTTGCTCATTCTCTCACCCTCTCATCAACTACTGTAGACGGTGCTAAAACCCTTCAAATTGCCCTTTTTAATTCATGAAATTCATGAAGCAGCTAGCAGGCTACTGTCTTCTGCCCTCCTAAAGACCACTTGGGAGTAAAAGCAGATCGCTAGTCTTTTGGTTATTACAAGACAGAACCCTTATTTAATCAATGTGTTCCCGGGTATTTCTGAACAAGCGTCTTCGAGATCCTGACAGCGATGAAAAATTACCAAATTCCATATTTTTATGCTGAACTTAATGGCACAAGTTAAGCAGGATGAAGTTTCATTTTATTCAAACCAAGCTGCGTACATAGACAACTTGAAATAGCTTGAGAAGAAGAATAAGGAACAGAAGACCGTTGCCATCATGGTGGTTTCTAAGAATCACTAGGCAGGTTTAGCTTTAGGAGTGAAACACAGTTTGAATGAGGTATTGATTTGGATGCTTCCAGGGGAAATGAAAACATTAGCAGAGACCTAAACTCCTCTACCTTGCCTGTATCTGTATGAAGCAGACAAAGCAGGGATCCAGTCTTTTGTAAAGGTGTTTCTCCAATAACATAAACCAAGCAAGACTAATCCCTGTCCAGGTTTACCGTTAGTCCAAAGTCAAACACAGAGTAAGAACCAGAATGCTGAACAGATATTTACACCTATCTACTCCTAACAAGAAGTAACTGGAAAGGGAAGCTGGCAGCCCAGCTACATAAGCTTTGTTTCTGTAGTAAATCAGACTACAAACTATATATAAACAATCCCAACCACCTAAATATATACAGATTCCTACTTAAGTGGCACATCCCATGTTAAATGTTAACCATCAATTAACTGACCGACACCTTCTCTTGGCTGAGCTCGCAGAACAGCTACTGTAAGCACAGTTTTTCTTCTTGAGTCACACAGCTCTGCTTAATCTCCTGGAAGTTGTTAAACTAACCTGGTTAATCCCGCACTGAAACAACAATGTAATACCCAGACAGGTCACGCTCACAGCTGGCACAAGAAGAGGTGGTAAACAGCTTGTGGATGGTTACACCTTAATCAGCCACAGTTATTCCCATAAAGGTTACTGCCTCAGTTTTTTCCCTGGTTGCGGCAGAGTTATACAGCTCAGGTTTTTTGAATTAATAACCCAGGAAGGTATTATTAAATTCGGCTAACAAATAGACTCATTACTCTACTATAATAGAATAGATCCCCAATTACTACAAATAAATTTGAGTTTAAACAGGCTGCTATTCAATGCCATGTGAAGAGCGTCTTACCAGAGGTTGACAAGCAATCTGAAATTCCATAACGCGAAGAACACAAAGCTCTTTTAAACAGTGTTACTTTTTGAAGAGATATTTTAAAAGAGAAACTCAATCATTAACAATTTAAAAACCTTGATTCACATAAAGTTTATAAGGCTTACCCCTTTTGCTTCAATGGCAATTCAAGTTTAAATATTGTAGCATCATTCACAACTGCTTTGTACGCCTGAAAAATAATTACAGATTATTAGCACTTCACTCAATTTCTCTCTTTTAACATATGAATCACAAAAGTTTTATCTCTCTTTTTAGATTGCTGTAACATGAAATGAATCCTATTTTATTAGTCCAAAGTTTGTGGATTTGATTTTCAACATAGGAGTTCAAATCTATGACTCAATTTCCCGTTAACTGATGTTTTTAATTTTCCTCTTTTCCATTAACATCCTACTTTCCTTTAATCAACAAGTTAGGAAGGGACTGCACGGAACAGGTTGCGTATCTGAAGTCATGAGACTACACCCAATAATGTAGTAAATTCTAAACATAAATATATTGCTGAATGAGACGTTAAGGTGCTCAACACAAAGATCATCATCTGATGTGCTCTACAACATTACAAAGCTAAGCACAAATGCAACTTTATGCAGAACTACAACACAAATTAAAAGCTAACCAGTTGGTAATAAGTTTCATCAGTATTTTAGTCAGCATATTTACTAGACTAAGAGCAGCTTCTAGATTTAACAGTGAATGGGCACAAGGATTTCAGAGACATAACATGAATTACAACAATTCTTAAACTGAAAACAAATGATTAGCAGAAATACATACCTTATCTCTTGCAGTAAGAAATCTTGGATCATCTTGAAAAGCTTCTTTAACCAACTTACTAAATCGATTAAATAGTGTGAGCAATTGTTCTACGTATTTCTCAGAATCCTAAAGTTAAGAGAGGCAAAAATCAAATAAAAAAAACAAGGCTGCAAAGAATTCAGCGTGAGCTTACATGTAATTCCCTCATTTGTAATAATGTAGTATCCTCAAGCCTGCATACTATGAACAAGCGTTTTATCTATATTCTCTGTACTGAAGAGCTCTACAGCATGTAAGCCTCAACACAGACTTTTAGGATAGTATTTCCAATATACAAACACACACACACACATATATATATATATATAAAAAAAAGAAGAAAATACAAAGCTTTCAAATATTGTATAAGAACTCCTAAATAAAAAGTTTTCAAGGACCAATAAAAGGCACATCCTAGTTGCTGCAGATACTCAGGCCTCCTAGACCCAGAGAAAAAGCTGATAAAAAGCTGAAAAAGAACAATGGGAAAAACCCTTTTAATTTCCACACTGAACAACCATTCTCAGACTGAAAGCAAATTTCAAATTTCATCAGGAAGTTAGAATTCTGAGAAAACTGATTATACCTTTTGAATTAGGATGCCAACACAATCTCGCCATATAAGTACCTCATGGACTTAATTTATAACCTTTTCTTTTTTGCAAATTGGATTCATATTTTAAAGCTACAACTGAAAATTTAAGGAATAAAAAACTATTTTAAAAGACATTTTAAACTTTCAGTGGATCAAAATCTAATGTTTAAACATAAAACCTTCAAAATTTTTTCCATTCACACGTATGTCCCACAATTAGAGAGCATTTAACTTCTGCAAAGTTATTTTTTCATTGTTATTTTGTTAAAAAAAACATTACACTTACAGTAGTAATAGTTTCAGCAGCTGCTACCATATCTGCAAGTCCAGCACTAACAATATGTTCTTCCAAGTCTTTTAGCATAGGCTCTATGCCATTCGGAACTTTATCCATCAGCGAAAACATTAAATGCAACTCTAAAAGATACAAATACTGATAAAGCCACCAGTCAAAGACCTGTATAAAACCCAAATATCCTGCATTTCTGCTAGGGATATCTTAAGTAGAACACTGAACACGTAAAGAACAGATACTCCAATTCATCCCTTAAAGGAAAAAATGTTTTGAATAGTGTTGTAGTTCTGGTCCCACAAGCAGATTCTTCTGAAGACAAAAAGAGATATTTATTGCAACATAATACTTGCTTATGTATATAATATCACAAGCTTGAATAAAAACCCTTAAAGTCAATGGCAATTTGGATGGAGTCCAGGTTCTCAGTATATCAGCCTTAAAATCCCTGGCAAAAATGGGTCTCTTTCAATTGGAAGCATATGCAGGAAATTGTACGGATTCAAAATTATTTTTTTTTAAATTAAAGCCACACAGAGCTGTCTTTGTGTATCTTCCAATGTTTTGTTTTAATTAAAAGCATGGCAAATTCTGCAGTAACCAAAACTAAGGTAAACAGCATTTTTTTTTCCCTTTCTGTTTTCCCAAAGAGTTTATTTAGTTCTTCTGAAAGTTACCGGTTCAAAAACTTCAAAAACATATATGGTTAATTTGTCTACTCCTTGTGAAGGCATTTCAAAAGAAAAAAATTTACTGAAACATCAATAATCATCTTGACAAAGCTGTCCACAAGGGAACACCTGGATTAAGGCCACTAGATTGGTTTGGAGACACTACAGAGATTTGAACTAAACAGGTACTGTAAGTGATGGCAGCACTGTTTTACAGAGGGTAAGTCCGAAAATCTCACTCAACTGTTAGTAGATCTTTTCATCTGTACTTTAAAAAAAAGGATGAGAGGGAGAGAGAGATGGTGGGAAAAAAAAAAAAAGAAACAAAAAGATACATTAAAGTGTTCTACAGCTGTTTCTGTAAACTAGTGATGGCAGGAATAATTCCAAGAAAAAAAAAAATTTCAGTTGTTTCTCCTAATAAACGGTGACAAAGGAAGACTTCAGGTGCATCCCTAAAACTGTAGGAACACGAAAAAACCCAGATTCTTCAAAGACAGACTTCAAAATAACAAAACCAAAAGTAACATTTCACTGCAATGTCTCTCAGAACACTTTATGACCCTTAAAGGTAAATAAATCCATATTGTAGTTGTTGGGGCACTTAAGCAAGTTCTGTTTTCATTTTGTAATCATAAAAGCCAAGTTTACTTTTCATTTCTGTTATGAAATACTTAAAGAATAAAATTTAGGCCTCCCATCCCCCACTATAAGCAAACAAAAATGCACTAAACCAATTCTGAAGAGCATTTGCAAGTTATGACATCTTTGATAGTTTTTAGTTGGAAAACATTATGTCTGCCTTCCTTTGCACGGCATGTAAATATGAAGTACTTAATGTAACCAAGTATTTTACAGTAGTGCCTAGCTCACAGCCAAACGACCTAGCCCTCTTTTGTCAGATGCTGTTTAATAATGAAAACATCATAAAATTATTTGGGGCGAATAATATCAGAAAGATACATGCATAAGTGAAGTACAGCAGAGGATACTATCAGATATATATATATATTACTATATATAGCTCCAGTCTTTAAATAAATTTTTAATCATCTGCAGCTACATCCTTCATTAAAATATTCTAAAGAGCATAGGATAGGTAGGTCTAGGAAAAATAAAAGATTTGGAAGAGATGCTTGAGTTCTTATATACTAAATGGAAGTGTTTTGCATCCAAGCAGTATCATGGGGCAGACATAACCACAAGGAAAGAGAGGACTGTGAATATTTCAACAAGTTTCTATAGAAAGATGCTTTGGATGCTATAGATGAACCCTTCTGAAGCTCTGCATTTAAATAACCCTCCTGTATTCTCCCAAAGGCTGCAACATATACTCGTAAGAAGTTTGGTGGCTTTCTAGATTTAGCTCTGGACTACTGCCAGAAATCACGCTGCTAGATGAACAGATCAGCATGACATAGTTTTGAGGTCAAATATTTTCTGAAACGCTAGCTGTAGAAGTGAGTATTTTCTACACCATCCTAAGTAATGAAACAGTTTTCATATTTGCATAGAAATGAAAATTTCACATAGACATTAGTAAATATTCCCTGGCTGCAGGATAGCAAGGCTTCAGAAAAAAAAAAAAAAATTAACCTGTGACTTCAGCTTTTTTTTTTCTTTTCATTTTCCCTACTTGAATTATGACATTTTAATGACTTATCTAGTCTAGTTTACCACACAGGACCAACACAAGATTTCTGAATCACAATAACCTCTTATGGCAGCAGAGTTAAAAAAAGCTTTTGAAAACTTCAAAAAGGCAAGCAGAGCTAACTTTCAATACTCAGAGTGACATACTGGCTATAAAACCAGATGAAAAACTTGCAGAGATTTTGTTCATTGACCTATTGGTCCTGTACCAATAAACAGAATAACAAAAATGTCTCTCTGCTTTTCAGAAAAACAGCTTCGTAAAGAGATGCTTCACTTTTTTTCCAGGGGGAAGGGAGTAGTGGGGGTGGAATGAATGGGGAGTGTTCGTTCTGAACTATTCAAATAGAAAATAAGACACATGCAACATTTACCAGAGTTGGCCAACATGAGGAAAATAAGTTGTATGAAAAATAAAGAAAACAGAGCACAAAATATTATTTTCTTTCAAGTAAGATGAGAGCTACCCAGTCATTCAAATCAGGGTATTGTACATACAGATTTCCAAAGCGATCCAAAAAAAATACTAACCAATGATGGTCATTTTTGTGGGATAAAATTGCCCACAGGCAGTAATATTTTATCTACAAAACACTGACACCATCTATTAAAACCAGTAATTTGATATATCTACAAACAAATCTATTTTTATGCAGTTGATGCTGAGTTCATCCTGCACTGTTCTTGAAGCTTCACTTACTTTCTGTTTCATTTCGTTTGATCATGCCTTGGCATTCAGCTAAAATAGTCTCTTTAAAAGATGTCACCAGGGCATTGACGCAGCACTCCATTAGCTGAAATATATTAAACACAGAATTAGCTCATTCAGCCATCTAAACACCGAAGTCTGATCTGTCTCAATTTTGCCATGACACAAAATCTAGCCTGTTCTCAAAAACTATGCTCTATACAATAATTAATTCACTCACTGATGCACAAAGTATGTGCACTTTGAATAAAATCTATACAGGAAACCGTATTTCTTAAAAATGCATAGGTTAGTAAATGTGGTCAACCCTCTTCCAAACCAGTAATGAGCTTAATATTTCTGTCGCCTCTTTTCTCTCAAGGGAGCCATTGCTTTTGGAACACCAACTACCCTACTTAGTTTCCAAGCATACATCCAAGAGCTAAGAATAGTTCTCATTCCAGCACACCCTATTTGGACCAGACTGGTTGGCTTGAACAAGCCACTATGGCTAGATCTAGAACAGACACTGCTTGTACATGTCAGGACCATCTCTCTTGTCAGCCTCTTTATACGGGTTACAGTTTATAGCTGTGCAAAACGAATGATTTACAACTTAACAAAAGACATAAAATACATTTTGATCCACTGCAGAAAATTCAGATTTAAAGGGTCTTTATTTAAAATAACCTGTTTTCTGAACTAATTTCAACACAGACAATTATGAACTATTCATCGCAGTCAAATCTTCCTCCAGAATCTAAACTGTGTAAAATATTGCTCAAGGGGGAGTGAAGGGGAAGGAAAAAAAGAAAAAACATCCTTTATATTAAATGGCCATATTTCAACCTAAAAAGAAATCTAGAACAGTTTTAATTAAATTTCTGTGGCTCCTTTTGATTGCAATGAACAATAACTCTTTCAGGTATTCTAAATGAGCACTAGCAAACCCTTTACCTACTAGACTGGTCAGCTTATTTTCAAACATCACTGTCATCCACTGTTAAGCATAGAAAAAATATAATCATACCTGACTCAAAATGAAAGAATAAAAATCAACTTGAAAAAAACCCTGCCCTTCAATATGAACTTTTGATCTACATTTACTATTAAAACACATGTAGAAACTGTAAATTGCCAGATTGGGAAGTAATACAGATTTTTTGCAAGCAAAAATACAATGGATGATTAAAAACATAAAACCAAGAGTTTCATATCAATCTACTGCTACCAAATAATACTGTAACACACACAAAAATCAAAACTGCAATGTAATAATACTACATAAAACACATCAATTTTTCTACACACTATACTTACTGCTTCTACAGAGTTACATTCACGCCTTGTTTCTAAATACCGTAGTGCTCTTTTCTCCTCTTCTTTTAGTTTAGCATCTGCCTGTGCAAAAGTAGAACAGCAATCATTTTAAGTACTAACACTTTCAGAACAAAGTTGCAACAGAATTTTTACTTACATATTTCATATAATTCTGTACACCGTTCTGCTGTAAATAAGAAGGAGCCTGTGTTCTATAAAATCTCTCTGTTGAATCCAAATATGCCTTTTCAAAGTTATCCCGATATATCTGAAGTTTATCTTCAGGATTAGAACAAAGGTTAACTGCAAAGAGAAAGTACAAACTTACTCTCAAGTCCTGGAAACTTATGTGGCTAATAATAACCAAATCTCTCTCATTAAAGTGAGTCTTGTGTTAAAAGGTTGCATTGAACAATTTGGAGTATCCTATAAATACACTCTGATCTCTAAAGGTAACCAAAATTGTCCAGTCTTTGCTCCAAAAACTAGATTAACTAAAGGGAACTGGAAAGAACGGCATACTAATCTCCAGCATTTTTGACATTCAAACATGGTAACCAGAAATACACATACAACTGCAAAACTGGAAGAAAAAAAAAAAAAGCCTCGGCATAACGCCTAATAAAGTGAAAACTTCTCCACCTGACTGAGCAAAAAGCTTTTCCTGGAGTCCCCATGTCTTAATTTTAGAATTTTCTTTTTTTTTTTTGCATTGGTTTTTTTCTGTTTTACAAGAACGGAGACAGTGAGCTTACTGCAGTGTTTTGCACTATTTGGAAAAAAGTTTCCACCTTCCTCCCAACTGTTACAGAGAAATAAAAAAATAAATACAGTTCTTAAATGGAATATGCTTTAAAAAAAAAAAACACAGAACTGGACATCTATAAAGCCATCTGAGAGTATCAGCCACAAGTTTAATACATCAGGCTGCGGAGCTTTGAAGAGGCAATGGTGAAATGTCACAGAAGTTTCAGTTACACGTATCTGTTTGGCAAGGAAGAAAAGACCATGAGTCTTAGATGCAACCCATTTGGCATTTCTTCTTCAAACTGTCTGAAGAATAAGAAACAGTACAGAAAGGAGAACAGACATAAGGTTATATTTGCAACCCTAAAAGGTGAAAAAGTTGTTTGCTCTTAGAAAACGCTGTTTTTGCAGTAATTGATACATAGCTAAATCACTTAGAAGTCAAAGATTCTAAACAGAATTTAATTGGTACCACACATAACAACAACCAAAAAAATCTATACAAAATGCCGAGATAATCATAGCAGCCCTACCACCACAACTGTCAACTTTGTATGATGAAAATTCATTTACCAAAGTGAGGAGGCAACAGAAATTGGTCTGTGCAAGACATACCATATGATTCTCGAACTCCAATAACGAGCTGAGAGTCGAAAGCTTCTCCTAGTCTTTCAGCATGAACTAGCTTCATTGCACTGTCCTGAAGTCTGTTCTTTATATTTGAAAATATGGATTCATTCCATGTATCTAGCATGAGCTGTGTATCAGGAAGAAAAAAAAAAATCCTGTCAGAAAGGTACATGCAGACATAAGCTTGTGCCAAAAAAAATACAAGAGATCAGAAACAGAACGCAAGCCATTTTTAATGTAATTTTCAGGTTATATACACCAGTTCAGCTACCTTAGAACTTGATCTCGCTCTGAACTTGTTACAGAAGTAATATTCAGCTTACATTCTAAGCTTAATTTATGTAACGGGACAGCAAGGGGAACCAGTATCAGATTCAGATATTAATTCCATAATTCTGTATTATTTCTACAGTTCTCAGTAATCAGTCAAGCAATTTTTCCAGCAATGCAACATGTCAGGAGTTGCAATATCAGGAGGGTACTTTTGAGCCAAACATAGTTCACTATTTGGCAGGCTCTGTCTTAAACAAAACCAAAAACTCAATTAATGCCACAGTTATATAAAGAAAAAAAAATGGTTTTATCTAACATAAAAGTTCAATATGCAAATAACACATACATTATTTATAAAAAACTCCAAACCCCATCTAAGCACTGCAAAATTTTGAAATCAGTTATGAAGGCTCCTACCAAAATCCTCATCGGTCAAAGGGTCCCTTCATATTCCATTATGAGATTTTTATATTTTTTTAGTGATTGCTACTGGCACTGCTGCAAATGCATTGCATTACACCTGATCACCAGACACAACGTGCTGCAGCTGAGCAACACGAAAAGCTCACTGGCAGGCCAGGCCATGCTTCTGTCCGCCTAAGCTCGACCAGCTGTTCAGTAGTAAATACTCAAAGCATGCTACATATTTGTTAAAAACCTTAGTTTGCCTTAGAATTCAAGTTACTGTGGTGTTTCCCCCCCACACACACTTAGACACTGGATCTGGCTCTTTCTATGTGCCACTGAATACCTAATGAAATTATGCCAAAGCTTAAAAGATAATTTCATTTTTTATTTTTTCTATCCAATTCATGCGATTTCATTGCTTTAGAAGAAAGCTCAAACTTACAGTATCTTCAAAGTTGACAGTAACTGCTATGAATGTAAAGTTAGCATGTCAATTGTCAGTCTTATCCTGGCAGCGGAAAGCAGGCCGGAATCAAAAACTTTACCAGTTCAAACTTCACCTCATGATTGTGAATAAGCTTACTGAAAAATGAGCTTAGGACGACTTGACACAGTTGTACGGCAAAGTTAATAATGAAGATTAGATGATCTTGTTCCATTCTTGCTTTCTAAGTTTTACATTTTAACACAGCAAGCACCCAGTAAAAGTCAGATATCCTTTTGAGAGATTTAAGTTTACCATCCTTCATATCCTTATCTTCTCCGTAACTGTTTCTCAATTTCAGCTGAATTTCCATTTCTTACACCAAAGTCACATGTGTTGGAAGGAAATTATAGTTCAAAACACTGGAACATTCTTAGAAACAAAGCTTTATTTGATTATGCTTCCTCAATTACTTTTTTCATAATTTTAACATTATTGATGCGCACGTTATGATTGCACTGAACAATTATGGAATTGGTTTACAAGAGCCGAACCGAGTAAAAAAAATGGAGAAGAAAATGGTAAGAGAATATCAAGCAACCCGGCAGGCACAGTAATAGCTTTGTCATGGTCAAGCTTCTTTTAGACATTATGGATAAGGAAGTTTTATGGAGATAATTGAAGGAAAACACACATATCATTGTGGGTGACTATATGAAGAACTTCTCAAGCATGGGAGAAGTTTTCACAAGGTGCTTTTTAGAAAACTAGAGAATGATGCCAGAAAGAGGAAGTGACCTAGGGCAGTGAATATGAAGTAATAAGATAGGTTGGAGACTCTGGGCTTTGATGTCCCAGTCATGAGATGGTCCTAACTGGACTGCCTATAAGAGGTAAGGCACATCTCCATCAACTTCAGTCCTGAACAAAACATGAATTGTTAAGATACCAGTTCTCCTCACTACTTTCTCTACTCCACCTTGTTTATTCTTTCATTTCTTAGTTCTTCTGCCTTCTGCACACAGCAGAGTTAACAGCTCAGATCTTTGAGAGCCTAATAAGATCACATGCTTTCTCCAACAAACAATGAAAATCAAAAAGGTAACTTGAGGTGGTGATTCCGCTTTGCTGCTGTCCTCTCTTCCTTTTCTTCAAGAGGATCAGATGTCAAAATAGGAGGGCGAAGAAAAAAAACCCCTGCCCAAAGTAATGCATTTGAACTATTTTATTCTTCCCATCCTGGAGACAGGGGACAGTTAAAATTATCTTCGGTACCAAATGAATGATTGCTAAAGAAATTTCGTTTCCCTATAGATACTTTCTGCAATGAAAAGGGATAATGAATGACATTAAAATAAAGGACTTAACACTTTACAACTGATATGCTCCTTTTTTCTTAGAATAAAAGACTAAAGCAATTTCAAGGACCATTATTCATGGGACTCGGAACACTGAGCACTCCATACTCAAAACCCTAGACTTTTTTCACGTGTTTGATATGAAATAGTAAAAAGATTCACTTTTTTCAGTATTCAGTAAAAAAAAAATATTCACAAGATTCTCCATGTCCAACCTTTTCATTGATATGACTGACAGTTTGGAGGAAAAAGGAGAAATTAAGAGATCAATGGCCACATTTAACTTAAGATGACGGTATTCAGTTGGTCATTTATAAAATGCAGAGATGTAACCCAGTTAAGATCTTGGTCTAGGGAAATAAACTAGAACTAGGAGTAGAAAAACGACTCACTCGCATGTAAGAGTACACCTGCTACTTAAGTATAGAAACAGCAGGTGAATTTACCACTGCCTCCTGCCCCAGCATTCAAGTCTAATTAAAAACAAATAAACAAGAAAAGCAACCCAGACAAACCCAAAGCCCAAGAAAGAAGTGCTTTAATCACCTGAACAAAACTGTTAATAGCCAAAGCAAAACTATTGTGGAGAGAAAAAAAAAAGCAGTTGCAGGGTTGTTCTGACCCTCACACTGAAGCAAAGTGATACGTCATATTACGATCAGTGCAATTTAATCATCCAGCTACAGAATCCCTTCTGTACTATTGCTGTAGGCAGAACAGCGTGCAACAAAACTCTTAATACCTATCACTTACCTTTCGAACAATACTGTCTTCTACATTAGACTTCTTGTTGCTGCCCTGCTTGCCCATTAAAGTAATCTCTAATTGACAAAATGGCTTGGGCAAAATATCACACTGTGTGAAGAACTTGCGCCACTCCACTATATATGCTTTTAGTAAAGCTGTATCATCTTGATGACTCAGCACTCTCTGGAGGAGGGGGGGGAGAAGAGGAGGTAATTTATAAACAAATTTCTGCACAAAATACAGATTGGCTTTGCTTATACTGAAAATAACTCCCCATATAAAATTCAAATCTACAGATATATCAGAATAAGAAACTCTACATACTTAAGTGCCATTTAGGTTAGGGAAATATTTATCAACCCATGGTAGATGGATCATTTCTAAAGGGTAAAGAAAGGTAACAGAAAACAGTAAGTTTAGATTTTCCAGATGAATAATTTTTTTTTCTTTTAAGCCATCTGCAAGTCAAAAAGACTAAAACCTTTGGTCTAAAGGCATGTACTGGTACAACCAAATCTAAAAAACAAAACAAAAACATTCTAAGGACTACTTTATATTCTCTACACTGAAAAGTTTAATTCAATGGCATCTACTAACCTTTCATTAGACCCAGGCAGCTCGTTAACACGTATATTTTATTAAAGCCTGGAAACTACAACTACATGGTACAATGGCTATCATAATGCCTAAAAAGATGCCCCTCAAACAACAGCCAACACGCACCATATTAAAGGCCTCTGTTCAGAATAACATTTATGCACATAAGCAACAAGCTGATCGAACTTAAAAATCAAGATTTACATGACTCATTATACAATGGCCTCTATAAGAAACTATTTTCCTTTAAGCACAGCCTTCATGATGTAAATCTCTTCCTTCAAGAAAGATTTTATAGGCTTTATTTTTCTCTTTTCCAAACCTTTGACATGGGATTTTCAATTTTTTTTTTTAATTTCACAACAACCCCCTCTTTTAAATCCCTGCTTGGAGAAAACATCTTTTGCTGTACATTTTACAAACACAAAAATTTCCTTTGAATCTACTGACCAATCATTTGGGGGGAAGCCCATAAAACTGGACAGCTAAGCTTTCTGAGTTGATAGCATGGATATTTCTAGTACACCATACATATGGCTTATTTTAAAGCCATCCATGAACATGTCAGCACAGCACTGAAGCTAGACAAACAAAATTTTTTTTTCTCAGAGTAATTTCTTATAGAAAATTTTGCCTCGAGAAGTTTTAAAGTGGAAGAAGATTCCATAAGTACCGATGGATAAACAAAAATAATGCTGGGCTGTTTTTTTTTTTTATGTAACAGAAAAATCTTTGCCCACCCCAGTTTCAAGGACTCTGAGGAAACAATGCGCCAAGGCAAATGCTCAAGGCTAAGTCTTCTTTTTGTCAATAGAGGTTTGTAGGGTAATTATCATCTCTAAAACACTGCAGAATTTCAAACAAAAAAAGCAATGCATTTAGATCCAATGAAAGTCAGAACTATTTGGTTATTTTTCTAACAATATGAATAGAAGTTATGAAACATTAAAGACTTACTGCTTGTGCCTGTTTAATAAAATCGAGGATGTCTTCCTTCAGAGCCTGATGGATTTTTGCTGGACCTTTGTCATCCCACAAGCAAACTGCATGTACATCTCTAGAAAACAATTTATCCATCTTTTAGTAACAGCTACTCAAAGTTTAATGCTGTAATGCATGAGGCTTAGAGAGTCATAATTTAAGTATGTCTAAGAAATTAATACACTTTTCATCTATCATTGTCAACCAACACACAGTCAGATCCCAGCGACACATGCAAGAAAACACGTTTGGAAGGGAGACGTACGCTATAAGAAAGTCTTGGACACAAGTAACAGCAACCTATCTAGTAAAAGGCTACGGTCAAGAAGAAAATGTAAAAATTGCATTAAGGACAATTTTTAAAGCTTTTTCTTTGACAAAGACAGAAATCGCTTGCCAGTAGAAGCATTACTACTGAGCTTGTATTATTCTAAAAGACTCTCATTAACATGCAGCCTTCACTCACAGTTTCACAATCCAAGCACTACAACATCCTTGTGCTACAAAGGAAATGGACCCTTCTTTGTGAGAAATTTGAGCTCAGGGGCATCAGGTAATTTAAAAGATGTTTTAATTAATTTAATAAAATCACTTAAATGTTTCCTGACAGCGGTAGCATTTTAAAGTGAAACCGTACTGTAGAAAAGCTACCAAACAGCATTGCAAAGCAAAATTCTATTAATGACTTCTAATCAACATTCAAATAAATTCTTATTTTTCCTAGCTGACAGCCCAGCAAGTTTAACTTAATTCCTACTTTCTTTTCGTACTAAAGACTAAATAAAGCAAGTTACACTACTAACCATACATCATATATAACGTGGCCTAGCATGCCCTTTTTTGACTCATTACCTTTCTCTGGTGGTTCTTCCTCCTTTCAATAACAAGGCCACATCCTTGCAGGAAAGTAACTATATAATCTAAAGGTATGACCTTATTCCTATTAAATCTGTACTGTTATTTCAGTACAAAAGCATCTTTTTTAGTTTAACTGAAAAGACAAAACTTAACAAGGTAAAAAATTCCTTTGACACAGGTCAAACATACTGACCCAGGATTTACAGAGGTTTACCTAACTTGTAAGACTTATACAACTTTCACATGCACAAAAGGTGTTACTCTATTTAGTATGCCACTGTTTCCTGACAGCGGTGAAAAAAGCAATACTGGAGGATAATTATACTCAAAGGGCAGGTAGAAGACACGTACAGATTTTGAATTTTTATTAAAAATCTTAACAAAGAGCACTGTCCAAAGATAAGAACCTAGGAGACTGGGATCCTTTCCCTCGATATCCTTAATTTAGCCATAAAGTTACTTAAGTTCTGTTCAATAACTCACCTACAAGAAAAATAATAAATGGAAAATTTCAATACCAATGCAGAATTATTGAACTACTTATTAAAAATGAAAGCAACGACTCAGAACTGAATTTGTACCTTAATTATGCTGTGTTTCTGGCAACTATGAGAGCTGAGACATCATAAGATATTAAAACTCATTACATGACAAGTTACCTTCCCTTTTGGTTGGCATAAAAGTGTGATAGGTGCAGTAAGACGAGTGTAAAAACAATCACTGCACCGTTCTCATGAAAAACAGCAATAAAGATACAGACTGCAACAAGACTGCATTTAAATAAAGAACACTTTTGTGACAGATTTTAAAAAGTAGGAGAATCTGCAGATTTAAGATACAACTGTATTTGAGGGAAAGTAACTATGTTGAGACAAAGATTATTTTAGATATACTTTTGATATATATGTTGTAACTCACTGCCATACTATGTTGGCAAAGGTCACATGATGTATTTTAAGAAAAAAAAAATCACCACCTAACAGGAAACAAACTCCGGCTTTTTGGAAGGAGGAGCAAGGCAGGGTTTTTACAAAGTACCATAATGCAAACATTGTCTGAAAAATATTTTTTTATACATATATTTTTTTTAATATATTTTTTATATATATAAAAAAAAACTCTTAGGGCATAAAACTATTCAAATTATACCAGTTAAACTGCATTACCCTGTTACTTCAGTAGCATTCTTAAGTTATTTTAGAAGAAAGCCATTCGAATCAGAATAAACTGCCTTTAAATGAATTTACTGCCAAAGCAGTACACAACATTTTCTCTCCAAATTTAACAAAACATTTGTGGGCAGGTACAAAACTTGTTTACTATGATCAGCTGAAGTCAAAAGCTCTGCTGTTCTTTCTCCATGCTATTTGCAAAGATCTGAAACTCAGCAAAACTCTCCTTTTGCACATTTACAGCAATGTAGGCACACTTACCCCTTAATAAAACTTAAACTAGTACTTTTGTTCTGTGTGTTCACACGTAGTCTGGGTCATATGTGACTTCCGTATCAGATGGAGTACTATAACTGTATTCCCATTATGCAAAGAATATTAGTTACTAACAAATTACTTACGAAAACAGATCAAACCATTGCTGTTTTGTGACTGACTCCTGACGAAGAAGTTTCAGAACGATAGGGCGCATGAAATCCCATTTGTCTTCAAACTGAAGTGAACCTTTATTCTAAAAGGAACAAAAAAATTATTATTAATAAAACAGTTTCTTATTTAAAATTGTCTTTAAGGATTGCACTTTCAATGGTTAATGTAAAAATATCTTCTCAGAGGTGTCTCATAAGCTAACATTTGAGCTATGACACCATAGCTGAACACCTTTCACCGTATTATTTGTGAAAGCGACAGAGCTATTATTTGTTTCTTAGAGAAGCAGACTGCCAACTTCTTCCCTTATTCACTGCATTCACTACGATGCAACAAGTTCTATCAAGTGTTCTTCACCTCTTAGTGAAGTTATACAGACACATGTAACTCACTCAGCTTCACCACCACAGCCAAGAAACATGCAAAGAAAGTCATGAGGCAGAGCTGCAAACCCATCTTGAATAAATTACCATGACCAAAACGGCAGCCAGGAATCAGGAACAGTACCTGCAGATGCTGCCACGTACCTTTTTTTCTGCACTATGCATTTGGCACGAGCAGCAAAGAGGGAGGAAGGAAGCAGAGTAACGTAGGAGCTGTTGGATCACAGGCTCCCTTCCTGTGGGTTAACTGGCCACTGGCAGTATGATGGACAAGACAACAGTGGGTGCAGATAAAAATTATTTACGCCGTGCTGAAAAATCTAATCCAACACAAATTTTTTCAAACTTACAATACAAATTAAGAAGAAAGCTAAAGAAATTAAGTACTCCCATACCATTCTGATTATGCTGAAAAATCTCATTGTAGTATACAGGTTAAGCTTCCATTATTAAAAAACAAAACAAAACAACCACCAAACTTTAACAATACGCATATGCTGTGATCCTATTTGCTTACAGCTCCACATTTTAAAAAGAAAAGCCTGCAATTAAAAAAAAAAATGTTGATTGAGAGTTCTGTGGCAGAGAGACTACTAGTTGAGTTATCTGCAATGTTATTAAGTTCCAATGCACTGTTTACTTCTGAACAGATCATTGTCTTGGCTAGTAATACTACATTTCACACAATTCACCACAAATACAGCAAATAATACAGTCTAACTACTTAAAATTCTGACAAATGCATTGTTCTGCCACTAACATCTCTTCAGATAAACAAGCACAAGCAGCATGCCACCTTCTCTCAACCACATCCTGATTAATTTCTACATGGAAATTTACAATTAAATCTGTTATTTAATATTCAGAATAAGCACAGTTTGGAAACTGTATCCGCTGCTGCTCTTAAGCACAAAGATGTCTCATCTTCAAGTCATGAAGATGCAACAGGCATCACAGTAACTATTTTTACAGCAACAGCACCTGGTGGCCCCACAGCATTATCAAACCATTGTGGTAGGTACTGAACATGGGTTTCACAGAAGCAGCCCCCATTTGACAAAGTTTATAAATCTTTCAACATTAAAAAAAAATGAAAAAAGAAATTGTTTTCCAATTCAGAGAGACAGTTTTGCCTGTTCTGTTCCACTGTAAAAAAAAAAAAAAATTTGAATGCATCATCTCTGAAAATCATCAAATACACGCTTCCCCCACATAGAGCTAGCTTTACAATTGTTCCCTGAACTTTGATGAGCCGCTCTAATCTGCCCTAGTCCTGTGACAATGATTAGTTTCTACTTGCAGATATTTCTGTTCCCAGTTCCCTCTTTGCAGGATAATGAACTTGAAAGACCAGCTACTGAACAGTTAGAAGGTCCAGAAAAGGCATTATAAAATAAGTAAAACAAACTTCCTCAAAGGTTTTCCTCTGGAGTGAAACTTCAGGGTAGATTCCGTAAGTTTTCTAGAAGAGGTAAAAAGCCTGTTTTGCAATTTTGGAGAAGTGCAGCTCAGCTCTTCACTGAAAACAGCTGAAGATAAAAATCGAATGCTTTATCTTTTGTGAATAAGACTAGTTTTGCTGTAAAATGTGGGGGGGTGACAACTGCAAACACTAGTGTTTATACCATTTAGATTGTGATTACCTAGTTCATGCTAAAAAGCACACATAAAACTCCATTTCAGTTGTAAAAAAATGCATGCCCACTTGTAATGAACACATACCTACTTAAAAAGAATTCCCCAAATAAAACTTGGCAGAAAATGCCATTAGGGAAGTTTAGAACTGTTTCCTATACACAGGAGTAAAAATTCACACTTCCTCCCCTATTCCTAAATTAGGCAGAAAAGGAAATAAAGTCAATGGATTAAAAATCCCACTCAACTAAACTATTCTCTAAATTCAATAAACAATTTGACATCTTCCAGATAGATTCAGGCTTCCATGACCTTATGCTTTTGTACCGAAATTACAAGAAGAAAAGATGCATAATAGCACCTACTGTGGGTCACTCACATTAATTAATTCTACTCCTATCAATGCATGAGAAAACCGAATTGTATAATAGAAGAGGAGATTAAACAGTGCTAATTCTTAGTTGTTACCAAAGTCACACATACACTAGTGACCCAGACAACACGAGGAACCTGTTTCTCACTTTACTGAGCCACCCACCACCCTATGCAATTTCTGAGCAGTATTTCCTGGGTAACTTTTCTTTCTTAGCTTGTTGCCTCAAACCACAATTCCCAAAGGAAGGTAAGCAGGAAGGTAAGTGACACCTTTGACGAAATAAAATTACTCCACTTATCAAATCTTCTCTGAAAACATGGATTACAAGTGATAGCCATACCTTGGCTAAGTAACCCTTCTAGGAGTTTAAAATTTAATGCTTTGAAAAATAACTCCACTTATGAAATATTTTATGTTTCAAAAGTCACTTCACTAAATTTGTTCACAGAGATTTAAAGTTCCATTTTAACACTAAACTTGACTTGAAATATATACTACTTCACACACTATATTGAAATATATACTACAACTTTACTCTTCAAACTTTTTCCTGTTCTTCACTTCTATGCCTAAGCACCTAAACACAATATTTTAGGATAGCAGGTAAAAAAAAACTGTTGGTGGATATTATGTAGAATTAGTACAATGATGCAAGTGGAATTGTTCCACTAACCAGTTTTCCTGATTTGGGTATTATCACATAACACAAAATTCCTCTCCTTAACTGTGAGCAAGTTTAAGAGAAGGACAGCAGAAGCAAGCACAGAATATGGTGTAAGAGCCTAATTAAATGTGGAATATTACAAGGCAAGGCAATATAACAAGACCTCCACACTACTGTCCCTCTGAACCTTGAAATGTCTATTTGGGCATTTGGCTCTCTCTACTGTGTACTCTACATATTTCAGGCCACGTACAAATTCAGCCCTGATGCTCTAAAAAGTACTGTGAAACAGCAACATCTCTACATCTTATTGATCATCTTATCTACATATTTATCAGGGAGTGTAACGATAGGATGAGGGGTAATGGCCTCAAACCGGAAAAGAGTAGATTTAGATTAGATATTAGAAAGAAATTATTTACTGTGAGAGTGGTGAGACACTGGAACAGGTTGCCCAGAGAAGCTGTGGATGCCCCATCCCTGGAGGTGTTCAAGGCCAGGCTGGATGGGGCTTTGAGCAGCCTGGTCTAGTGGTAGGTGTCCCTGCCCAGGGCAGGGGGCTGGAACTAGATGATCTTTAAGGTCCCTTCCAACCTGAACCATTTTATGGTTCTATAGGAGTAGCATGTTCACCTTTAGTACTTCACCATTTTCAGACACTATATATATAATATATATATTTTTATTTTATTTTATATTAAGGCTAGCTCACAGAGGGGTGAAGTAGGAAATATGAGGTCCTAGGCTGAAATAAGCATGGAAGTTCACTGTCTGATTAATCTCTGCTTCCAGCAGCTCCAAAAAAAAAAAAAAAAAAATCAGTGAAATGACTGTAGTGAAATTACTATACAAAGCAGAAAAGTAGCCATGGGAAAAGCTTTGCTATGTAAATAACTAGTGTGCAACATTCCCATGCTTCTTAAGGCTATCTGAATTGTAAGTAGCCAGGAATAAACAGGCAAACTTAAAATACAGATATGGAAATATGTACTTTGAATTGAAGAATTAAAAAACTTCAGATACGTTTCCAGTTGTCAGCGAGAGAGGCGTGAAATTAAAAAAAAAAGTCAAAACCAATGCAAAGGTAAATAATAGTTCTCACATCACTTGAGTGAATTGGTTCAGACTCTCTCGTCACTACACACCCCCTGAAATGAAGTATCACACTTTAAAAGTGCCAGAGTCAAATGTACATCAACAGAAAAAAACTCTCAGGGACTCACCTACTACTGGCTCAGTCACCTACAGGAAAGCCATGGCCTCACCGTGGGAGAGCAGTTCAGCTACAGGTAAGGTATGCATTAGCTTACCACCTAACGGATAGTTCTATTAAGTACTTCGGTATTTTCATCACATTAGTTTGTTGTATCTCACCAGGATTCAATGTATGACTGGTCATTCTAATTTTGCATTTAAAGAAGGCTCTTTGAGAATATGCTTCTCACTAAAAAAATAATTTACAACTAGGAAAATTACGCACTAGCAGAGTTTAAACGATGCCCTTTAAAATTACAACAGCCAGTCAGATTTGGATTCAGCTAGCATCTGTTACTAGAGTAAGAAAAGAGTATTTCACTTCATTTTCTCAACTATGTAGAAAATTGAACAAGGATGTGGGAAAACCAGAGAAAAGTCTTAACTCCTGTTTGTCCTAGCAAAACCAAGACCTGTCTAAACCCAACTTAGATTTGATCATCTATTTGGAAAAGACGTGAAAAAACCTTACAGATTTCAACACCTCCCTTCTTACCCAGGGATTGCTTTTTTCCCCCCTAAACATTAAAGCAGAAGTACAAACAGCATGAGCCACTGCCAATCAACACTACCCTGGCATCAACAGTTTGCTTCTCTGAGAGCACTCTGGTGAGCAGAACTGCAGAACAAAAGTCCTTATCTAGTTCCAATTCTTGCATTGGTTTATTGTGTCATTATAAACAAAGTCAAATCACTGTATAATCTTCCCATTTGTAATGCAGGACTCATACTTTATTGTCTTTAGAGAACTCACTAATTAGTAAGTTACAGTGCTTAAAAATCACTCCAAGTCGCCAGAAAGGCCTTTTTTAGAATAGGTATCTCTGTGGCATTTTTTTCTAAAACACACTGTGCATAGATATCTTGCTGTCAATATGAAATATTAACAATTTCAAGGCCAGTTGTAAAAACATGACTAGCCAACACAAAGGCTTCAGTTCAGCAAGAGTCATCTCGCAGAATCAAGGCCTTTGACTCTATTTTCATTTACTGTACACCTATCATTCTTTCAAAATAGCTGAAGTGGAGTGCTGACAAATCTCATAGGCCTATGTTTCTTCTGTCGGGCTATACAACTACATGTCTCATCAAAGTACACATCGGTCTTTCCAGAGATCCTTAAACATACACCAAAGAGATGGACTAAAACTAGTAGACAAACTGTCTGAGCCCTACTCTAAAACCACACTCTTCCACAAAAAGCACATTTCTTCTTATGGGACATTATTTTTTTCACCAGTGTTCTTGGATTCTTCAATTTTAGATTTTTATTTAAGTCTTATCTGTTTGAAAATCTAACTACCCACTTTGGCATAAAAAATACAGAGAAATGAATTAAAATTAATTTCAATTACATTTCAACTTCAAGAAAGATTTTATTTAAAAATAAGTATCTTTTTAATACTAAGACTTTTTTTTGGATACCAGGAAGAAACAAGGCTATCAATTATTTCTCATTTCTTCACACCGAGTGTCTCAGTAATACAACCAGCAGTTTCAAGCCAAATCTATACATCCAAAATAGGTCAGATTGCTAAAACGTAAGCAGCACTTTGTCAGAGCCATGTCTATCTATAATACATGGTGCTAACTAAACACACGTATACGTCTATATTTATATGTATTTTAAATTGCTAACTGATAAAGTCAGGCAGACAGCCTTCACAGGGCCTTTCACCCTAACTACACTGGTGTTCTAGAAACACTTACTGGAGGCATTAGTAACAGTTGTTTAAAGCAGGCCCGTCTTCCATGTGCTGGCATGGCCTCAAAGGCCACATACAGTCTTCTCCACACACACACACACGCTGCAAATACCCGGACGGGCAGTCCTAAGCTCAAATACTGAGCTGTCACACCGACCACTTCTGTTCAAACCTGCAGCAGCGTGGGGTGACTGACATCTGTCATCCGACGCCGGGAAAGTGCTTGAAAAGATCTGACTACAAAAGCAAAGCTGCTTAACGTAAGCGAAAGGCCTCCAGGAGTATTTCCTTTGCAGAAAAACTGTAGGTAACGAAAAAGCTGGAATACAGTGGCAACCCAAATAACGACACCTGCCCACAGCGAAGGCATTTTTCAACTCTTTGTTTAACTTAAAACTCATTTTCCACACACCTAGGTCTTCTTAAATAAACAAAGGGACGACACCGTGCCCTGTCTCACAGCACGGCGCAGGGCTGTTTCCCAACGAAGCGTGTTTGAGACAGGAGAGCCGGGGGGGTGGGGAGGAGGCCGGGGGGTGCTGGTAGCCCAGAGGCAACCGGCCGGGCCGGGCCAGGCCGAGGCCGCTGGTCCCGCACCGGCCGTTCACCTGAGGGAGGGCCGCCGGCCCGCCCCCGGCGCTACGGGGACCGGCGCCCGCGGCCTGTCCCCCGCAGCCGCCCGGCCCGGCCGCCCCAGCCACCCGCAGGCCCAGCCGGCGGCGGGGCAGCCCCGGCCGCCCGGCCCCCGCTGCCCCTCTCCTCAGGCAGGGCCCGGCCAGGGCCCGCTCTCACCTTTAAGAGATTAGACGTCGCCATGATCCCCCCCGCAGGGCCTCCCCGGCCAGCGGCGGCGACGGCTCCTCTCCCCGAGCTCGGCTCGGCTCCCCCGGGCCGCTGCCGCTTTACATGGCCCCGGGCCGCCCGCCCGCCCGGCCGGACCCGCGGCGGCGGCAGTAGCAGCGTCCGCAGTGCTGGGCTCCCCTGCTTGGAGGCGAGGCCGGGGCCACAGGCTCAGGACGCTCCGCAGCGCGACCGGCTGGGTCCTCGGCAGGCAGCCGCCCCTCAGAGCCTCATGGCGGCGTCCGCCCAGGCGGCGCTCGGCAGCAGCCCCGGCTCCATGGAAGGGGCCGGCCCACATGATGCGGCGCGGAGGAGCCGGCCCCGCCGCCAAGCGCGGCCGCGGGGCTGCCGGCTCCGCCTGCAGCGCCCCCTACCGGCCCGCCGCCGCCATGGCTCGCCGCGCGCCCCCGCCCGCCGCCGCGCTCGCCCCCGCTGCCGCCCGGCCGCCATGACCCTCACGGCCCCGCCGGGCGGGAAGCCTTTTCGGCGGGGGGTGGCCGCCGGGCGGGTCCCGGGAAGCCAGCGGGAAGCGGCTGGGCACGGCTGCTCGTTCCGCGGCCCTGCCGCCATCCCCGCCTCAGCGACACCCCCCGTCCAAACCCCCTCCCCGCGCCCTGTCCCCATGGGGCAAACCCCCGTGAAGGTGAGCCGCCTGAACGGGACCAAACTCAGCGTGGCTGAGTGCCGTGGTTTACAAGCAGGGAAATAATTCTGTTTCTTCAGCCTAGAGAAGAGAAGGCTCCGGGAAGACCTTATAGCCCCCTCCAGTACCTAAAGGGGCTACGGGAAAGATGGGGAGGGACTCTTTATCAGGGAGTGGAGCGATAGTGTTACCACAGACAGGCTTCTGCTTTCTTTGTAACCATATGCTAACGAAAACGTTTGTTTCCTACTAACCTTCTTACTGTGTGAGAAAATAGTCACTGAGCTGATGTTACAGATAGTGATAATGAGACAGACGTAAGTAGCTAATCACCAAGGATGGTATAACGAGTAGTTAATCGCTTCAAGGTTCTTTTATGCATCAAGTATATACTCCTATACCAATTAGGACAGAGCCATGGCTACTTCAAGGAACATCCTTATCATCCTCAAGAAGTTGGCAACCTTACAGTAAACTTTTACTGTCCTGAGATGACTCAATACCTTAAAAGGATAACATGAGGAAGGGTCTCCTTACCCTAATGACCACCGAGACACTCACGCTCATGCAGAAGTGTTTTGCCAATGCAGCAAAATTTGATACGCATGTGCAAAAAGACTATTCCGTCATCCTAATGAATATGTAAGTCTAGGTGGAGTTATGTATTAGGTAGGCGGAATTATGAGAATATTTTGTGTATAAATAATGTGTGAATATCCCCGGTAAGGGGTGCTAGATTTGTGGGTTTTCCCCTTAGTACCCGATGTTGAATAAAGCAATATCTCCTCTCTAAACTGCTTTTGGTTTCAAGAGCTTTTATTTCAAGTAACAATAGGACAAGGGGTAACGGTTTTAAACTGAAAGAGGGGAGACTCAGATTAGATATTTGGAAGAAATTCTTTACTGTGAGAGTGGTGAGGCACCGGAACAGGTTGCCCAGAGAAGCTGTGGATGCCCCATCCCTGGAAGTGTTCAAGGCCAGGCTGGATGGGGCTTTGAGCAGCCTGGTCTAGTGGGAGGTGTCCCTGCCCAGGGCAGGGGGTTGGAACTAGGTGATTACTTTAAGGTCCCTTCCAACCCGAACCATTCTATGATTCTATGATTTTTACTTGTGGGAGGTTGCCTCCACCCAGGCTCACGGGCCTTTAAGGCCATGGGTGAGGCCACATTTAGGGCAGGCACCACCACATGGTTACTGGCATAATCCCACCCTCTGCGAAGCCAAGTCGCTTCCCTGCACCCAGATCTCCAGCTAAGCCGTCAGTCTCTTGCCAGTTTTCACAAGTTCTCTATTTAGTAAGAAATGTTTGGGTTTAGGTGCCTTTCAAGAGGCATTTGGGAACATTCAGCCTTTATTTATAGAAAACAGAATTTCACTTTTCTACTAAAACATCGAGCCTTCATCTAAAATTTGTCTTGAAGAAAATGTCAATGAGCTTTCCTCACAGGTTAGGAAACAGGAGCGCTGATGCCACCAGTTCATGCTGGCACTGCCTGTGGCTGGGGACGGCTGGGCTCCCCTCGTCCTTCCTGGGCTGTGGGGTGAGGGACGTGGTTTGAAGATAAACTTGTGTTCTAGAGCATTGGGACCCTGAAGTGTTAGAAAAGCTGTAATAAAATACTCAACAAATCTGTACACTGTGGAAGTTTTGATAATGTTGACTAAATATGGCCTGCAGCTTTATTAACTTAATAAATTAAGATAGCCATATTAAGGTCTTCTCTTAATTGAAAAGTAAAAATAGGTGCTGAGTAATTTCCTATTTTGACAGTTTCCAGCTTCTAAATGCTTCAATTGGCCTTTAATTTTTTTCTTTGCTGTTATTATATATTGTGTATTTTATACTACAAATATTTAAGTATACAGTATTCATTGCGCATATAATTCATGCAGTTATACAGTTGTATGTATAGTATATAATTATGTAGTATACATCAAATTGTATTCTGTACTGTCCATTGCATATGTATTCCACAAAAGTGCTGAAGTTACGAGGCCTCCAACAGGGTCAGTAAAATGTGTGCGTTGTGTATTTGTGCATCAGCCACTCCACGCCAAAGTCTGCATATTATGTTACAGGTATGTAAGTACCAGAGAGGCTGAGATACGGCCAAATATTCTATAGACTGTGATATGGAGGCTGTCATTTCTGGGAGACACTGTTCCATGAACTGATTTATCCTCTTTCCCCCAAACCCTTTGAAAACATGATTCTTTCCAATTATTTCTGATTTTTTGTTACTTTTCAATTTCTATTGCAGCTGTTTTTCTTTAATATATGGTTGCGATTGAGGCCACAATTCAATCATGTTTTTAACTGCTTTTGAGACATCATTCAGCCAGAAAATTAACTGTAGACAACTTCATCTCAGCTCCCTTTGATACAAAGCTTAGAGTACAAAACTGCAACGCAAATCACTACAGCATTGTAGTTGCAAATTTTGCTTAGCCAGCATTTAAGTTAAGTGAAGTTGGGCTGTGTTTTAAAATGATGGATTTCTCTATATTTGCACTTTTCATGCAAACCTACCAAATGTTGTCACAAAAACCTAAGAGTACACAGGACGCAGCAGTGTCTGAATGCCTTCCATGGTCTTCTCTGTCCCAAGCATCCTGAGGTACTCAGCATCCACTGCTGTAGCAGTTACGGGGTTGGCCTGGAAGGGTCAGTGGTGAAAGTTCTGAGCATAAGAGTTCTTGCATCCTGCCTGATCGTGCTCTTGTGCAGTAGTTACGAGTAGCGCTAGCCAAGGAATAAAGAGAACTTGAACAACTGAGAAGCAGCGAGACGAGGAAACAGTGGTACCTTTTACTGATATTAAAAATAACGTGTGTCTCATTTTGCATGGCTTACATAAAGACTGTAATTTTTTTCTGAAGATCCGTGCATTAATTTTCTGGGAAGTAAAGACAACCGTGAGCCTCAAGGTTTTGCGGTATTTTAGTACCACTTCAGGGTGCTTTGAAAGTACACAGCATTACATAACCTTGTTTTATTTGCTTTAATTCTATTGCAGATGGATCAGAATTACTAAATTCTGATGGTAATGAAGATATTAATTATTGATTAGTATATGGTACTACATTGGTGTACAATTTTATATCCTTTGCATGGACTGTAAAAGACAACAGTGAATGACACTTAATCCCAGAGCTGTCCACGGGTTCAAAGTGATTTGCGAGCATCAGCTCATTAAGATTTGGATGACCAGTGCAATTAATACTGTGCATAATATCCTAGATGTCTCGGAGTGAATTGATTCCAGGCACAAACCATGCTTTGAACAAGTTGCATCAGAGAGAAATATGCGCTGCTATGTTCTCTTCTAATGCCCTGAAACACACGGTACAAATAAGACATACGTAGTTTCTTCTAATTTTCCATGATGGAAATTTAGTCCATGATTGCAAAAAAGCATTTGCTGGTTGATAAGTCAGTTTTAGACTCCTCTCCAATCAAACTAGATATATCCAGTAGGGATACTAAAACTTACGGTTTTTCTTTCAGTGGGAAAGCCTCATTTATCACTGCTGTGGGCAGTCACAACGACCCTATGCACAAACCGTGCCATGAGAGCCTCTGAGGACAGTCAAAAGGGCAAGAACACACGGACACCTACCTGTAGCTGAAAAAAGAATGACCGTCAGTGACCAAAATTTTCATATGAAACAACTTCTTCTTTGTTTGTTTCTATTTCAGTAAGAAATCAAACACTTTTATTTCTGGTGTTTACTATCTGGACTTCATGTCACCCTTTCAGTTAATAAAAGCATTCTGGAGAAATTGCCTGTGTGGGGGAGTAAAGATTGCTGTTGCTTTCACTTAAAATTGTTTAAGATTTTGGTATCTCAGCATCACCAGAACTGCCTATCCTGTGCATCTCAGGATGGCCTGTTTGTTCTTACGCCAACATTGTGCTTTAGCTTAAATAACTCCTCTCTCCCTGATGTTTATTCTTCTCTGATGTATTTTTAGACAACAGTGCTCTTCCCTTGCAGTTTCCAAGCTGGAAAACTTTGCACATTTGCACTGAGGATGACGTGGGGTGGTGCAGGGCAACTGTTTGCAGGCAGAACGTGCAGGAGGGTTTTTGCTGAGGCCGAATTCCTGCCGGGACATGGAGAAGCACGTGGTGTGTGCTGGGCAAAATGTGGCCATTGTTCCATGCCCAGGCACAGAGTTGCAGAGAACCGCTGCGGGGAGTTACTCTAATTTTTCCTCTCCTAGTCTTTTTCGGACAGCTAGAAATTGACTGTTCCGTTCACTCTGTGTACTTGGGGAGTTATAGTTGGTCTGCAATGCACAGTAGAGTGAAAGAGGATACAACATGAAAATTTATAATTTCATGTGCTGCTTTTTTGACACTTGTTCACATATGCAGCTCTCTTTCAGCAAGCTTTGTCTCTCTTTTGTTTTAAAAGTTTCTCTGAGAATCAGAACCTGTTTTCCACAAAGAACTGGGCAGAGAAAAACCACGATAAAATGAACAGTGTTACTGTGAATTTCAATAGTCTGATTGACTGGAATGGAGACTTACATCTTCTAAACTTATGTCCTGGCATAGATTGTTCTTTTAATGCATATAACACCGGCTATATGTCAGGGAAATGAGAAAAACGATCTGCACAGAGGAGGCTTTTTTCCCTGAATAATAAGCAGTCATTATTTTAAAATAGCAAATTAATATAAATTATGACTAAATAGCTAAACTATTTGCTTGGCATTGAAAACCTAAATGGACAATTCTCAAAAGCGCTGCAGAGCAGTGGCAGCCCTGCAAGGTTTTTATTACTAAGATCATGACTGAAATATTTTCCATAATTCCTCCCCTCAGTGCTAGTACCGTAACACTTAGCGACTACCACCAACATTTTAAATGATCGCCCTGCTCGCTGTCAGACCTTAGTGCCAGGTACGGCTTCTGGCAGTCCCTTCCTGCAAAGAAACCCCGCAGGAGAGAAGGTGGAAGGGGAAGAAGCTTTGAATGTAGATGTAGTGCCAGTGGAGCGTTACACCCAACCATTCCTCTTCTGCCGCTGTCCCACAGAATTAACCCATCCTTAGGGAGCTGCTGGAGTTGAGGAGTCAATAGCCTGTGTCTCTGTGCTGGCTCCGCGTCCTCGGCGCTTTGCTTCATCCCGCAAGTCTCATAAAAGTGATGCAAATTTTTGTAGGGTCTTAAGGGCTCTGGCAGTGGTTAGTCTCCCTGCTTGCTCTTTAGCTCTTTAGCTGCGAGGTGGGCCATTAGCAGCCTGTGAAGGTGATCAGGATTATTCTCAGTCTGAGCTGCCCTTGCAGCCTGTGAGGCTGCTGAAGGTTGGCGTCAGCTGGTTTACAGCGCTGCTCCCATGGAGGAGCCTCTCAGCAGACTGCACGCTGGGTGTCTGTCCCTGAGTAGCTCGGGCCCAGCCTAAAACGTGACTTTCTCTGAGAAATGAGTGCTTGACATACTTTGAAAGACAGTGATCCATTCTAGCATCTTGGGATTGGAATTTTGCATTCCTCAGTTTGAGTTTAAACGAAGACTTACCTGCCCCTACATGAAGAGCCTGCTGCTCCCTGTCCCTGTCTGGCCCCTGCGGGTGATGGGCAGTCACGGGAGGAGATGCCATGCAAAGGCTGTGGTGGTGTTTGCTGCTGAACAACTGTTCCCTCTCTTCCCAGGGGTAAAAAGCCCACAGTGTGTATATTATATTTGGGGGGATTTGTGCTATCAGGTTCTTTTCCTGGATGCATTTTAGCCATGTGTTTGATGTTCCGCTGGTTGCTTGTAGGAACAACTCCGTGAGGATAAATGATTGCACTGTGGTGTCCTGTGTCTATAGAGCCGGCTCTTGCACGTCAAAAGTGCTGCTTAGCAAAATATTTTTGGGTTCGCAGAACCAACTTAGTTTTCTTCACACGTAAGCTACACTCCCACTAATTAAGTATTATGCAAGGCAAATTGTCTTCAGGAACCTGTACAACTTCATAGTCTTTATATTATGCTCAACTGGCACGTCTTCAATCGTGTTACTTTCGTCAGATTTGCACATTCATTGAAACACGATAAACAATTCAGCTGTGTTCGCTTCGCAGAGAAATACTGCTGAGGAAAATGACAGTGTATGTAGGTAGTCAGTTTTCCAAGGAGAGCCTCACGGGACATAGCACTAAACCCAGACATAGAATTACCACTAGAAATGAGCTGGGAAGTAAGTATACATGCATTCATGAGAAACAGTCCTTTTTTTTTTCTCTGAGGATCAGGCAGATGAATTTTTGGTTGAATTCTTCTAGTTTTAGATACATTCAATGATACCATTATTATCCTTAAGAAACCTATAGCAAAGGATCATTACACAAATGCTTGGACTTTTTTTTTTTAGAATCTGTTGATTTTGTTGCGCAGCCCTATCCATTAGGCTTTTTAGAGAGATATATATTTTACAGATTCCTCTTTTAGAATTTTAGTTTCGTTCAGTTATTTAAAAGATTGTCTTTGGACTCTGAGAAATGAGCAATGCAAATGTTTGCTACTGACAATTGTGTTTTGATATTTAATGATTTCTGAAACAGTCCGGCATGTTTGTCGTATGCTTCCACACCCATGTAAAGAATAAACCCTCAGCCTTCCTTCTTTCTCTCCTAGGCTGAATAAAGGCTGCTGAGATTGCTGTGCCAGAGACTTGGAGGAGCTGATGTCATCTGCAGGGGTCTGGAGCTGGGGGAAAAGTGCTCTCCCTGGATGTTAATTATGTAAAAAGAGGGCAGTGAAGCATGTATTCTATAAGTAAGTGAGCTGAAACACTGAGACCGAAATACCTATGAGCACAGTGCATGCACCTATTTTTGCTTTAAGTTAGGCAGCTTGGGTACAATAACACTTTGGCTGTGGCAGAAGGGATCTCAGCACAGAGCACCTGCAGTGCACTTGGGTGCTCTGTCAAGCCTGTATTATTTTCTGTGAGCACAGGAGAGTCATCAGCTTGAAGTTAGATTGGTAAGTCTATTCCATACCAAAGGCATAAATGAATAGTATGAACGTACGCTACCTCAATTTTTTTTCCTTGGTTGATTCCTAGGGTATGCAGCTAGGTTCTGCTTCTTACACAGACGCAATTATAAGCAAGCCAAAATATCTGAAGAATTCACGTGTAAAAAACTTAAATGAGTAGAAGAAGGTTTTCATTCTTCTTCATCAAACTTAAAAATAAAAGCAATGAAAATTTAAACATTTTAGGAGTCCAAAACAATACTTTAAATCCATTCATTTGTCAGGCCTATGAATCCAGATGCAAACAGCTTACTATTTCAACAGGTTTTTCCTTTTTCTAACTGGGATTTACCAGACTTTAACTTGCAGAAGTTGTGGGGTTTTCTTAAATAAATAATTCCTACTTATTAATTTGGCTGACAAATGAGTTTTCTGTAATTTCTGGAAATTTCATTCTAGTATCAATAATAAGTGTTGTATTTGCCCTTCCTTGGGAGAAAAAAAAAGAATATACTTGCACTGACCTATAATCCATTCTACAGCCTCTTCAAGCTGTTACCTATATACTGTACTGCAAAGCATCTGAAAACAAAATGAGGTATTTCAGCACATCATCTATTTATCAGTCATTTCTCTTAACTGCGTGTGGTGAGAAGGTACAGTAGTGCTTTAATATATCATCAAGATAGACAATGTTTGAATGTACATGTTAATCTACAATTTTAGGAATTACAAATAAGACAGCTATGTGCACAGTACTTTAAAATGCAGTGAACTTGTCTTCTAGTTGCGTTGACAACAGCAGGTCCTTGCACAGTTGAATCTAGTTAAAAGCTCTATTCCCAGTGTAACAAATGTGACACTACAGGTACAACATTGACGTCTGAGATCATTAAGGCTCTGTTCTGACCACTGTTTATTTCCCTGCGCATACCTCCCCTCCACTCCCCTCTTCTCCCAGTCCCTTCCCCCAACACACCCGATTTTTCTCATACAGAATGAAAATCTCACTGGCTCCAGAGCACCCAGGAAGTAAAGTTTAAGATAAGAGATTTTAACCTGAAAGTAATGAAATGTCTAATGAAATGTAGCTTCATAGTAATAGCGATACCTGGTACTTATAAAGCTGTTTTAATATTTTTAATTTTTTTTTTTTTGGTACGGCAGAAGAAACCAGTATCCACATCCCACGGTGCTAAACACTCTGCAACAGGTAGCGCACAGAGAAAAGAGTCCAGACTGAAGATCATACAGTCAGATTGGGTCTCAGCAGTCTTTGTGAATTCAAGGAAGAATGATCATCTCTATTTTTGAGATACAGAAGGTGAGGCACAGAAAACATAAATGCCTTGCTCAGAAACACACAGTGAACCAGTGGCAGACTTTAGGTCTGTTGACTTCCCAGACACCAATTTATTTGTTGGCCCGTTCTGTCCTCTTAAACAACTAAGAGAAGATCTTCTGATATATACAACGTGGGCCTAGTATCAGAGGGGAGTCGGTGTCAAATGCACACAGCCTGATTCTGCACTACCTTTTGGCATCTGTAGTCACATTTACTTTGTAAAGAGGGCCTAAAATGCCCTCAAATCAAAATCGATTTGGTGTAAACAACTGATATATGTAGTTTAATAGAGAATCAGGCTCACAGCAATTACTTTGTGGCACGCTGAGACTAGAATTAACTAACTTTTAATTGCTAATGAATTAAGGCTGATTCCTGTTTATATTAAGGCCTCTGTATCCTTCTAAGACAGTGTAACTGTGCCTCAGTGCAAGTGAGATTCAGGCTATTGAAAAAATTAACCTTTCAGTTCCCTTTGAAGTCAATAATTTTAGTGACCCTAAATGAATAAAATAACTGGAACCAAACAACCTGTCTCTATACTATGGAATATTTACAAAAGGATTGTAAAAGGAACTAATAGTAACCTGAAGGAAAACCAGTTATATGTTTGTTGAAGAAAAAAGCTAGATTAGATAGAGTTGTTGCCTGGTCTTGAAAATGGAGAACTGTAACACGGTAACACACCTTTGTATGACGATAACTGGCTTGATGTTTGGAGGTTATGAGTATGCCCAGATAAACTGTAGATGCTTATCAACTCTGGAGATCAAGTCATCTTGTTATACTACTACAATAAAATAGAAATAGACTTATTTGGTATTTAAGTGCTAGACATATAGGGCATAGTTTGCATAAAGCTAGTGTGTGTTATATTCAGAGGAGTAGGAAGATGACCTCAAGCTCAGTAAAATGCTACATGATCACAGATTTCTCCTATTATTATTGTTATTAAAAGCTATTATGTGTTGCTTTCTTAGAATAGGGGTTCTCCAGCTTTGCTCTCTGTAGCCAAGCATTATTGTAGAAATTCTCTCCTCTCCAAACACTCTATTCATAACAGTTTTGGTTTTAAAAACTTCATTTTTTAGGTAACAGTTTAACATTTGCAGTCTGAGAATAAAACAATCCTGCTCTATTCAAATTTAAGGCCTGGGTCCCCATGGGTTGCAGCACTTCTTAACTTACTTTTACTTCTAATTAGAAGTAGATTTATATTTTAAAGCTAATATGGAATTTGTTTGTGTAAATTAACATAATTCCCTAGGCATCAGCGTGGCTATGATAATTACCCAGCTGAGGATCTGGCCTCCGAAATGTAACTCCAGTGGTTGGGAAATCTGTTTTGTATACAAGTCAAGTAACAGCTGGATCATATGTGATGTTACATTTAGTTTCATTGGCAATTCAGAAAATATTTAATAATAAATTTAATTGCTTCTATTTCCCATTTTCGTATACAAATAAATCATCTTTTCTAAAACATTCTTTTTCTTTAGTAAGGCGTGTATTCATAGTCATATCAAAAGTGTTTGCTATTGGAGCAATCTTTCTGCTTGCTTTCTTTAGAGTTATCTTTATTATGAAATTCTACAGCATTCTAAACTTTAATGGTCATTAGCAACCCTGCACTTGAGTAAAGAATCACGTTAAAAAAGTATATGGTATAACACTTTCTTGTCCAAAACTAAGACAAGATGAACAAAAGTAATGAGCTCATCTGATCCTCAGCTAGCAAGCCTTGATTTTAAACAGTATTCAAAATGCAAAGCCCAAGAGAGGATGTTGTAACGATGATTATTGCACTTTCTCAGTGTCTTGCTATAGGATTAGTTTTTCCTTTAGCAATATATAATTTCTTTTCCTGAAGACCACACAAAGTTACTATACTTCGTAAAAGAAAAAAAGCACTTAAAAGTTTCATGAAGTTATGACCTAGACAGAAGGATAAAAAAAACAAATTACCGTTCTATGATTCAGCTATGGCATGATCTAATGTTTCAAAATCATTATTCTGTTATTTAGGTTGGCATCATCTTCTGAACACCCGATGTGCTCTTTGGCATGCTACAGATTCAGCAGATGCATTGTCTTCTGGGCTTTACAGCTTCTTCTGATGAATGTACAACGTTTGGAACAAAGCCGCTCTTGACACCTTCCCATCCATCTTGTATTGAGATTTCTCCTTTTTTAACAAGTTCATAGATGTCTCGTGTTAGAATTGTAAAGGACTCTTCAACATTCGTGGCATCTTTTGCTGATGTTTCTATATATTTCATACCACAGTCAGATGACAGTTTTTCAGCTTCTTCTCTTGTGACCTCACGCTGTGACACTAAGTCACATTTATGTCCTACTAACAGGAACACAATCTGAAAAGGCTGCACATGCATTTTTGCTTCTTCTAGCCAGTCTTTCACATGTTCAAAAGATCGTCGATTTGTGATGTCAAACACTAGTAAGCCACCCACAGAGTTGCGATAGTAAGATCGTGTTATTGATCTGTGAAGGAAAAAAAGAGAGAAAAAGGAAAATGAAAATACATTTTTGCTTTATTCGTAAATAGGTTACGTTTCCATGTGGCCATGTGTTATTTGTCTACTATAAGCTTTATGAAATATCTTTGTTTTTTTAAAACTGATATGAATTTATTAATTTACCTTCTACACACAAAAATGCTTTTTCATTTTTTTCTTACGTTCAAAAGTTACTTTCTAAACATTCTTGAAGCCAACATCTCTAGTGTGAATTTTGAATGCTGAATTTTTCTGCAGAGTACTCTTTATTAGCAAACTGTGGCACATGTTCACAGAAAAAAAAATATTTGTCAAATACTTGATGGTGTTAAAGTCTGAGTCCTTCAGTTTTATACAAACATGCACTTTGCTCTGCTCTAATCACTTATTTCAAACTGAAATATGTAGGCAGATGTTGCGAAACCTGGAGTATAAGCTTACGAGTATATGAGCATATCCTTTTGTATTCCTTGCGGAAAAAATCTTTGATAGAAAAATTTGTACACATAATCATATTTCTTTGTGCTTGCAGAAGTCAACAGGTAACAGCCTGAGAAAGGAAACTACCAAAACAAAACTGTCCAAAAGTAACTGAGCTGGGCAAACACACACTTGTTACAGCATTGGCAAGGAACACTTCTACCTCCAGTGTCTCTTTCACATAGACGTTCAAAAGCTCTTTTTCGGCACGAGACTTCCAGGACTGGCAACAGATCTTTTCTATTTTTGAGCCCTCATGTTCCAGAGCATTCACTGGAAAGAATTTTGGAAGAAGGAAACCCTTCCTCTGGTTGAAAAGATTTTTAATATGCCCAAGAAGAAGAAAAAATGTTTGTTGGAATGTAGAGAGAGAAAGATACAGGGACTAAAAAAATGTTGTAAGTCTCTAATCATGAGAAATAGGGGATGATGGAGACGGTGAGGAAAGGCATTTTAAAGGAAGTGACAGCCTACCAAGGAGTGGACGCAAGCACTCCTTACTAGCATAAATACATAGCTAGGGTATATATAAGTATTCTCCAACTGAAATGAGATGCGCAATTTCTATTAATAGTCATTATTTGAAATTATAATTTAGCCAAGAATTAATTCCATTTTAGCTTATGATTATGAAGAGGATGCAGCCTCAAAACCTTTGGAATCAGGATGAACTGTACACAATAACAGATCTTTCCATAATAGTAGCTCCTTGTGATTTTCAGTTCATCATATTTCATATAGGGTTTTATAACAATTTGAACATATAATGTATAATTAGCAGCAGTTGTCGTATTACAGACAGGTAAGTGCACAGCTAGATAAGCCTTCGGTTTCTTGGCATATCTAAATCCATTTAGCCACAGCAAATGGCATTTGAAATGGTTTTCACAGAATCATTTAGGTTGGAAAAGACCTTCAAGATTATCAAGTCCAACCATTAACATAACACTACCAAAACCACCACTAAACCATGTCCCTAAGCACCACGTCTGCCTGTCTTCTGAATACCTCCAGGGATGATGCCTCAACCACTTCCCTGGGCAGCCTGTTCCAATGTTTGACAACACTTTCAGTGAAGAAATTTTCCCTAATATCCAATCCAAACTTCCCCTGGCGCAACTTTAAGCCATTTCCTCTTGTCCTATCCCTTGTTACTTCGGAGAAGAGACCAACCCCTCCCTCACTACAACCTCCTTTCTAGTAGTTGTGGAGAGTGATAAGGCCTCCCCTCAGCCTTCTTTTCTCCAGGCTAAACATCCCCAGTTCCCTCAGCTGCTCCTCATAGGATCTGTGCTCAAGACCCCTCACCAGGTTCATTGCCCTTCTCTGAACATGCTTCAGTCTCCCTCCTGTAGTGAGGGGCCCAAAACTGAACACAGTATTTGAGGTGTTGAGTGCAGAGATACAACCACTTCCCTAGTCCTGCTGGCCATACAGTTTCTGATACAGGCCAGGATGCTGTTGGCCGCCTTGTCCACCTGGGCACACTGCTGGCTCATATTCAGCCAGCTGTCAACCAACACCCCCAGGTCCTTTTCTGCCAGGCAGCTCTCCAGCCGCTCTTGCCCAAGCCTGTAGCACTGCATGGATGGGGCTGTTGTGACCCAAGTGCAGGACCTGGCACTTGGTCTTGTTGAAGCTCATACCATTGGCCTCGGCCCATTGATCCAGCCTGTCCAGATCCCTCTGCAAAGCCTTTCTACCCTCAAGCAGGCTGACACTCCTGCCCAACTTGGTGTCATCTGCAAACTTACTGGGGGTGCACTCGATCCCCTCGTCCAGATCATTGATAAAGATATTAAAGAGAACTGACCCCAATACTGATCCCTGGAGAACACCACTTGTGACCGGCCGCCAACTGGATTTAACTCCATTCACCAGCACTCTTTGGGCCTGCCCAGCCAGCCAGTTTTTTACCCAGCGAAGCATACAACCATCCAACCCATGAGCAGACGGTTTCTCCAGGAGAATGCCGTGGGAAACAGTGTCACAGTCTTTACTAAAGTTTAGGTAGACAACATCCACAGCCTTTCCCTTGTCCTCTAAGTGGGTCACCTTGTCATAGAAGGAGATCAGGTTAATTAAGCAGGACCTGCCTTTCACAAACCCACACTGACTGGGCCTGAACACCTGTTTGTCCTGTACGTGCCACATGATGGCACTCAAGATGAGCTGCTCCATAACCTTCTCCAGCACCCCCAGGCTTCCCCTCAGCTTCCCCAGGCTGCCAGGCCTGTAGTTCCCCAGATCGTCCTGCTTATAGATAGGCATCACATTTGCTAACCTCCAGTCAGCTGGCACCTCCCCAGTTAGCCAGGATTGTTGGTAAATGATGGGAAGTGCCTGATGAGCACTTCCCTCAGCGCCCTCAGTACCCTTGGGTGAATCCCATCTGGCCCCACAGACTTACATGTGTTGATACAGATAATAGGGAGCGTTTGTCCTAAAGTTTGGAAAGATCTTTTCTACATTCCCAGCAATATAGTCCATGGAGTGTCTCTCTGAACAGTTCGAATGTGAAGACAATAGGATCTTACCCTCAGATTAATTCAAATAGGCTGGATATGAAAAATAACTCATGGTTTCGCAAAATTATTTAAGACCATAAAGGAGGGGTGTCACATTTTGTAAAGTGTTAAATAAAGGTGCCATAAAGATCTGTTTCAGGTTTTCTTAAGCACTTCTTTGCTGTAGAGCAGATGCAAACACAAATGAGTACATTAAAATAATTCAAGTAGTTCTAGAAAGAGCAGAAGTGCGTGACGAAAACGGTATTTGATTTGGAGAAATGGAAGCTGATACAATCTATTTGCATTTAAAAAAAAGATCTTGAAAACAGTTATGACAAAGAAATGCATTAGCCAGGGAAGGAAGTAGGTTAGTATTGAAAATGCAGTGCATCATTTACCAAGCATTTCTATATAGAACGATGTTATAGCATGTATCTATGAACTGGAGTGCTGAAAAACAGCCCTCCCTGTGTTACTGGTTGCTCATACACAGGAGTCAGTACCCTCATCTGTTGTAATTCACTTTGCAGAGATATGCTAATTTACACTAGCGGATGATCTAAGCCATTATATTTAATTATGTGTATGTATTGCTTGTAACAGAGATGGATTAAAAAGCACCTGTAACTTTGGGCTGCACATCACAGAAACTGTGTGAATATATAGGAGAGACAGCGTTTGTTTTTTCTCTATTTTTGGTGTGTATAATTTGAAATTAGTTTTCTCATTACCAAAAAAATGTTGCTATACTAGAAAGACTTCAGAAAACAATAACAAAAGAAAAAAGTGACACAAAAAGTTTTAAAGATACATATGATATGTTACGTGCTTGTCTAACATCTGAGAAAAGGATGATGTTTGTTAAAATATGGTCTACAAATTTTTGAATAGTTTTACTATTAAGGTGAGTTATTATTTGCAGTTACATTTTAAGAGAAAGTATTCCTGACAAATAATACAAAATTTTGAAGCAGAAAGTTTAGGCCATCAACTGGGAAAAACGTCTGGGCACATGAATGTGGTAGGTTGTTCAACAGCATCTGAAACGTCTTATAGATGCAAAATATTTGACTTAAATATGATAATCAGAGTAGATTAAGTATTAAACATATATTTTTATAGACAGCTTAGAGTTATTTAGAAATGGACTGTATGAAGTGGATGTACTTCTGCTCACTTATGTCCTCTATCACACCCAGAAAGAACGAAAGAGCGTTCACTTAGGTGGTCTGGTAGGTCTACCTCCTTTTGTTTTTTGTTTTTTTCTTTATAAAACTAAGTGCAAGGGCAATTTTTGCCTCTTATTAATATTGTCGCTAAAAATTATAGGACTTTTAAGTGCCTTCGACGAGGCTTGGGCAGAACTATAAGAGCCAACATCTAAAGTTGTGCTTCACTCAGCTGCATATCTAACCATGGTGCCTGAAGAAGCTTGCCGGGGGACCCGAGCGCTCTGCCTCTGCGCAGGCTGCAGCCACTTGGCAGGGACAGCCCTGCCTTCCCTCTTATCTTGCATCAAAGCTGAAACCAAACCATTGCTCCAGGTGAGTGCCTGGAAGGTTCTACTTGGGAGCGCTTCCCAAGAGCATCCCAACACCTCACAAAATGCAGAGGAACTTTCTTTTAGCACAGTGGAGGTACCTGTCTTTCACACAGATTCCTCGTGCACTACTTCACAAGGCACAGGTCAATGTTCACAGAGCCCATGGTACAGAGGCCACTCGAGGGGTTTTGCTCAGAAGATGTACAGCTTTATAGACTTTACAGGCCATGTCAATGCACTGCATATGTCTTCACTGAAAAGCTTGGTGATGAGAGTGCATGGTAGCCAACAAAAGATATGCTTGTAGGCTTGTAGATCTCCTTGGGAAAGATGTTATGAATGTGAAGAGTTTTTCTGTATTCCATGGAAGACTGAACAAGTACTGAACTGCGTGCAGCTCTGGAGTCCTCAGCATAAGAAGGACGTGGACCTGTTGGAGCGGGTCCAGTGGAGGGCCACGAAGATGATCAGAGGGCTGGAGCACCTCTGCTATGAAGACAGGCTGAGAGAGTTGGGGTTGTTCAGCCTGGAGAAGAGAAGGCTCCAGGGAGACCTTATAGCAGCCTTCCAGTACCTAAAGGGGGCCTACAGGAGAGATGGGGAGGGACTCTTTATCAGGGAGTGTAGTGATAGGACAAGGGGTAACGGTTTTAAACTGAAAGAGGGGAGACTTAGATTAGATATTAGGAAGAAATCCTTTACTGTGAGGGTGGTGAGGCACCGGAACAGGTTGCCCAGAGAAATTGTGGATGCGCCATCCCTGGAAATGTTCAAGGCCAGGGTGGATGGGGCTTTGAATAACCTGGTCTAGTGAGAGGTGTCCCTGCCCAGGGCAGGGGGCTTGGATGATCTTTAAGGTCCCTTCTAGCCCAAACCATTCTGTGATTCTATGAACAAGAGACTGAGTGAGCTCTAGCAAATAGACAAACCACAAGCACCATGATTAATTTTCTGTGGGGAAGGAGGGAGAGAGGAGAACTTCCTTTAGAAGAGGAAAAGCCTTAAGTTAGGGACAGGGTAGGATTAGGATGAAAAAGTAATGGCCAAAGAGCAGCTTTCTTCTAAAATTGGGAAGACAGCAATGAAGCCTGCCATCTTCTTGCAGGATGATGTTCAGAGGAGGTGCTGGTTGGAAGTGGGAAGCAGAACTTCATTCTTAGAGTCTGGAAAACCTGCCTGTAAGGTTGAATGAAAGGGGGACTGAACTCTTAAATCCATCACTGCAACTGTCTTTATTCATGTATTTACTTATTTATTTTATATATTTATTAATTTATTTAATGTATCAAATATACATATACTCTTCCTAAACCTCTTTGTTTTTCTTGTATTCCTTCATGCCCAGTACTTCTTCGCTGTCTCCTCTCCCAGCTTCTTTTTCACAGAAGACTCCGAAGCCTTCTCAAAGCAATAGCTAATGGAAGTGCCCAAACCAATCTGTCTGCCTGGCCCTTTGTTCAAGGTGCAAGCTGGTATTTCAGGAGGGAGTTTGCCTGCTTCCTATGGCTACACTAAATGAAAGGAAACAACCCTCCTACTTAACAGAGGTGAGTGTAACCCCTTGGGGACCGCAGGCCTACGTGGCCAGGCAGCTCCTCCTCTTCCAGGCTGGAGTGAGCGTGTCGCACCAGCCACTGATGATGGGTGTGCTACAGCCTCCAGTCGGTCCACACTAAATATGTGAACTATTTTACCATCTTTGCCTGAGTTACAAAAATTGATGTAAGCGTTATTGAAAAGCTAATTCTTATTTTCTCCCCCGCTCCATATAAATAAATAGAGATGACAAAGCTCCTTATCTGTGCTGTTCTTAAATATGGACTGTCCTAGCATCCTCCAGACCATCCTAAGTTTTTATTTTCATCAAAAATACTTGAATGAATAATATTTTTGTTCATTTCATACAATGCTTGACATTTGTAATAAATGAAAAGTAAACACAGATAAAGGGTTGGAGAAAATCAGTTTTTCCCTATTAGAACATGCTAAAAAGATAAGACTACACTACGTATTAAAAAAGGGAACCATGACACTTTGGTATTGAATGCCGTGAGGTTCTTCCAGATGGTTCTGTATTTGAAATTGCTGGAGGTGAGACCACTCCTCAAGAAGTTATATATTGTGATGTACAATGATACGTTAGAATGTTTTTCCGAAGGATAACTTTAAAGTCTTTAGTTTTAATTGGGAATATTTGTTAAATGCAGATCTTAAATGCTTTTGTAAATCATGACTTCCCATGTAGAGCATGGGTTTGGTTCTGCTTATTAATTCTGCCTAAACTACCATTATGGAAGGGGAAAATACTGTCTAGAACAGAAGTCATTCTCTTAGCTTAATCTAAATATTAGGTTCAAGATATAAGACCCTAAATAATAATCTCAAGAAAAGCCTTGGTAAAATGATGGACACTGAACAAATGTTTCTGAAAATGAATGAGAAGATGTATTAATCACATCAGACTATGGCTTTAGGGTGACTTTAAATCAGTCAGTGTTTCTTTCTCATTATGATCTTACTGATCTTTACCAGATGAACCAAACTTTCACTAAAAGCTTTATCTAATTTTGAAGGCTTACTTTTATGCTATGACTAAAGACTACATTGTAATGGTATTAATTTTGAAAATACGCATTGCTTACTCAAAAAGAATAAGAATAGTGTTTTATTTTCAAGCCATGTGTTAGAAACAGAATGTATCTAATATCGTAGTCTACTAAAAAGTGGGTTAATATAATTGAGGCATCCCCACAATATTTTGCCCCTACGTTCTTGAAATGAACTCTCAGTGTTAGCGCCACTACCAAGCACTTTATAGGCTTGGAAGTTTCATGATTTAAATACATTGTTGGATTTAAAGATAGGAAAATTAAACAAACAGCAAAGTAGATGATGTGAAACACAGACAAAGCAGCAGATTGCTCTAAATGGCAACTAATCTCAAGACAGAAAGAAACCTAGGGTGTACCCCTCATTTACCTTAGTCCGCATTACAGACCTGAGTCTATACTGAACTAGTCTGTAGGTTCTTGTTCTAGTTCTAGTAAGGTGTTAAAGTTAATGATTATGTTGTTGTGGTCCATATGGCACCTAGCACAATGGGAGATTCTGCTTAGTGATGCCGTACTGACATCAACGTAAATGTAGTCAGTAACTGCCCTGTCTGAGCTCAAAATAAGTAAACCGTTCGGCACCAGTGTTTGCAGCTTGCTCACCCTTCTTGTGGAAATAGTGAGAATTACTTTATTTGAGAAGTAATGCAAACAGTGTATGTTAAAGATGATTTCTAAGACGATGCATGAAATCTAGTTCAAATACAGCAGCATCAATGAACTAGACACATGTAAGAATTTTTCCAAAACAACTTCTCCAAGAAAATAAGCGCTCTCTCTCAAGAGTGTGATGGCAAGTGTGTCACACCTTACTTTTCCCCTGGGAATGTCCCTAATGCCTGTGACCAAAAGAAGGGTGTTATTATGCTTCCAGTAGTTTGCCCTGCACCCTGGGAACTCCCCAGGCAGCTTTAAAGCCAGGTTTTACCTCCTCTAAAGTCCCAATGCAAGTGAACCAGAGCAGAATTGAGAATCAGAACTGCAAACTGCTTGGCATTCCAAAAATTAGATTACTTCTTGGAATAATTAGTTCTTCCCCAAGACCATCTTTGCTTGTGATCTGTAATCTTCCCCATTAGCAAAGAACAGAATATGCAAGATTTTAACCTGTGATGTATAACTTAGTAAAATATTTATAATTTACTTCAGAAAGTGTCAAACAGACTATACAATAAACTATGATATTTGGCACACCAACTGACAAGAAACTCTTAGCAGAAAAACAAACACAAATGTTTAAAACTACTTCCTTCAGTTTCTTATCTTCTGGGTATTAGAAAAAACACAGATGTATACTAATGGTAAATTTAAAAGCAACTGGCTGCATGACTCATCACTGTATATCCCCTGAGCGTTCCCAGGCTAAAAGATGGCTATCATTTGATTTAAAATGTATGCAAAACTCTCTGTATTTGCATTCCTTTTAGTCAAGTGCCTTGTCATTGGCCATCCCGCCTATTTGTCAGCAAATTCAAAATAAAGAGATCATACATTCTTAGTCACTTGTTTACAAGTATTTTACATTCTTTGCTGGAAAGCACAAGGAGGTTGAAAAATGCTAAGAGCTTGCTATTATCGCAGTTAATTTCTTTGCTAACCCTTCAGAGGCCTGCCTGCAAACGTATGTATAAAGTTGTGACTCATGCAAGCCCAGGAAAGTTTGTTATTTCACTGTAATGCTTGTTATTGGAAAAAGAAAAAAAAAGTGTTTGTGTTGCCTGGTAAGACAGTGAAATCCCACCTCTTCAGCTGAGTGCGAGAATCTGCACAACTGTTGCAGCGGAAGACAGACAACATAAAAGAATCGATTCTGGCCAGTGAGGAGACCCACTTAACACTACTGCTGGCACCCCAGTAACAAGTGTGTGGGTCAGGTACCACGTATCGCAACAGATAAATGGGCTACACATTAGCCTCCCACCCCAGTTCATACCTACTGAACCCCAAGTCCAAACTAAAATGCGTACACAACTTGCCTGAAGAGGCAAGCACCATAGATACAACAAAGCCCCAACAGTAAGTCAATGACAGTACCAGTTTGTATGTTGAGGAATGACCGTGACTCTTTTGGGGCAGGAAAAGAGGGTAGTTTTGCTGCCTGTTCATGACAAAGAGGACGAAGGAGAGGATTTAATACTCAGCCCAGCATTTGAGCTAGTTTAGCTACACTATAAATGATAGAAGTATTAGTGAAGGCTCCTGGCAACCACCAGTGCAGAGCAGGTGCAGAAGGCAGATAAAACACTAATAAGGGACTGTAGCTGGCTGCCCGGTGGCTTTCACACTGCCAAGGCTGCACTGGTGCTCGCAGTGCTGCTGTGCTGGAAAGAGGAAAAGCAGGGAGGTGGCTTAGTCTCTTCAGATTGCATGGGAGGGAGAGTTACGGCAGAGGGAAATACTGCAGGGGAGGATGAGTTCGGAGGTGATGACAAAGTAAGAAATGCAGAGTGAAGCAGGGGCCTCCTGCTGCAAAGAAGGACAAAAAAAAATGCAGAGAAGGGATTGCTACCCTAGGTCTAGGGCTTGAGGGCAAAGATGAGGGAGGGAAGGAAAAACACAAGGCCACTTGTTAGCCCCTAGTGTGAACTGGGAGGGGAAGGGTAGCTGTTCCCTGGTGGGTGTGAATGGAAAGACTGGGGAAGGAGGAAGCTCCTGGTGGGGAACTGGTGGGCAGTGGGGTGAGAGGGATGGTGGGCCATGGGGCTGGGGGACGCTGGTAGGCATGAGGCTGGATGTCACTGGGATTGAGGGCTCTTTGGGGCACAGCAGCCAGGTGGGTGCAGAGTGAGACGTGCTGGGGGGCAAGGCAAACTCCTTGGGGCAGGAGATGTGTCAGACAATGACGGTACAGTGCCAGCAGGGCAGTGGGGACCCTCAAGTCTTGCGGGCAGAGGGGAGGGGGGGGGGGAAGATCCTGGGTCCTGTACCTGAACCTCTCCTGCCCCGCCGTGTCCCAGAGCTGCAGCTTGACCCTCTTGCCGGGCTCGATCTCCACCAGCCGAGAGAAGAAGTCCACACCCACGGTGGGGTCGGAGTGCAGCGGCCCCGGGAAGCGGCCCTCGGTGAAGCGGTGCAAGAGGCAGGACTTGCCGACGGTGGAGTCGCCCAGCACGATCAGCCGGAACTGGTAGATCCAAATCGCCGCGTCCATGGCGGCCCCGGCCTGGCCCGCCTCCGCCTTGGGGCTCTTTCTGGGGCTCCTGCGCGGCCGGTGCCTGCACCGCGCTCCGATCGCCCCAACGCCCGGCATCGGCGCAGCGGGAGGGCGGCGGCGGGGGGTGCGCGGGGCCCGGGGAGCCGCTCCCGCGGGGGCAGGACGGGGTGCCGGAGCCGGCCGCGCCGGGCAGGGCGGCGGCGGGCGGGCGGAGGCCGGGTCCCCCCGCCCCGCTGCCGGGGGCGCCGCGCCCGGCTCCCGGTGGCTGCCCGGGCGGGGCGGGGCGGGGCGGGGCGGGGCGGGCGCTGTCCCTTCAGCACCGGCGCGGCCCCGCTGCCGCCGCCCGGCCCCGGCTCCGGCCCCGGCCCCGCGCCCCCGCCCCGGCCGCCCCCGCCCCTCTCCCGCCGCGGGGTGCGCTGCCGCTCCCGCCTCTCCCGCCCGCTCTGCGGTGGCGCGGACGAACCGCCCGCCGGGGCCTCCCACCGCGCCGTCATGTGGGCGGCGAGACGGGCCCTCCTCCGCGGGCTGGGCGGCCCCGCACGGCGGCTTGGCGTGGGGAGGTGGGGGAACCGCCGGCCGCCCGCCGTCATGCCGCGGCGAGGACGGCTGCTTTGTGGCTACTGCCCATGCCCAGCGTCCAGCTGCTCCCGTGGGCAACAAGTGTAGGGGTGGGCCCGGAGAAGGGGGATGCTCGGGGGAGGGGGAGCCAGGCGGGTCTGGAAAATCAGGTGAGAGAGAGAACCGGGCTGTCAAAACGTGAGATTTTCAAAGAAAAGTGGGAGCAGAAAGGAAATACCGGAGAAGGAGCGGAGGAACTGGACTGGTAGGGGAAAAGGGGCAGGGGGCTGAAAGGAAGCTGTCTGGGGGATAGGATCTGGGGAGGGGCTGTCTGGAGGAGTGCGAGCTGGAAAAGAGACAGAAGTAGACGAACAAGTGCCAAGTGGTAAAGATGGGCTGGGCAAGTGCCGAAAGGGAAAGGGAGAGTGTGATCTAGATATTCACAGAGAGAATCATGCAAACTGTCTTGAGACATGGCATGATACTGGAAATGACAGGGACATACACTCTTCATTTCCCGGTGGAGCAAACTGCATGTATCGGACCTTTGTGAAAGTACCTTTGCCTATGGTAATAGAACAATTCTGTTAGTAGAGGTGCCTGCTAGAGAAATTTCTTTGCCCCTCTGGGGTGTTGAGCTAAGTATCATATTATGATAATTTTGCTGAGTAATAGATTCCTCAGATTTCTTTTAAAGTGTCAGAACCACATGGGGTAACAAACACTAACAGGCCTCAGATGGCTGGTAAGGGCATTAGAGCCAAATAAGCAGAAATCCTCTGACTTCTGGTAAACCGTATTGCAGCAGCTTCTTTAGTAGGTTGGGCTGGGGTGAGGGAGCCAAGGGCCAAGAGCCTGAGAGCCGAGTGGAGTAGGCTGGGTAAGCTGGTAAGCGACATTTTTTTCCACACAGCCTGCTGTTTTCCTCTGTTAATGTCAGTCACAGATGCAGCTAAAACCACGCCTGCCCATGGCTGGTTAGGGGCATATCCAAAACCATGTTTCTTTTGTAACGCTGTGGGGCAGTTTGTTATGAAGAGCGTTCTCATTGCCTGAGTCTGGTTTGGTTATTCCAATGTGTTACGTGGTCACCCATGTAAGACTGGCATGTTTCCTCCTGTAAGCCTGGGTAGACCTTGCAGCTCCACAGCGTGGATGAGTGAGACCAAGAGCACCTTTGGCCCTTCACCTGACCAAGGGCAGGGTGAAGTCAGAAGAGGAGTTTGCATGCACCGCTCAGGAGATCACATCCTCCAGCCCCAAAATGAGTCTGGCTGGGATGTGCAAGCATGGCTGGCCCTTGGAGACTCATCCGGGTGACCCCAGAATCTTCCAGCAGAGACTGGTCCTGGCAGCCCTGACTCTATAAAAGGCACAGCCAGGAGCTGCCAGAGGGATTTATCTTGCTGTGCACACAGAGCTGAAGCTGCAGGATGCTGCCTGCTTCAAGAATCCAGACTCTCCAGTGACCTTTTGGGCTGGCCAGTCAGTCACCTGGACTTGGTGATTGTGTGCCCATGCGTCTCTGAGTGTGTTTCCTCCTGAACCCTGCACATTTCTCCCCTTGACTTTCACCAGCTATTCTTGTAAAAATAAATTGAACATAGCTTGTACTTAACTGATTGATCATTTGAATAACAATTAAAATAATATTAACTCAGATAAATGAACTTTCAGAAGGGTAAAATCAGTCCAGTTCTTGCAGTTCTACATGGGACACGTTTACAGGTCATTCCTAGGGATCTTTTCTAAGCATTTTGACAAAAGTGGCAGTTGCATACAAGAAGTATTTTCAGGTGAAACAGATGTGAGGTATGTGAGGATCACCACCCTGGCTAACACCCACAAGTCTTTAGAGCCTAAAGCACATGCTCTCCAGCTTAGATGCAGAGCAGATTGCTGTCCTCTGCACATCTAGGCTGGAAGAACCTCACACTCATGAGTTACATAGCTCATTTCATTCCTAATAGGTGAACAAAGTCAATTTGCTTAGGGCATTTACAGTTGAACTAAATATGTTTGCAACTATTTCAGGTGTCCAGAGTCTGGTCTGTATAGCTAAGGTTGTCATTATAGAAAGGCAGTGGTATATACATTCACATACATCCAAAGCACAACCTTATACATTCATTTGGGACCTTTTGAGTGTCATATACTAAATGCTACTTAAGGAACCTGCATTTGTCATGTTTAATGTGGAGTGTACAAGGTGGGTGAATTTTTTTTTATTTTATTTAGCTTTTGTTACTTACCAATAAGTACAGAGGCACTGACAGCATGCAGTCCATCACAAAGATCTCTGACCAGCAGTCAGAAGAAGCAACCAAAAATGGATATGCTCTGCGGAGCTGGAAAGGTTAAAATGGAGAGGTTAAAGCAGCAACAAGAACCTGACCTTCCCTCAGATATTTTCCACCACTTGGGCATTGGCAGCTTGAATCTGCTCTTCCCAGGAAGGGTGAATCAAACCTAAACTCTGGGAAACAATAAAAAACCCAAACAAACCCAAATGTCCAAATCTACTGCATTATTATCTAGATGACTGCACTAAGCCATACATCCAAGACCTTGCAATCTAAAAATTCCTCATTTTTTTTCACATTTTTGACTTGTCACAGATTTCTGTCAACCTTTGGTAAGTGGGTAGGGCACCAGGGATTACACAGAGCACAGTGCTCCTGAAGAATGCGCACACATGATTACACGGAAGCGTAGAGAAGCACAGATGAAAGTAACTGGCTCGCAACTCCAGTCAACCTGAGACTGAGAAACCATGCTTTCTGCTGCCACCCAAGAACCTAAGAGAACTGAGGGACCAGTCTGGAAGCAAGATGCCATCCGTGCCTGTTTTAATTGCCTAGGCTGTTGGTCTGAAGCCTGATACAGCTGCTCATTTTATCATGGAGAAAGTTTCAACACACGTAAGCTGTTGGAAGATGCTGCCAGCTATCCTTTTGTTTTTGTTTTTTGTTTTTTGATAGAGCAGTACTGGAGGTGGGATACTCCCTACTAATGAGCAATGATTCCCCCTTCTCTAAGATGACATCAAGCCAGATAGGTTTCACCTGATGGCAGGAAGTACATTTCTTAAACCACAGCATTCTGGTAATGTTTCTTCCACAGACTTCTTTGATACATATGTATAAATTTAGTATCCGAGTAGCTGAACAGCATTATGGTGAAATGTTCAGTCTGCCCCAAAATCTTGTAAGCAGTATGAGAACAAATCTAACCACCCTTCTTACTTTTTACAGTTCATAGTATTTGATGGGTTTCACACTTCCTCCTGTGGTGTTAATTAGTGAGTCACTCCAACTCTTGCAGAAGCTAACGCTCCTGCTGATGGCTGGGAGAGACAAGGTGGGTCAGCAGGAACAGCAGGTTGCGGCCAAGATTTTAACACCACTCTTGGTGTAAGCCTGCCCTTCCGAAAGTTTCCAAGAGTGCTTGTATCTCCTCAGACACCAAAGGCAATTGGGTAGGACAGGAAACCTGTAAGACACCAGGCCTGCCAACCCCATGGTCTGCAGAAATCCTCGTCAGCACTGCCAGGAGCAATGGGATGTTCCAGCTGCCCAGATTCAACATCTTGATCTCGCACTCAGGTGCCAGGGGTCACCTCTGTGCTCGCTGTGGTTAGCAGCTCCACATTATGCTGGGGCTCATCTCACTATGCCAGTTTTACAGCGGTAAGAAGTGATGGGATAGCAAAGAACTGCAGAGAGAATATTCACCCAGCAAGATGGGGAAAAAACCCTGAGTAAAGGGAAATGTGTTGCAAAGTTTTGGATTTGTTGCTTAGCATCGTCTTATTGCATTTGTTATTTCTTGCTGGAAGTTTATTTCTGACACTGTGTCTGTAACACTTGGAGCTCTTCACAGGTGAAGGAGAAAGCAATATTCTAGGAACACATGGTAGGAGTTATTTTTAGGTAGGAAGGTATTTTTATAGTGTCCCAAGTCTCTGTGTGTTAACATGGTCATTCATTCAAAGATACACTCTGAGCTGTTAGAAGACGTCCTTGTTTGATGAGGGTGCTCCTTATGTTGTTGAGATAGATATGTGCATGGTAGAACATCGGTATAAACATTGAAAAAAAAAAGCTGCACAACCGGGTCATCATAATCTATGGATGTATTTATTAATAAACAAATAAATAAATACCTACATAGGTATCCACTTTCTTCATGAGGCATTAAAATGACTCTGTTGAGATGATGCAAGTGAAACCACTCCACAGCAGAATGAACTCACAGAGGCAGTCAATGAAGAACAGAAACACCCAGCTGGGACAAGGAAAACTTCTAACTCCTCAGACCTGATCTTCCAGAAGGACCTACAACATAATTTCAAAGACAAGCCTGGGAACTGAAAGTCATAACCATATTACAAAACAAGGACTGAGCATTTACTCAATAGATGTTTTATAACGATTAAATATTTTTATACTTTTCCTCACATCTTACCAACTGTTAAGCCATCCCTGTTCCACACAAGCAAACAACCTCTATCTGATCCATCATTGTCTCACTCTTTGCTACCTCCTCCCTCAAAATGTTAGTGATATTATATCATACCCAGAGCAGTCACTCCCAGCCTGATGTTTGCTGTGTCTAGATGAGACATACAACAAGAATTGTAGTTCCCTCCCAAACATTTGTTTACTCCAAGTCTAGTATCTATCTCTGCAAATCTTGCCATTTTAGATCCAAGATAGAGTCTTAGATAGCCACAGTTACAGAAGCACATCTAACTCAGTAAAATGTCAGGAAAATACAAGAACATGCAACCTGCTCCACTAAAATACTGAATTCATGCACATTGACATTTCAGAGTTAATGCCTAAACTGTGTAAGAATCTGTCTTTAGGTGGGATTAAGATTGCCTTTAGGTCAGATTAAGAATCAAACCCAAAATGGCAATTTACTCTAGTATACAAAATAAGTGAAGTATTTGTTCTCATGCTTTCCTTTTTGTCATTTGTCAGTCTTGCACCTAGCTCAACTTTTCCATTTGTCATTTGGAATGACTCCTGGGATTCTGTACATCCATTGCTCTGATGAAGTTCATCTCCAACATCTGTTTTCTGTTTGGGAATGCTGGTGTGTGAAACAATATAGATTTCCGCTAACAAAGAACACTTTTTGTCTGAGCTTTGTGCCATAGACCTTTTGGGTATGTTGATCAAAGATATACTTTTTTCTGTAAGCATTGCCTCTCTGAAGGAACCCTACAATTCATTGCCCACTGTCATGGTCACCTGTTTTTCCCAGGTTCCCACTTTTGCTCCAGGCGCATTCTCTGATAATTTCTTAAAAGAAGTATAATTTCTAATTGCCTTCCCAATGTCTCTGTCCTATACGGTACCTGCAACTCTTCTCATGCTTTGTACTGTTTCAGGCCTCACAAAGGACATAGAAGACACTGATACATAAATGTAATCGCTGAGCTAATTCAGGATGGGCAGAAAATTCTCCCTGCACTGTCTGCAAAAATTAAACTAAGAACTTCCGTGTATGGTACATGCCACTGAGTTTAGCCTACCTGGAAGAATTGCCCAGACAAATGAGCTGTGATTACATCTGCCAAGCTTGAACTGACTAGATTAATCCAGTATGAGCTGGTAACACAGGTAGTGTTTCTTTTCTTGTAAATTACTTGGGTGGGAGGCTGGAGGATTATAGAAACTGTGGTGGCAACTATTAATTGGCTTCAGGGATGGACGATGCCAAAGGCCATGTGATTAGCAGAGCCACTGCCAGCTTTTATCAATGATCTAATATAGAAGGCAATAAATAGTTAAGATGATAGACCCTTTGGGGGTGACCACCATACATGGTTGTCTGATACCACTAGAAGCTGAAGCCCAAGAACTGCAACACACAGAAGCTAAGCTGTCATCCACAGACCCAGCATGTCAACCAGCCAGAATGAGTGACCTGTTCCTCTGGGGTTACTGGTATAGGACTGGTCTAAACTAGACGGGTGGGGCTGAAGCTGTGATCTGTGTGTGATATGCATCTTCGCAGAACAGGAATCGTTATCCACTTGCTATACCCGCCCTCCCAGGCAAATAAATATTAGGCTGAATATCACAGAGTACAGCACTACACCACCTGGTCTCCCCACGACCACCGGATGCACAGTGTAGACAACTTCCATTCCAAAAAAGTGACAGCTGCCCTGCACCCCTGCTTCTGGTGTAAATGCTTGCCATAAGCTTTGTAACTGGAAGTAGGTCCCATGGTCTTTCACCATGAACACCAACCTCTACAACTCCAGCTGGAGCCCCACCTTGTTTACACTGAGGTAGACGTTAGGGCAGGAAGTCTTCTCTCTGCCCATGGGAATTTAAAGCCATTTAAAAGTGGATAAAGTTTCTTAAAAATTTAAGAGATTATGTCTCCGCTCAAAAGGCACGCATCACATGAAGATATTTAGAACAAATAAGAGGTTTGTAAAAGGGTATTAGCAGACATTCATGGATGAAATCTTCATAGTAGACGAAATCATCAGAAGGGGTTAGATACCCTTCCTTTGTACTGCTTAAAAGCCTGCTGTCACAGAGCTATTCAGGGACCTTTTACCCCAAAGAACTTCAAGAATTGAACTTAAATGAGGCCAGAGTTTACAGACTGCTAGGTTATGTGATTCAAGGCTCATCCCCATGAACACAAAGGAGCAGAGGCACAATGACAGGCAGGGGAACTCCAGTAACTGCACCAGAGCCAGCTGAGCTCCTGATGTGTTTGCTCCAAGGACTGTCACAAGGGAGCCACCAGCCCCATAGGTTGGGGGAACATCTGCCGCTGAGTCAATGGAAGACAGTCGCCATCAACTCCCCATCAATCCCATTACACACTCAGAGAGAATTACTGCCTACAGAAGCATGGGACTTACTATGGAAAGTTGGAAAGAACATGTTGGGATCACGCAAGACTTACTATGGGATGTTTAGGGGAAAGACCAGAGAAAGTGGAAAGGAAAGATCGAATTGGACTGGAGAGAAACAAGTGTGGAAAAATACAGAAGAATGGGGATAAAAGGAGCTGGACATAATAAACAGGTTGCTGGTCAGTATGCTTGTTTTAAAGTGCAGCAAGGGTCAGGGCCTTTGCCAGCCAGGGCTCCATCCCTGGGGCGGATGGTTTTGGTGTGCTCAAAGACACAGAGAGCCAAGCTGTGCGAACGACCTGTTGATCATCAAGAAGTGCAAAAGCATCCATAAGCAACTGAAGCAAGAATCGGAAAAAAACAACAAATCAGAAAACAAATGGTGTAATCATCAATGAGGTATTCTCTAACCAATCCTGTAGCTAAGGACGTGCAAAGGTACTGGGGTAACTGGAGCTGGCTGAAAAAAGACTCTGGGGAGGAAGGACCTATGACCCTGCTCCAGGAAGCAGGACCATCTCTCCAACCTCTGGGGAACTTGGGGAGCAGAAAAGAGCCCAGGGAAACCCCTGACCCACCCACGACCCTCTGCTAGGATGACACAGCATGGCAGAAACCACCACACTGACTCACCCAGTCCCTCCAGGATTGCACCATCTCTCCAGCAGAATGAGGAGCTTGTGAAAGCAACCACAACACCAGCCTTCCCAGCTTCTCTCTCTCACTGCACCATCTCTCCCATGGCACAGGGAAGTCATGTAATTTGTAAAATTTCATACATCTGTGTATTAAGCATAATTGGCAGGTTGGGGAAGGGGGCTGTAGGGGTGAGCTCTCTGGGAAGGTCACAGCTATGCCGGACACAGCCCATTCCAGACAGCTCCACCACATCCACTGCAGGTCACAGCTGAGCACATCAGCCAAGCTGGTGGCACCTCTGGGCTAATCAATGAGTTTGTAGCACCTCTGCAAAAGGTGTATTTAAGAAAGGGCAGAAAGCACCAGTACAAAAGAAAAAATGACCAGGTTGGAGGAGGAAGGAGAATACCATGCCTGAGCAGGGGCCAGAGCCACAGAGCCGCCTCAGCAGGGCCCAAGAAGCATGACTCTAAAGGGACTGCCACTTGATGGAGGAACCACCATGCACTGACCTCAATCTCCTGTGCTGCCCATTGCCTCACCAAAGGGACTGAGTGTAATGTGTGGCAACAGAATGGGAGAACAGAGAGGGAGGGGAGAGGTGTGCAGAGAGAAGGCGGCGTGTTTTTTATGAAGGTTTGTTTGTACTCCATTAAAGAACCATCTCTCTGAACACCCTTGCAAGAAAGGAGAGTTTCACTAGTGGAAGTGAAACCTTTTGAGTCATTCTGTGTTACTGTCAGGATATTACTGTCCTTCCAAACTAGATTGTTCTGCTTCAGAAAGAAATACAGACAAGCCTTCCACCAGTGTCCTGATCCCAGCTAAAACATACTTTGAATTGAAAGACAACTTGGCAGATCTTCTGACCTCAGGAATGGTAATGAAAACTATTATCAACAGGTCAAACCCTCACCCTAACACCTGTCTGAGATATCTCAAAGCCCATTTGAGCACCTTCGCTCTCAGCTCTTCAGTTCTTACACCCCAGAATGTGTCTGGGCTCAAAAGGAAAGCTCTTTGGTTTTGTAGGAACCAGTCAAAGATGTTTAGGGATTCTACATGTTTAGATCCTGGAATGTTGCTACTCACATGCTATCACTGGTTTGAGACAATATATTGGCACTAACAGGTATGTCACACTCATTTTACCTGCTGAAGGATACCGTATTGAAAGAAAGGAAGCTCCTTATACCTGCCTGGTGTGCCATAGTAGACAAAGTTGACAAGCAGCCCTATCCACCGGAGCGCAGCAAGAGGCCGGGGAAATTTGGCCAGTGGAGCAGCTGAGGTGAGACTGAAAATGCTTCCGCCTAAACATGACCCCTAACTAGAAAAATCCGGAGCTGCCCAAGTCTGAACGAAACTGCTACATTGGGCATTGCAGCCTGGGGAGGAATCCACACTGGGGCAGCTGAAAAGCAGAAGAAACGTGGAGTCGCAAGAAAGGAAATCACTATGTGCTGATGCCAACCTCCTGTGCTGGCTCGTGCCTCGCTGAAGGGACTGAGTGTGACATTTGGCAAAAGCAAGGGGAGCGAGACTAGACAAGGGGGAGAAGTGTCTGGATTGCAGTTGAGGTGTTTTTCCTAGGCATTTAATTTGTATCTTGTTTCTCGGTACCCCTGCATCAGTAATTAAAAAATACGCAGTTGGCAATAAATTAAAAATCAGTGAATTTCCCAACATGAGACTGCTTTGCCTATGACAACTAGGCAGACTAAAAAAGCCAAGTGCTAGTCTTTCTTAAGATTATGCTCTATTTAGGAGCCCGCCTCGCTGCAAAGGTGTAATTTGGGGCAGAACGTGGATACTTGAGATAAGATCTGCTCTGGAACAGTTCCTAGCAAATACAGCCCTTAGAAGAAATAACAAAGAACAAATGTTAAAGGCAGTAAGAGCGAGAAGTTTTTGTGTTTTGCTCTTGCAGATAAGAAGGTGTAAGAGACCTGTTCTGGTGTGATGTCCGCCTAGGCCATTATCTTTTCTGAGATTGTATGTGAAAGTATGTTAGCACCGGCAAATGTGGTGGACACTGGATCCACCTTCAGAGACATCACACTGTACACTGAGACCTTATTTGATGCTGTGAGCAAAAGGTAACTCCTGTTCCAGTGGTCTTTGGAAAGTTTACCTGAGAGGTGTGATTTGGGCAAGTGCAGGTGAAATAATTTTGGACTGAGATAGGATGCTTTTTTTATGGAGAAGACTGTAGTGTGCAGGGGTGTATGTCAGTGTGTGGACACCTGCAACTATCAAGTAGGAGAAGAGGCTTGGGAGCCATATGTTGGAGCTGCCATAAGTCTGGGCTGGATACTGGTCACACCAGAGTGGTCTGACAGTTGGCTCCTGGAGGGACCAGGAGGTCCAAGCCAATTACTGGAGAGATCGTGGGGTCAGGTGTCTTGACTGAGACCCATATGCGTGTATATGTCTCCGTGCACAAGTCAAGGGGAGAGCAGGGGATCTGCTGGGGAGATCCATAGCACATATGTGTAGATGTTGGTCTGTGGGAGCGTGCAAAGTAAACTGGAAGGTCAAGGGTCCATGGTCAGTTACTGGACAGACTGAGTGTCTAAGGCCAGCTACTGGAGGGATCTATATTGTATATATATATATATATATATATATATGCATTTCACATTAGCAAACCATTTACTGCCAAAGAGGTGGACAGGACTAGGCTGCTTGTGCCACCTGTGTTTGTGTGGTCAGCTGTGTATTCGTGTGTGTGTATATATATACACACACACACACATATACATACCGGGTGCAGCATCTGTGGGTCTATTGGGAATACGTGCAATAGGCCACGTCGCTACTGACTGCATGTGGCCACATGGGGCTGTGGCAGCCTTGCTTCTGCTGGCCTACCAGATTCAGCAAGCCTCAAGCCAATGAGTTTCTCTCACAACATAGAAAGAAGTTCCAGCATTTGCCGATGAGTGACTCTGCACAAAGTACACCGTTCTCATCGCACCCTTCCCAAACCCTCCAAGGCCCAAGCCCAACAAAGGTCTTCAAGCTTTCTCAGGTGATGTGCTGCCCAGCGAGACAGGGAAGACATGACCGTTCCTTCTTGGGATTTGATGCACCAGTTACAGAAGGCAGTTGAGCATCTCATTGCGTGGCAGGCTGCAGGAGCTCAGGTTCTCTGTGACAACTGGCCAAACCTGTAAACTGCTTACAATAATCAGAGGTCATCAAAGAGTGCTTCCCTGAAACATGGGGAATCAAAAAGTCAAATGGGCAAGATGGCAACCAGTTCTGGACAGTGGCCCACTTGCATTACCAGTGGGCCAGTGCAGTAAACAAGTTGGTTTATAATGCATTGCCAGCACAGGAGGAGGCTGGACGAGCCCTTGGCTGAGGCAGGAATTCGGTGCTGGCAGGTACAGGCTGCTCCTGTATGAGCTACATCTCTTGGGTGACAGGAGAGATGCAGGGGACTTTATCTTAATGATTTAACGCCAGAAGGTGGGCAGATGATTCCAGAGTGTATTTCTCTACAGCGCTTCTGTTTGCTATTGCAAGTTTTTCTTAAGCTCACAACAGCAGCCTTGGGTCATTGCTGGGTGACCTGACTCTGGTTTCTGACCTGCCTGGCTGTTGGTGGGGACTGGCTCTAGCAAAGCCTGAGGAAGAACTAGAGTGGAAGGAAAGCACATTGTAATTTCCAAACCCCAGAGAGGCTGCAGTGGACAATTGCAGCACTATTGTGTTTTCTGCAAATTCTGTTCCCCGGCCAAGTCTAGAAGGGGGCGAGGAGCTGCTGCCCCTGCAGGGAAACAGACCACACACAAGCTAGGACTGACCAGGAAGATCTCTGAGTTTCCTTCTCAGCCATATGAAAAGCACAGCATGAGTCTGAAGAGATGTATGTAAGGAAGCAGAGAAAGGGATAAAACAGGCAGAATTGGAAGGAAGCCATACATAACTTTTTAGAGTACTAACGCTAGAAGTGGATGCACCCGAGCCTCTATTCAGATGAGTATTTGTCTGTATTGCATGTGCAACAGCCATTTAATCCACCAACAAAAGGTCACTATGAATGCCACGAAGCAGAATAGTGCTGAAACTTCAACTCACAAAACTTATTTATAGTGTGGAAGTGCAGGGACAACATTTGTAATTCTAGCTAACTTGAAAAATTAAAGAAAGGTCTCTGGAGCATTTCCAACATCCTCACAATTCTTAAAATATACCTACTCCATAAAACAAAGGTGTAACATCCATGTATATCTGTAATGTTTCCATGTGTGTATACTACTGATTTGGCAGAATTCGCATTTTAACATTTAGAGTATGATGATGACTGTTAAAGATTCTCCTGGACAAGGAAACAAAGAAACTACTTCTCCTTCCTCAAGACATATGCTATGGTCTGGCATACTGAACAAGTGTGATATATACTGAGGAAATTGTTCTTTACTCTTTAAAAATCAAACATTACCAATGAAATATTTTATATTAACCATTATATAAATAGAATATTTTATGCTGATATCAGAATTACAGAGAGAGCTTTTTAACAGAACAGCACTTGCTTTTTTTAAATTTATTTTCGTTTTCATAATCATAGGAACTTTCAGGCTTTTTTCTTCTTAATTATCACTTAAGTTGTCATGCATATCATCTTTCTTGAAAGGAAAGGTGGTTTCTTTGAAACTGTTAAGGGCCTTTCCAACTTCATAGTTTGGTCAGTGCTTATTTCACTACTGCCTCAAAATTGTTTTATTGCCAGAGAAAAACAATTCAAAACACAAGCAGTTAAAATACCCAGGTAATGATGTTTTTCCTTTCTCCCTTTGAATCTACCTGAGCGGCCCTTTTTTACACAGACTGTAGTCCAATAGGGCTGCTAGTGTAGCCAAAGCAGAGAAACATACGACTGTCTAGAAAGTCGAACATCTTATAAAAGCACAAGATCCCAAATTTGCTAGGAGGTGAGAAGATGAAGCCTACTATGGTTTCAGCATTTTTCATTAGAGGGCTCTAAACCTAATTACTGCCACCTTGGAGACTAAGACCATTGATGACTGTGAGCATCGGTTCTTACAACATGGTAATGTTGTAAAAATGGTCATACATTGCTGAAGACCATTTTGACTATTTAGTAATAATAATCAATAAGAACTAACCATTAGCATGGAATGTACTAACAAATATTAATTGGGTAAAGTTTTAAAGTTTAGAACTGAGCTATGAATTTTCTAAGCCATCACAGTGAGCCATGGCACGCACAAATATGCATATAAATATACATACACACACATTCAGCTACAGGCAACTGATGATGATTTTGTATTTTTATTAGCAGTTCAGTCACCATAGGCAGCACTGCCCCAAAAGCAGCCCACCAACCCTTGCACACATATGCGCTCATGCAATGACAAATTAGGGAGACCTTGTAGCGGCCTTCCAGTACCTAAAGGGGGCCTACAGGAAAGATGGGGAGGGACTCTTTATCAGGGAGTGGAGCGATAGGACGAGGGATAACAGTTTGAAACTGAAAGAGGGGAGATTTAGATTAGATATCAGGAAGAAATTCTGTACTGTGAGGGCGGCAAGGCATTGGAACAGGTTGCCCAGGGAGGTTGTGGATGCCCCATCCCTGGAAGTGTTCAAGGCCAGGCTGGATGGGGCTTTGAGCAGCCTGGTCTCGTGGGAGGTGTCCCTGCCCAGGGCAGGGGGGGTGGAACTAGATGGTCTTTAAGGTCCCTTCCAACCTAAACCATTCTATGATTCTATGAAATTGGTAAAAAACGCATTCTGCACCACACCTAGAGGTGCACTGGCACAGCAAGCCACCTCATATCAAACAGGCTTGCATGCATCTCCTGCACGAGTCCGGCTTTGCTCCTAAGGCTACTTTCACCACACGCCCCCCTGCCCCACGCACCACAGGCCCCTCTGAATCTGCAGGAAAACTCTCCCACACCTTCAGTGCTGGGCTGGGGGCACAGGCACCGCGCCTGCACCCTACTGCGGAAACCCGGCGTCTGTGAAGAACAAGGCCGGCCACGCAGGGGTACCCGCACCCCCCACAGCGCCGCGCCCCAGGCTGCCCACTGAACCAAGCCCTCCTCGGACACGGACAGGGAGGGCGGTCGGCCCCAGAGATCAGGCACGGCCGGCAGGTGCACGGGGACACCTCCCGCCCTCGCCGCCCCCATCTGACGCTTCATCCCCGACGACCACCGCCCAACCGCCGCCCCAACGGCCGCGCACGCGCCGCTCCCGCCGCTGCTGCCAACACAGCGGCGCCGCCGCCATTTTGGCGCGAGGGGGCGCCCGCCGCCGCGGTGAAGGGCGCCCGCCGCCGCCGCCGAGAGCCGGGGGGCCGTGTGTGGGATTTCAGCTGTGAAAACCCGCAGTAAAGTTCAAGTACAACTCTTTAAAAACCGAAACATTTTAACGCAGAATTATAGAGAAAGTTTGGGGTTTTTTTAACTGCCAAGGTATATATCTATATCTATATATATCTATAGCAGCCTTCCAGTACCTGAAGGGGCCTACAAGAAAGCTGGGGAGGGGCTGTTTGCAAGGGCATGGAGCAATAGGTCGAGGGGCAATGGTTTTAAACTCCAGCAGGGTAGGTTTAGATTAGACATTAGGAAGAAGTTCTTTACAATGAGGTAGTGAGACACTGGCCCAGGTTGCCCAGAGAGGTGTTGGAGGCCCCATCCCTGGAGACATTCAAGGCCAGGCTTGATAAGGCTCTGAGCAATCTAATCTAGTTAAAGATGTCCCTGCTTACTGCAGGGGGGTTGGACTAGATGACCTTTAAAGGTCCCTTCCAACCCAACACATTCTATGATTCTATGAAAATCTACACAGAATCACAGAATCTTCAGAGTTGGAAGGGACCTCTAGAGATCATCTAGTCCAACTCCCCTGCTAAAGCAGGATTGCCTAGAGCACAGTACTCAGGGCTGCATCCAGGCGAGTCTTGAAAATCTCCAGAGAAGGGAACTCCACACCCTCCCTGGGCAGCCTGTTCCAGTGCTCTGTCACCCTCACCATAAAGAAGTTTTTCCGTGTATTTGAACGGAACTTCCTATGTTCTAACTTGTGCCCATTGCCCCTCGTCCTGTCACTGGGAACCATTGAAAAGAGTCTGGCACCATCGTCCTTCAACCCACCCTTTAGATACTTGTATGCCATAATAAGGTCTCCCCTCAGCCTTCTCTTCTCCAGGCTAAAGAGTCCCAGCTCTCTCAGCCTTTCCTCATAAGGGAGATGCTCCAGTCCCTCAATGCCTCACACCATGCCTTAAAAGATGTTGTGTTTAGCTCACTGAGTCTTACAGGACACACTAGGTTTATGTGGATGCATGAGCAATAATTAAACTTGGTAAGAAGTTGCGATGATGTATTGTGCTAGCAGTGTGCTACACCGGAGCATTTTAGAGATGGAAAAAACACTGGCAAAGTATTTTTTTTTTGCTGCAGCCAACGGGAAAAGCCCTCGGTGCTGAGGAGATTCTCAGTGTTTTCAGGATCAGACCCACAGAGAGGTTTATAGGTGGATCATTTTTATAAAAAATGCTTTTTCCAGAAATAAATTCCAATTGCTGTAGTTAAGATCTGTTTCTCCAATGTCTGGTCTGAAGCCTCCTCAAATGACAGCATCACATTCACTGCCCTAACAGAAACAAAATAATAAATACTTTTTAGCACAAGCAGTTGTCCGTATGGGACTATCAAACAGTGTGTGAGACAATTACCCAGCTGCTTTTAAGAGATTATTTTCTAAACACAGCCCCCCTTTCTGGGAAGCACTGAGCACACACAGCTCTCCTCTTGGCATTACAGGTCCATCACCACTTCTCTTTGAGTGAGACCTGAAAATAAAAATAGCTTACCTTGGTCAACCCTTATTAAGCCTCATTGTCTTATCAAGCATTCTGGTTTTCATATTTCATTCAAGTAGATGCATTTATGTCAAACATTTGTAGAGACATTTTTTTTATATCTTTTTTTGCCTACATCCAGTAGTTACAGCTAGCCAAAGCCGGCTGGCAAGTGCAGCTCATGGTCCTTTGATGTAGGTAATTTTTCTATGATCAAGTGGTTGTTGGGAGGAGTACCTAAAAAATTTGTAAACCAAAGAGCCATCACACAGAAAAAAAAAAAAGGAAATAGGACACACAACAAAAAGTACAGTTTTCATGAATTGCGACTTTGTAATAAAGTCATGCAAGTGATTCCTGTAAACAGGTCTAACCATTCTTTTTCTTCTTTCACAGATGTAAACTAAGTTATTTCTTGCATGGGATGTTGCATTTATCGTACCCAAACAGAATGACAAAGCAACAGTCATAGTACTCTGTGATGTGGTTATTCAGTCTTGGATACCAACTCTTTGCTTATATATTTCCTGTGCAAAGACCTAGCTTGTAGTTTCTAGGACTGAAGGCCAAGAGCGTAAGGAAAAGTTATACGGAAAAACCCCAAAATTCTGGTCAACATTATAAGTTATATATGTTTGGATAAGACTAGCAAATTTCATACATTTATTGCTACCTTACATTGTTATAAATGAGATAAAATTCTGAAACATAGAGAACACTTTACCATGAAACAGCTAAGCTTTCAGATCAGAACATATTTTATTTTTGTAAACCCTCCCCCAACAAATCTGCAAGAATAATTCCACTATCATTAATCTATTTTTCAACAGAACATTGATTTTACTAAGCTTGCATATATATTAAGACTGCCAAATGAAAAGAATTCTGCGATCAATCGTAGTCCTAATGGAATCATAATAGGAACAGGAAAAGGGATGGGAATGGCTAAAACTGCCTGGTTACACTTCTTGGTAAAAATGTTTAGGAAAGCATTCCGACACATGGAATTAAGCGGGTACTTAACATTTTCCTAACCTGGCAAGTAAGCTCTGCAAGTGTCTGGAAGACTAGTATTTTCTGACACTCATATGGACAAAAAAAGAATTAACATCACTTTTTTGGTGTTCATTTATGAGAACAACTAAACAATTTCCCTTTGAATGTATATTAAACTGTAGAGTCAAAACCTCTTTCAATATCTTCCCACATGGTGAAAGTTCAACTAGAGTAATGCTATGTTAAAGGCTCAGCTCACATCATTTACTCATTAGTGGACTGTCTTGCCAAGATTAAAAGAGAATGTGGAATGCTGTTCCACAGGTTAGGTTGACACCTAACCTCTTTAACTTTTATTCTACTTTTACAAAACATTTTCCTTTCTCTCCTCACTTAAAGTGGTTAGGAACTGTTCAGAATAAAAATACCAAGACATAAAGTCCAACACTGGTGAAAGAACAGGCATATTTTTAAAAAATATCTCTCAATACTTCATGTAGAAATTGAATGCTCTTGAGAAAAGGTAATTATTTTTCTAAGAAGGAATTTATGTGAAATGTGAGCATGTTATTTAACTAAAATTTCTTCAAGCAGGAAATTTCAATGATATTGCTCTTGTATATGTAGGAATTTTAGGAAAAAGAATTTAGAGCTGTTTATCTCTGCATTACTTGTATAACCTTATAGTATCTGGTTTTTACAGTATCTTTTTATATGTAGAATAGTTTTATTTTAAACTATTAAAATGTCTGGTATTACTTGTGTTTTGTTGATATTGACAAAAACCAAAATGAAGATAAAGTAATTTGATCTTAATTCCACATTGTCGCTGATACTCCATTTCTGCTTTTTCTTGTGTAACACCTAATGTACTTCTACAGAGTGCTTTTCCTCCAAGCGTGCTTTAAAGTGTCAGAAGGCATGTTTTGATTTTAAGAATAATGTCTTTCCCAAGAAGAAGTAACACTTCTTTCAATATAGATACAAACAGCAAAAAAAAAAATGAAGAAAAAATTAGGTAAGTAGGACAACGTAAGACTTCAGAAAGGAACTGGCAGAAGCCATGCTTCTGTTGAAACTACTGAAAGCACCCTGCATGATCACTTTAATAAGCATTGTTGTGTTGGGGTTTGGGCTCCCCAGTACCAGCAAGAAAACGGCATATAGGAGGCTGTCCAGCGGAGGCCACCAAGATGGTCAGAGGTCTGCAGCACATGACACCCAAGGGGAAGCCGAGGGAACCTGGAGAAGAGAAAGCTAAAGGGGATCTTCTTTCAGTATTCCCCTTCCTGATGGGAGGATGTAGAGAAGACAGAGCCTGACTTTTCCTGGAGGAATGCAGCAAAAGGACAAAGGATGGTAATCACAATTTACCACAAGAGAATTTCTGACTAGATATAAGGATTTTTTTTATTTATTTATTTTTTTACTGTGAGGGTACTTAGACGCTGGAACAGGGACCCAGACAGTTGTGGAATCTCTAACCTTGGAGATATTCAAGCTTAACTGGACATGGCCCTGAACAACCTATTATAGCTGACCCTACTTTGAGCAGGGGGGTGGGCCAGATGGCCTCCAGAGATCCTTTCCAACCTAATTTATTCTGTAATTCTATGAGTATTTTTTAATAAATCATAAGAAACACTTGGAAAGGAACATTCATTAGGGTGGAACAGTTGGAGAACTACATTGACGTGCTTACCTTATAATAATTAGGAAATTAATTTTCTTTATGGAGCATATGCAAAATAAATAAAATTCAGAGCATTTGATACTTGTAGTACTGATAGTATTAATACTGGAGAATACAGAGACTCACGGTGTGATTACTGGAAATGTAATGATTTATCTGGGTTCTTATGAATTATATAAACCCTCAAGTATTACATAGAGCATTTCAGGGTAGGCACATTCTTTAAAGCAAACCTGTCATGCCTTAAATACATACAATATAGAGATACTGTATTCGATACTTGAAAACAGGAATATTGCAAAAATGGACAGGAGTAAAAGAATTAGCTTTTCTTCGCTTCTTCTCTCAGATATGACCATTTATCTGTGCATCACAGATTGTACAGCTGCATGATATACTACCTCATACCTCGTTTTCTACTGATGAGGTAAAATACGCTCTTTCGGAAAACCACTTTGTCAGTTTCCTGTCTTAATAGAAACGCATTGATGCAGCCCAAGTCTGCAACACTGCAAATCCAATTGGATGAACTGCTTGTGCATCAGGCAAAACTGTCTTCAAATTATACTCATTGATCTAATGAAGTAGTTTCTTCTGCCTGCAAACCACGTTTTGTTTGTGGTGGACCATCAAAATGCTGCCTTAGATGTTCTTACAACGCTTTTGCCAAGCTGTGAAGGAAAAGTGATAGTGCCAGTAAGGTGTAAAAACAACCTTTGAAAGTTTTTCTCAACTCTTCTGTTGGGTTGGGAGTGGAGACAGGGGTCTCATCTGCCTGTAAAATGCTATCCTACCCTTAAGCCCGTTTTTGGCAGGAGCTGCTTAGTGTCTTCTCAGCCCTAGTCTGCATACAAGTGGGAAGATTTAAAGATAAACCACAGAATGCAAAGTCTGGCACTCACACACATGCAGGGCAGACCGGTTGTGGATTCCAGCTGTGGTGAGTTCAGTTTCGATCATTTATGACAATATCCCATCACAGACAAGCAAGTAATCCGAAATGAATACTACAGAAACAATGCAGTCTTCATTAAGAAAGATCTCAGAATGGCCAGGTTTGCAATTGAATATACACTCATTGCATTTTTCCTATACTATCAAGGCTGTGTGCAGTGTCACATAGTATTTTGATGAAAAAAATGGGATCAATGTGGTAAACAGAGTACTTCATTAGTAATTTTCTTTCAAAGACTAAAATTCCTAATCTGGTTATATTAAAAGTTGGGTGTGGGCACAGCTAAAATGTGGTTCCCCAAGAAGAACCCAATCCTGACAAAATGGATCTACATCTGAGCTGCTCTTGTCACCCTAACCCCTTACCTGATTGGGGTTGCCTTTGCCTTGGCACTGGGGCTGGAGGTCCTCCCCTTGACGGGAATCTGATTCAGAGAGCTGAGTCAATAAAACACTGATCTTACTTAGGGAAAAAAAGAACAACCCCCAAAATCCCAAAGTGTTTTCTGTTGGCTCAGCCAGCTGGCATGGTCTCCCAGCAGGATTAGGTGAATACCAGAGAAGGGGCCGGAACACGCAGCCTGGGGTGGAAGGCTCAGCATGGTGGCTCATCCTAGAAAAGGACAGCCAGTCCGTCCCCGGGAGGGTACGACTCCTGACATCTCATACCAGAGCGGATCAGGGATCCCATGTTGAAGGCAGGAACTTGATGGTGGACACAACACGCTCCGGATTATCATGTCCCAGGCCTACAGCGCCGGCCAGAATAACCATCCTGTGTGTTGTGCGCAGGCTGGCAGACATACAGTCAAATGCACCCATTGATCCACACCAAATTTGTATCGCCAGGAGTTTCTCACTGGAAAACAAAGTCTTCTCAAACTTTGGGAATATTCATTGAGCTATAATTCCTAAATAACGTGGAAAGCTTTTAGATAAGGTTGTACCCCAGTCTGTATAGAGGAAACTCTAGGCAATTTGGTGGGTCTTTTCAAATATTATTTTCACAGTCATCAGGGTGATCAACTAAAAGAAAAAATCAAAACTATCCTGTTTAGTCCAAAGAGCAGAAGATGTCTATTGAAGAGGTCTTATTGTAGGCTGTGGATTTACAGAGGTGTGAAATGCTATTCCATGAAACCACTGGGAGAATACAATTCTCTTAAGAGAAAGAAGTCTGCCTGGGGATTTAAGAGCAATTTCCTTCATTTCACGGATAAGCGTTTGGAAAAAAAACAATCATGCTATCAACATGTGCTAAGTAGATTCAAATTTTGATGGTCCTTGGGCTTTATTATGTCTGCCTTTCTGAGACATGGCTCATGGTTTGAAGCTGTAGTCTCCAGTTTTACCACGAGCTATTTCAATATTATCTATGTTGGTGTCAGTGCTGGAAGACTAAAGATTTGAGGGAGTTGTGCAAAACCAGTGTTCTTTGAGATTTGCTAGTTATTACTGAAATTGGTACCCGCATCAGTTTACCTGTGCCTCGGGGCACTATATTTGCAACAAACGCCCAATTTCTTTGCCTGGGTACAGTTCCAAGCAGATGAATGGGAAGGAAGGATGATGTGTGAGACCGTAATTGGTGATGCATAAGGACTTGTGTGACCTCATATTAATCACCCCCATAATCCCACCCTCTGTCTTACCATTTCTGCTGGCTCTGGTGATTTTCAACAACAATCAAGTACCTAAATTCCATTCTTGAGCTTTTATCTTAAGTAAAACTCTCCATATATTGACATTCACACCCTTCCTCATTCAGTTGCTTTTGCTTAGTTAATACCTTTTTTGACATTGTGATGTGGAAACACATTCTGCTCATATTTCCTTCTTGGTAGAGACAGCAGACCCACCGCTGCACCCCAGGCTGTGTCGGTGCAGCCATAAGGAGTGTTTTTGCACTGAGCAGCTTACTGTGATGTTTCTCAGGTTAATTTTTTATGACTGATTTTAGAGAATAGTATAATATTCTAATTTTAAAATTGTGATTTCTTTCATCTTCAAATCCTTTTTTTCTACAGGTACAGAATGGGAAGGAATCTCTTGGCTATCGGGGCTAATGCCCTGCTGACAGGTAGTTGTTTTTCTTGTTTCTGCTGCTCCTTTGGAAAATCTGTTCCAGGCCTAATGGTCCTAATAGAGACAGCTGTGTTGCAAATATTAGTAAGGAACCACCTTCTCATTTTCAGAAGAATATTTCATATATACATATTTGTTCTTATGTTAACATTGTCTTTTATTTAAAGAAGATTCTTCCTTTTTCTAGGTTTTGTGCTCAGTGCATTTTTGACAGCAGTCCCACCCCATCTCATTGGCCTTTGCTAGACTAACAGGCTGGGCTCCTGTGGTCTCCTGTAGATCTTCCTGCATCTTTCAGCACATTTTTCTTGAAGAGGAGTAACCAGCACATACACCATATTTCAGAAGAAGACCCCCCAGGACTTTGTATAGTCTAACACATCTCCGTCTTGATTCCAGCTGATGCATTCCAGGACCACGTTTGCCCCCTGTGCAGCCTTTTCAGCTCGTGGCCATCCTGGGAACAGCGAGTATTTCTTTGCCTTGGTTCCTAATCATTTCCAAATGATGAGCTTATGCTACAAATCTTTGTTACTAGTTTCCTGATAAATGACATTGTGTTCTGTAGTGGTAAATGTCATCTCAGTCCTATCATTCAAGTTCCCAAGGCTGCACAGTTCTGCCAAATAGTTTTCAAACATTTTTAATCGGCTTTTATCTAGGAAAAATAAGAAGAAAATAATGAAGCAGCAGAGAAAAAGAATACTGTACATATTGCTTTGTTGTTCCAGTTGTTTATCCTAAGCTTGCTCTTTAGTTTGACCTTTGCTTCCTTCTTTATTTTTCTAAGAGAAAACTGGTTATGTTGGAGAAGAGTGTAAGATGATGAAAAATTAGAAATGTTAAAATGCACAACCGTTGAATTAAAAACTAAATAAGATTTTATTTCATAATAAAGCAGGAGCTTTTATTAAAGAAATTCTGTTTGAAAAATACTTATATTGATGTTTTCCCAGAAAAAGCTTAATCAAGTAAAAATCACTGTGTCACTAAAAGGATGTTTTACATTAAACAAAACAAATTTCTTTAGAGACAGTAATTCTTGCATGTAGCATGGGTAAAGAAATAGGAAAAAAATGACAGCCCTGTGGAAGAAATCATAATTTGGCCATGAAGGACCTCTAGTGGCATAAATACCTTCAACTAAAAAAAAATCTAAAAATTGTGCTTGCTCATCATTTTACAATAAATCACTTCTGCAATTTCAGATTTTAAGTTAAATTTGTGCAAGGCATACAATGGTATTGCACTTTAAGTTCCCTGAAACTTAAAGCAGATGCTTTCAACTTAAAAATTATGTTCTGTGTTTTTCCTTGTTATCGTTGTTATCTACTTTTATCACCTACTCAAACTTATGATTTTCTTAGCAGGAGGAACAGCCTCATAGGACACACTAAAATAAAACCATTTAACAAAAAGGAGGTGAAAGCAGATAAAGATACAAGAGCTATGTCTGTGTCTCATTTGTTATGGCTGTGCTTAATTCTTTCATTTGTTCTTAGTTAAGAAGTGATTTTTTTTTTGAAAAGCAGCAAAAAAAGCTATGCCATGATTTTTGGGTTATCCTTCAACCGTTCTAGAAGATAACCAATATAAGAAATCGTTAGATTCTTAGTTCCTTTCAATCAGACTTCAAAATAGTTTGAAATTTAGATACAAATTTTGAATAGAAAAAATTAATTTTTAAAGAATTCTGTAGATGTATTGCTCATGGTTCTTCGTCAACAGTTTTTCTAAGTTAAAAAAGAGGTATGTGCCTACTAGTCTGGAGGCCCACATCCAAATACATCCTGCCTGCAGATAAACTGTAGCCGCTGCCAGGGATTTCACTCACCCTGGAAAAGACACAGTCACCAGTGAAATCAGTTACTTCTGCAGAGCACTGGGAACAGAGTTTTCCTGTCTGGAAGAGGATGCCCAGCCTTAGATGCATGCACTCCCCAATTCCCACTGGTGAGACAGCACTGGGGAGCGATAACACCAGTTCGCGGCCGAATGGAGGATGTCTCCAGAGCCAGGCACCTCCAGGCAGCCGCCTCCCTTCCCTGCGGCACCAGCCAAACTTGGGGGCTGATGAAAACCCAGAAGCACACAGCCACCAGCACACTTGGGGTGAACCCTGAATCATAGTAAAAGCAGGAGCCTTGGAATGGGAGTAGCTGAACACAAAGTCATGTTTAGACGTCTCGGATATCTCTGCATTCATGGCCATGTTGTACAGAAGCCATAAAAATTTCCTGAGATAGCAAAGTTTTTCATACTCTGAAATGAACTTAGTCCCCAAAGTCTAACAAAGGGCACTTTTAAAAATTGTTACTGTTGGGTTGGGTTTTTTTGTAATATCATTTTGTGTGTGTGTCTGTGTGTGTGTGTGTGAAAGAAATTAAATTAAAAAGAGACCCCTGCCTGTTTAAACTCTTATTACTTTGTTTCATATTTTCGCATCACACAGACACCTCTCTGGGACTGCGATCCTTCTGCAGCTGAGCAGCTCTGGTGTAAAGCCCCAGCCTGGCAGTGGCCTTCTTGTCTGAGGCTGCTGCAGCCTACCTGCAGCAAGGGATTCCAAGAGCTGAGCAGAAATGAAGACAAAAAAGCACCAAAGACATGATTCTCCATCTTTGGAGAACTGGCAGAAGATTGCAGGTATAGGATAAATAAAATTAAAGGTGAAGGTAATAGTACCACAGTTGTGGAGCTCAGATATGATGAAATGTGTAGGGGTTGATAGTTCTGCTCCTTTTCTTTTTAATCTCAGTTTCATTTTATGGAACTTTGTGACCAGCATGACCTGACTCGAAACTATCACAACACTGAAACTAATCTTTGACAGACTGATTTCTTGCAGGAGTCCCAGCAGGATTTTTATTGGATTAGGAATTCAAAAGAAAAAAAAATCCATAGACTATTATGTTATATAAGTGAAGGAAAAAGACATAAAATCTCAAAATAATACAGAAATGGGTATGTATATATATAAATATAGAAGAATATTTATGAATGCTCTTTCAAGACATATACAGCTTTTCTCTCATATTGATCTGCAGCTTTGGTATTACATGATCATAGGGTCAAAGAGGGCATTTGAGGACCAATCCTCTCCTGGGTAGCCAATACCTTAGTGGCTGGGGCCTGGCCCTTGGGAAGTGGGAGACTAACATCCACCTTTCTGCTGAAAAGGGACTGGCAGGCACATGAAGTTATAAAGACCACTTAAAAATGGCAGAATAATGCCTCTTTCACACTCTTAAGTCAAATCCTACGCAGATGAATTTGGGTAATTGCAAAGGGAAATAAACACAGCTTGAATGAGAGAACTGTGATAGGGAAAAACATGTATGAAAAAACACATTGTGGTGGTGGGAAGATCAAACCATGGTGCTCTGCAGGGAGCAAGTGAGGGTGGAGAGAAGTGGTGTCTTGTGGCAGAAAGGATGCTGGCAGAGCCAGGACAGTGACAGACATCTGCACCAAGGAGGGCAGGAGGTTGCTCTTGCTGGAGGCACCTCTGGGGTTTGATTCCATCACCTGTGACACGTCATTAAAAGTGACAGTCATTAAAAAAACCCACCAGGGTATGCAAAATGCCACCAGGTTCTCCAGGTGAGTTTGGCCGAGATGTGGGTAAAGACAAACAGGATGAGGTAAATCCTTAGGCATGGGAGTCATCAGCTGAAAGGTGGGAGTTGAAGGCTTAGAGATAGCGGAGCTCAAGGCTGGGAGAAGTTAAAATTTAAGGGATTAGAGTAACTTTGACTCATGTAACTGGAAGAAAGATGAGACCTGAACTGCCTGCACATGAGGCAGCCACAGCCAAGCCTCGACATATTCTGGGGGCCGAAGTGGCCTTGCTGGGGCCCACACTGGGCCAGCAGGCTGTGGCTGCTGCCGGGCAGCCCCGCAGGTTGCCTGGGCTGGAGAGCAGGAAAGTGAACGTCTCGCTGGGGCTTCTGGAGCCGCCCCTCGGTGCTGCTGCTGTTCCTCCGCTCGCACCTGCTGCGCGGGGGTGGAAGGAAACCTGCGGAAGGAACACGTGGAGCATCCCGGGGCGGGCACCGGAGCTCCGTCCCCCCCCGCCCCGGGACGAGCCATGCCCCTCCCGGGGGCGGCCCCTCGGCGGGCACAAAGCTGGGCTCGGCCGTCACCGGTGGAGCTCTGGTTTGCCGTCCCGCCGTCGCTGCTCCTCCCTTCCTCCCGCCCTTCTTCTCGGCGGGCGCAGGGCCGGGGCAGCGCGGCGGCAGCATGGAGGCGGCCGGGGACCCGCCGCCTGCTCCTGCTACTGCCGCCGAGGCCGAGGCGCCGCCCGGGGCCGCCGCCGCCCCTGCCCCTGCCGCCCCTGCCCCTAGTCGCCGGCTGCTGGCGCTGCTCCGGGCCAAGCTCTGCACATGGTGAGTCCCCGGCGGCGGCATCCCCCGGCCTCCACGTGGGGACGGGCGGCGCCGGCCTCCCCGCACGCCGGGGCCCGGACCCGGCACCGGGAGGGAGGGAAGGGGGAAACCATCCGGGCCCGGGCGGAGGTGAGACCGGCAGCCGGGAGCGGTTTGGCTTTTGCCGATGAAGGGCTGCGCGCACAGGGATTTTCTGATACCGGGGCCGCTGTGGAAGCGCAGTCGAGCGGCAGCTGCTGCCGTGCGGAGAGTCGCGTCGGCTGAGAGCGGTGTAGAGCCATGTAGACACGTATTTGATTTTGTTAAACTGAGAGTGTAATTAGCCGGCAGAAGAGCAGGCTCCGGGGAGACCTTCTAGCCCCTTCTAGTGCCTAAAGGCGGCCTACAGGAAAGGTGGGGAGGAACTCTTTATCAGGGAGTGGACTGAAAGAGGGGAGATTTAGATTAGGTGTTAGGAAGAGGCTCTTTAGGATGAGAGTGGTGAGACACTGGCACAGGTTGCCCAGAGAAGCTGTGGATGCCCCATCCCTGGAAGTGTTCAAGGCCAGGCTGGATGGGGCTTTGAGCAGCCTGGTCTAGTGGGAGGTGTCCCTGCCCAGGGCAGGGGGTTGGAACTAGATGATCTTTAAGGTCGCTTCCAACCCAAACCATTCTATGATATGCACACATGCACTCCTTTTTTTTTTAAGTAATTCTGGCTTAGTATTTTTCTGTTTTCCTATTTTATATATTTGCTGTATTTTATCTATTTTCTGTACTTTTATCTGTTCTGTACTCTTTTATCAACATTGCTGCAAAGAACAGCTCATGGGGGGCAAAAAAGATAACAGAAGGAAATAGCTGAGTTGAGGTGTGGAGTCCAGAAAGAGCAATATTCCCTTTCCCTCCTTCATTGAATGAGTTTAGGACAGAGGCCTGTTCAAGTGTATCACTTAAAATGTGAGCACTGGTTAAACATGGAAAATTTGAGGAAAACCTGCCAAGTTGTGCAGGCATCACATGGATCCCAAAGCTGCCTTTAGTGAGAACAGAACTACCTCCTCTGACTTCCAGCCTGCAAGAGCTACCATTCACTTAACAGCTTCAGTTTCCATCTGGGGAAAAAATAAATCCCTGTTTTAAAGGCTGTTTTGAGGCTCTAGATTTGGTCTGGAATGACTATTGCATCAGATACGCTTGGCTGACAAACAGGAGGTGCTGGCTCTCCTGCCAGCCTTGATGTTCGGAAGCTGGAGTCTTGACTGGGCTGCGTGGAGGTGTGCATTGGCCAAGCAGAGTCTTATTCCAGTCTTATTCCATTCCTTTCTCTTTTGGTTCAAAGTTTTTATCTTTTCATTCCTCCTGCCTGTCAGGAATGCCCAAAAGACAAGACGGGACCTCACTGAACTGTTCAGTAATCTCTCCTGTGCTAGTAGCTTTGCCAAAATGTTGCCAGAGGGGTATACTAAGTCAGTTTATTGGTGGAACTTGAAAGACAATGAAGAGCTCTCACTGATTTTTGCAAAGTCTTGTCTGAGATACTGAATTGATTACTTTTTTTTTGCCTTCTTTTTTTTCTCCAAGAGGCTGGAGGCTCAGCCACTTCAGCTTTCTTAGGGGCCCTTCTGAGTCATAAGAAGGTTTAATACTAGTATGTAATAAAATAGATTTTTTTTTTTTGAGTAAAAATTAGGTTTGAGTTTTTTGAGTAGAAAGTATTCTCTCTGGTTCTTGACACAAAACAAGTTTGTTTTTTTTCTGTTTCTTACCTTTTACAAATTAAATTCACCTTCGTTTCAAAGCACTGCCACTAACTGAAACAATAACTTCTAAAAGTATTAGTTCTTAAAAATATTTTTTTCCTATCCTGAGCTACCTGCTAGTCACACGTGAATATCGTCTCAATCTGAACATGCATTTTCCTTTAACTAGTTGTGTGAAAATGTAAGATTATTCAAATTAAATGGTCTCCTGCCCCTTTTTCCCCGTTCAGGAAGGTCTCAGTAAAGCTGAAGTGCAAATAAACTGTCTGTATGAAGAGTGTTGCCAGGCTTTGCCTGTTGGTGTTTAACTGGTGGCATAAATTTAATTGTATTTATTTTCATGAAAGAATCACATTAAAAATACGGTATTTATTAAAATAATAGCCAATAAAATTGTTAACTGTGGGCTTATTAGATTTTCTTTGACTTCCTCAGATATAATCTCTGATTGTATTTTAATATCTTAGGGTATTTTTCTTCCACATTTCTGTCAAGAGCTGCACATTGTTCAACATTAGCTTTAGACCAACTAGTGGAAAACTTTCATGTTTTAAAAAAAATGACTCCTAGTTTTGTTCTTAGCCATGAATACAGCTAGCTAAGATATGGTGGTTGGAGGGAGAGGAGGAGTAGTTACATAGTAGCCAACTACCAAGCAGTAGAAACACCAACAAAAAAAACCCTCAAACTATAAAACTAAAAGGCTCTTTCAGACCACTTACCTTGCGTCACCTGAGAGTCCGAAGTAATTTAGTCCTTACCAATGCATTAAAAAAAAAAAAAAGAGCAGAGAGTATCAAGTTCTGGCACAGAAAAGTTAATAATTAATATAATTCAAAAAATTATGATAAATTATTAATAAGAAAATCATGGTCATCGATACAGATGTCAATACCGGAATGAATGGGAACTTATGTCTTCGAAGCATTTTTCTTATAAGAAATTGTCTTGCAAAATGAAACCGATAGGATTTAAAGTTTACTCTCAAGTTTTACAGAGTGTAAAGCAGTTTGGTTTTGTTTTTTGTTTTGTTTTTTTTTTTTAATTTGCTATGGTAATTTAGTGGGGATTGTAATAATAAGGGTCTCAAGCCCACATTTAACGAGGGTCATTTTACCCTGTTCAAAGCGCTGTCTTGCTGCCTTGAGGCCAGTGCATCGTGCCGGGAACATGGTGTCACTTTCACAATTGAAGAAATTAATTTTGACACCTTGGCAAATGGTGTGAGGGGAAACCATTGGTGTGTCCTGCTGAGGCTGCACCTGGGCCTGGGGTGGTGTTGCGGCAAGAGGCTCTTATTTTACATGCAGCCAAGAAAGTTGCCAGAAATGTAGTGTTTTGGGATTCACAGAGGACATTTTTGAGCACAGCCTTCTGCTGTCGGTGAACAGTGTCTTTATTTGGCTCTTTTGATCTTAACATTTTGAATCTCTTCAGTAAAGAGAAGAAAAAAAACAACCCCTGAGTTAAAATATAGGAAAATAAAGAAGGGAATGAGGCAGGAGGAAGCCTGCTTGCCTTGTCAGATGCCTTTGGTACTGTAGAAGTAAATGCTGTAGGACTGCTGAGATATACATTAACTACATAGCAATGATTGCTGGTGCAGAAGCCGCTAAGCAAACAATTCTGTAGATTCTGGACCTGCGTCTCTTCCCATGCGCAAAAAAGCAAGGAAATAATTCCCTAGGTAATTTAAACTGGAGAAACTTAGTTATTAAAGCTGAGGATCAGCTTAGTGGAGTTATTCCCCTGCAAGAGGGCAACCAGAATCACAGAAACTTCAGAGTTGGAAGGGACCTCTAGAGATCATCTAGTCCAACTCCCCTGCTAGAGCAGGATTGCCCAGAGCACATCCCTCAGGGCTGCATCCAGGCGAGTCTTGAAAATCTCCAGAGAAGGGGACTCCACACCCTCCCTGGGCAGCCTGTTCCAGTGCTCTGTCCCCCTCACCGTAAAGACGCTTTTTCGTGTATTTGAACGGAACTTCCTATGTTCTAACTTGTGCCCGTTGCCCCTCGTCCTGTCACTGGGAACCAATGAAAAGAGTCTGGCACCATCCTCCTTCAACCCACCCTTTAGATACTTGTATGCCAGGTCTTGCCTGTTTTTAATAAGCGGTGGTTGAAGCTGATCAATTGTTAGCAAATTTGAATGTCAGCAGATTTTCCTCCTTTTACCCTCTTGGTGGAAGATGGTCACTGTCCAGTTTGCGGGTGCACATAGAGTCCAGGCCTGTGCTATAGAGAGGGTGCCACAGGTGAGGAGAAGCAAAGCTACCCCTTGCACATTGTATCCTGGGGGAAAATATGTAAAACCTTGCCCCGCAGAAGTCCATGTTGAACCAGCCAGATGCTTGTGAAGCAGTATTGCCTGTGCTTCTGCCTGTCTCTGTGGCAACACCTAGGAGCTGGGTGGAGGGAAGTTTGCATCCAGGAGAGAAGGACTTCTGCCAGCTGAGGCAGCTTTAACCTCTCCTGGTAATGTATTGACAAGCGCGATCCATTTTGTGGACTATGCAGGTTCCACAGCTTTGCTCCAGGAAAATTGCAGCAGTTTTGCCCAGTCACACCTCTACACCCTCGTCCCAGCTAGTCCAAACACAGGGTCAATTTAGTCCAAAAAATTGCCGAAGGCTGCTCTATGCCTACTGCACTGAGGGTAAAGAAGAAATATTTTCTGCTAGTTTGGAGCAAGAAACTCTTTATTTGAATAATAAGAAGTATATCCGTATTTTTTAAATATGTGAAACTACATTTGTTGTGTGTCGTTCACTGCATTATTTCTTCCTTGAAATTTCAAGGGGTCTTTTGTCATCTTACCTCCTGCAAAGGAGTCAGAGTTCGCAGGCCTGGCAAAGGATGAGCTGGAACCATTGTCCTTGCCTGCTGGAGACAGAGAAGAGGTAGTCTCATTCCTGAAATTTTAGCTAACATATGTTAGATTCTTCTTAATGGCATCTGATTAAATTAATTCTTTAGATGGACTTAAAATGACATTTCTGCATCAGTCAGAATGATTAGCCAGAATGTGTCACAATCATTGCTGATTTGTTCAACAAATAGTGCCATTGGATTTTTGACCAGAATAAAAAAAATTCAATATAACGGAAGTGAGGTAGCTTCAAAGGATTTTTTTCCCTTTTTTTTTTAAAAAAAATCAAAATACATGTATATATAAAATACATATAGGTATTTCATAGCACTGTTTATAGTTAATACTGTGCTACAAAGTAGCCATGACAAGTTTCTAGCTGAAATGTGGTCTCTGTTGCTTACTTCAACATTCAAAATGCTAGAAATGAGAGTGTCCATTCTTTCAGGCACCAGAAAGGGTTATTTACATAAGGCTGGATAGGACCTTACAAGATTGTCACATGATATATGAATACTTATACTGTGGATATACAGTTATTGGGATGTGCGGGGTAAGCCGTAGCAAAATGTGGGGCTTGAATCTCTTGGAAATGCCGCATGGCTGGAGTTTGCAGAGATTTGCTGTCTCATCAAAATGGACTTGCAGAGGAAAATACACCTAGCAGGATTTTTAAAGTCAGAAGAGCTTGGTGTCAGGCTGAATTGAAAACAAGATTCATGCAGCTGGATTAGAATCCATGCAAAGAAGGTGTCTCCTTTCCAAAAGGAGGGACTGATGGCATGTTTGTAGTTGGCTTTAGCACCCCCGAACACATGCTTCTCATTGCCTGACAACTGGATTGCACAGCATAGCTGGGTGAGCTGGTATTTACTATGTTAAAGTCACCCCACCTTGGGAAAACAGGCAGTGTTGCTGTCAGGTGTTGTGCCTGGTTCGTGGGTGCCCTGCCAGAAATCATCGGGAGAGATGTGGGCACAGGGTAGGTGCAGAATCCTAATGGGATGCTTTCCTCCCTTGATTGATTACTTGGAGTAGGAATGGATGAATCGGTTGTGCAGACAGTTAAATTCTCATCAGTAGTCTTCAGAGTAAACAACTCGGAGGTGAACTTTGCAGCACTGTGCAGACAGCACAGCACTGAGCCCCTCTTGCTGTATATGGAGTATGTGGGCAGAGACTGGGGGGGGTACGAATCTGTGTAGCTCCACTGGCAGGAAAAACAGCAAGCCAAAAGATACAGAGCAATCTATGCGTACTCCTGTTGGTGTAGGAACATCTGGAATAGTTCACTTTATATTAGGTGATGAATTGCCACTAAAAGAGCATGAGGGTTTTTTTTCCCTCCCTTAGCTGTGGGTTGGACTTAAAAGGAGTTGTAAACACAAACGTGATCTTCGTCCAAAGGGTGCTCTTAATTCCATCCTCAATTACAGCAGGATACAGTGGAATATAGCAGAAAAAGTCCACAGTAAGTATTAATTGTAACAATTCTTAATATAAGAAAGATTATTTTTACAGTGAGGACAATCACTAGAACAACATCCCCAGGGATGTCGTGGAGTCCCCATCGCTAGAGGTTTTCAAGATGTGACTGGACAGGATGCCAGATAATCTCATCTAGGCTCCTTTTCCCGTGAAAGATTGGACCAGGTGATCTTCCGAGGTCCTTCTGACCTGGGCTGTTCTATGATGCTGTGGTTAATGCTTTTGTATTTCCTTAGCACTGCTTGGCTTAGGGTCGCAGTTCACTTTCAAAGACTCGGGTCTTGGAAGAGCCTGAAGGCAGTCGTGCCTTATCTCCATGTTGCAGATTGATCAAAGTCAGAACAGGATTCAGTGGAGGATGAAGGATTTAACTCAGGCCATGTGTATCAAAACTTCTCTTGAGCTGCTTGAAGATCCTTGCCAATTATTGCAGTCTTCATCATGGGTGGTTTGAACTGGCCTCACTTCTTACGTGGCTGTCATGAGGTTAGACTAGATCTTCTGTGTAGACAAAACCCTGCTTACTGGTAAATCAGAACAACATAGATAGGGAGTAGAAAAAGAATAAAACACCAATCTAAAAATTTTTCCCTGTACAACTAACAAATACTTTAAAAAAAAAAAAACTTGACTGTTTAATTCTAAGCATTACCGTGTTGTCTTTTATATTCACAGGCATATTTTGAAAACGATAATTCTGGGCCAGATGCTCTCCTTGTTTATCTGTGGGACTGCTGTTACGAGCCAGTACCTAGCAGAACAGTACCAAGTGAATACTCCCATGTTTCAAAGTTTTATCAACTATTCTTTGCTGCTTCTAGTTTATACAACAATGCTGGCATTTAGGACTGGTATGTGAAATATGGGATGGGAGATTCTGGTTCATCTCTTTATTTTTCTTTCCTCTTCTACATTTTCCTTTCAGATTTTGAAACTAAAGAACTTAATACTTGTCCTATTTTTTTTAAAGTTCCTGCTGAAATTCCTGCCTTGTAATAACACATGGAAATGAATTTCACAGATTAAATGTGCATTTAGTTTGATTTAATTTCATTTCATATCTGTTTAAAATTATATGCTCTTTGTTTTCAAGTCCTATATTATTTTAGGGAAAATCGGCTTTGTTATAACAAGCTTCTTTACCAGAGGCTATTTAATATTCCTCCTATTCTTATTAAATTAGCCTTTAAATAGCTCCAGTCTTGTGGTTTTTTTACCTCATGTGGAAGAATTTCTGTGCATTTCACCGTTTGCATTGTCTCCTCCCAGGCTGCATATGGCTGTTATTGTATCTTTCTCAAGCAGGGCCAACCAAAATCGAACATCTCAGTATTATTTATGCTTCTAAAAAGCAAGATTCCTGTGCAACATTTGGTTGGAGAAAAACACATATTGATTGCTGCTTTCTTCTAAACAGGCAGTGACAGTCTTTGGCAAATTTTGAAGCAGCGGTGGTGGAAGTACATTTTTTTGGGACTGGCTGATGTTGAAGCCAATTACATGATTGTAAAAGCCTACCAATACACCACCCTCACAAGTGTGCAGGTAAGGACCGATCTCTCTTTTTGAACTGTTGCTGTTATTACAGTTTTGGACTGGTTTCTGAAATGAGCTTCATGGGACAGACATGGAAGCTATTTAAGCCTGAAAAAGCGTTCCAATATCTATTTTCTCTCTGCAGTACAGAGAAGAGTATCCTGCATCATGAATAACGTTTCCAGGAAGCAGAGAAAATTGGCTGGTATTACCCAGTGCCAGCTCTTGAATTGAACTCCAATTATTTTGATAGAAAGCACTTCTGAGAGTTTGCTGACAGCCACTCCGGTTTTTCTCCTGACAGAAATTTAAGATTTAGGACCAGATAACAGTCACTCAGTGCAGGTTCCTGTAGATCTCTTGCCTAGTCCTAGAAGCTGCGAGAGGCATTGTGAGACATAACATGAGGACGTATTGATAGTTGGCTGGTATTGCAGCAAGGAGTCAAGCCTGTGGCTTTTCGATGTGACACTTCAGTTGGGGCCCCTCTCTGGAGGAGATGGAAGGGAGGTCAGTGTGCCAGGCTCCTCAAGTGACAGTAAACGTCCTCTGCATCGCCAGGGCTTGGTGCTCGTCGCTGCACTGGGATAAATCTTGTGTTCTGAAATCGCTCTTTGAGCAGGAGGGCTAAGGCTGGGGTTTCTTTGTCACCCTACATGGACATAAACTGCTGGAAGATTTAGTGCCTTCTCCTGCCTCCAACTGCTCGCTCCTGAACTTGCACGGCCAAATCCCTTGAGCAGCCTGGCTCAGGGCACTGAGCAAAGTCAGAGTAAACCCTGTCTTTTGCTGGACTGTTAGTGAGCTGTGTCAGGCCCCCACGTTAGCTCCCTGTGGGGCTCCACAGCTGCTGCTGCTGGAACAAGCGAAGGGACAGTGCAGAAGCAAGGAGGGAGTGTGTCAAGGGCTGTGCCAGCCTATGCCTGCTCTTACCGATGGTGGGTCTGTGGCTGGGGTCATGGTCCCACTTATCTGAATAAAAAAAAATAAAAATGTACCATACAGAATTGGTTGTTAGTTGGAAAGGAGTGTTGAGGTGTCAGTGTTTTACAAAGTCAGAGTAACCAGGGTTAATATTTAAAAGAATTACCTGCAGAGCAATAAAATCCTATGGTCTGGGCTGTCTTTAGAGAACTGCAGCAACTCTTCCTTGCACTAGTCAAAGACCAGTGACATGTGCCTGATGGATTATTATTGTCACATTTCCACTTCATACTTACATGTTGTGACTCACTAAGCCTTTAATTTCCTTACAAATAATGCCTAAGAAATCAAAGCTTTAAGAATAACACATTTCAGTCTCAAGATCAAGTTAGGCTGATAATTGAGACACTGTTTGATCATATGCTGAAAAGGCCAGGACTTTGATCCAAGTTCTCAGAAGCAGTAAAACTATTCCCATGATTTCTTTCATAGAAGTGAAGAAATAATAGATAAAGTTGTCCTGTCCAGTTGCCAAACTCAAGCATTTGCTGAACCTTCTTCCCATGTGGTAACCTTCAGACTGGCGCTTAAGTGTCAGTTCAGTAATTACGAATTTGTTGAAACTGCCTATTGCAGTTTCTCGCATGTTGTCTGAAGTCCCCAGTTTCTCACCACTGTCAGAAATGAGATACAGGACAAAAAAACCCCTGTGATTTGCTCTGGGCATTTGCAATCTGTCAGTAGCAAGCAGTTCTGCAGCTACATCAGAACCTGTGGTTCAGAGGACCCAGCATGGTGGCCTGTCTGCAGTACTGGCTGCGAGTGGATGGCCAGGGAGCAATGCAGGAGTACACGGCACCTTCCCCAATACAGGGCAATTGCTGTTCAAATGCTGTCTGGCTGGAGCTTCAGCTCAACCCTATGAAACTGATCTTCAAAGACAAGTTTTCTCAGCTCAGCAAGGAACTTCCATGTATTTTCTCACACAAGCACACAAAAGCAAAACTGATTTTCCTTTAGTTATCAAATCCTAGCATTGCACGGAAGGGGTTGGGAGATTTTTAAGATAACATGGGGATAACGGCTCTCATTTCTCTGTAAACAAAGACATTGGTCCACAACGGTGATTCTTTCTGTTCGGCTGTGGCTTCAGCAGTGCCAGTGAGATTTCTCACTGCCAGCGTCCTTCTGTCTTGTGGCAGGACTTAACTGTGCTGTTGTTTGACCACATATTTCATAGTGAAAAACCAAGCAGCGTAGCTGTGGTTTCATGGTGTTAACGTATTATTGGGCTCAATTAGCATTTGCTCTGTAGATAATTCAGGTGGAAGCATTTTATGTGCAGCTATTCACAGAATATGAGCTGATGGAAAAGTGTTAACCTCAATGGGAGAAAATGCAGGATGAGCCCCTGGGGCTCAGCTGGAGGCTGCCGGAAGGGAGCTCACAAAGCTGTCTGGAGCTGGCAATTATAAGCAAACCAATGACCTCTGACAGTCTATGATAATTTATTAACCATGTATTAAAATATCTTTTAATAATTTACCCACTCTACCTTTAAAACTTCCTATGAACAGTGTGGCCAAAGCTAGGCTTGAGTCAAAACATTTGTAAATCAAATCATCAGGTTATCTGTTTTATCCCTTGTAAAAGTGCAGGCTAGAATTGAATAAGATGGGAGTTTGCTGACACTCTACTGGCAGCAGTAATCAGTACCGCAGTACTGCTGTAAATGTCATAAAACCTGAATAAAAACCCTATTCTTTTAAATGGTTCCATTGACACAATTCATTGTGATGTTGCATCTGCTTTGCACCTCTTTGATCTTCATCCTGTACAGAAGAGAGCATTTTCCACCAAAGAGCTTTGTAACTTAGTAGATGAAGGAAAGGCAAGATCCGGTAGTTGGAAATCAGATTTCTGCTGTCTGTAATTGAGGGTAATTGTCCCCTGGAATAGATTACCAGGACGTGTTCTTCATCATTTGGTGCCTGTATGTCTTGGCTACAAGTCCTTTAACCAGGATGCTGTAGCTCTACAGCATGTAACTGGTCTGGATGCAGCAATTCCCCATCCGGTGTCACTGAAAGAGCTTCTGGCTCATTATATACTACTACCTTACATCCTAAATGAGATTTTTTTTTTTAACTTTTTTTTTTTCTTTCTGTTTGGGTTGAAAAACTGCTTAGAGGTTGGAAAGCTACGTTGTAACATCTCAATTAATGGGCAACTGAAATCTTACTTATTAGTAAGAGATGTCTACTTCCAGCGGGGTAAAAAACGTGCTTTCTAACGTTTGTAATATTTCTTGTTGTTTGGTACTATCAAGACAGTCAAATTTGGAGGAAATGTTAGAAGGTTTTTCTTGAGTCTAGGCTAAAGGTAAGATAGAGGAAGACGACCTGTGACCAGATAAAACCTAACAGCATGATATTTTTCAGTAGAGCAAAGTTGTATTGAAATATGTGGTATCACATATTAGGACTTTGGTGGTTGTTGTGTCTCATAATACACTTTACAAACAGACTTTTCAAACTGGGTGAGCTGGAGGCAGTCCAAGGAGCGAAGAGAAATAGGATGCAAGGGTTAGAGGCACTGTTAGGATTTAACCTGTAACAACTCCCCTTAATGCTATATGCTTGTAAGACTTTAATATGTGTAGTTATGAACAAGTAAAATCAGACATATCATGAAAGTCTTGCAAGTTTGATAAAAACCCTTGGGGACAATGGCTGAACTTAACACGCCAGCACAGAAGATAACTGCGGTGGTGCACTTAGGCAGGCAGAGGTTGGTAATGAACATTAAGGACTAAGGGCTCTTGTCTTGATTGTAATGATTATGCCCCAGTCCTATTGACCTGGACTTAATACTTCATAGTGACTTCAAGAGGCCAAGTTTTAAGGGCTGACATTTGAAAGTAATTTGTGAGCAGTCTTTGGTAGGCTGACTATATGTTCTGCTGTAGACTGTTCCCTTATATGTTCCCTCATGGCACTCTACTGAGGCAGGTCAGAAAATATGCCTTTTTTTTCCTCCAGACAAATTCAGAAACAGAGTCTATTTAGTCAAATTAAATATGAAACCAATTATGATTAGCTCAATGTTCTTGGTATTATTTGGTTATTCTAGAACATTATGCCCATCTTATGCCGCAGTGTATTTTTCTGTATTAAGTACACAGCTAACTCTTGATATTTTCTGTAATAATGGAGAATGGGTAGAAACTGGGTGGGTCTAACAGCAAGACAAAGATGCGTGGGATTTTAGGAACACAGAGAGAGGGGATAATGGAGAAAGGAAAGAGAAGTCAGTGTCACTGCTTGTCATGGAGTGCAGACATCCTTGAAACTTAGCTATTAAGTCTGCAAATTTAAGGGCTGTACCTGCAAACACACCTGAAGTGCTTTGAAACTCCAGCTGCCATGTGTGTCTCCTGTGGGGCATGGGTGAATTAGAGCGGGTTACCTGCTTCTGGCTAATTGAGAGTCAGCTCTAACAGAGTAATGAAGCGCATTGGTGGCTTGTATATGCTTTTGTGGGAAGCTGAAAGATTGGGAAGGTGACTTTAGGAAAGCTGTTCTTCCCTTTCTATATTCCTTCTACCAATTTTGCACATGGCTCCCAGCACACGTATCATTTTTTTTTTTTTTCTGTAGGATCCAGTTGGGGGAAAAAAAATTCAAACCCAGAACTGCCGGGTGAGATTCTTGTCGTAGTCGCTTCAATGTAAAATCAGATCACTTGTATCCTTCAATAGTTCCAGATTTTTGCTTTGTGTACATGAAGCCGTAAATTCTAATTACAGATTTGAGGAGTGAAAAGGCGAGCTAGACAAAACTCCTGGGGAGCAAAGGAAATGTCAGTGAACCCCCTCCTTGTGTTGGTGCCATGGGGAGCATCATGGTTTCAGAGGAACATCCTAGGATTTGTTTGTGAAGCTGCAAAGATTGATTAGATCCATCATTAGAAGAGTTTCTATATAGGTGCCTTCCTCCCTCCCAGGAGACAGTGGACCCCTCACCTCAGCTCCTCCTTCACTTGCAAGATGCTTTTCATGGGAAAATGTGGGTCTCACCCCTCTTTTAAACAAATCCACTGGGGTTGTTTTGTGGCTTTCATTAACATCTGGTAGCAACGGAAAGTATAATTATTTGCTTTCAGGATAGTGCAATTCAGATTTGGGCTGGGTTTCTAATTCAAACCATTTTTCTGCACACACAGCTGCTGGATTGTTTCGGGATTCCTGTGCTGATGGCTTTGTCGTGGTTCATTCTCCGTGCAAGATACAGGCTGATCCATTTTCTTGCCGTTGCCGTCTGTTTGCTGGGTGTAGGAACAATGGTGGGTGCAGACATTTTGGCAGGGAGACAGGACAGCGAAGGTAAGGATTCCTCTATCGCGGGGTGGGGGGGTGGGGAGCAGAGAGATGGTTCCAGTGGTGGGGCTAACTTGCAAAGGAGAAAGAGGAGCAAATGCAGGGGGAGCGGATATAGTTTTATTTTAAGAGAAAACAGAAGAAGACATGCTGCTGTTTGTATTTCTTGTCCAAGAAGAGAGTGACTGAGGAGATACTGATTTTATAGGGAGCCGAGAAATTTTTTTGCTTGTAGATTTGTATTATTTCTTCCATTTTAAAAGAGAAACACTTGTATTAAGCTTAAATTTGGCTGCTGTTCATCAGACCTCATCAAAGGCCTCATTGGTGAAAACTTGTTCACTTTTGTCTAATAACAGATGCTGCCTCTCCCTGCAAACCTTGTCTCTCCTACACGGTGTCAGCCCGCTGGCAGCCAGACTTCTCTGATTTGCATTTTTCTATGAGCATGAAAAGCAAATCACAAGTTACTTAAGAGCAGGCTGACTTCTCTGACTTATCTATGGCAGACCCAACAGAAATGGTCCACATATCCCTGAGGCCCATAGGCCACAGCCTGGAAAGGGGCTTATGATGGGAGAGCAAGAGGAGACGTGGGCCAGGATGTTGGGTTTCCTGGGACCTCCGGGAGGGAGCCTGGGCTCTGTGGACCAGGATCCAGCTGGGTGCAGATGAGGGCGGGTCCCGTCTTCTTGATGACAGATGCTTAAATCAACCCATACTGTAGCAATCTTATTTTGAATAAGAATTTTGAATTTTCAGAGCCAGTGTGTGTGAGGCAAGGTAAATTTCAGGGCATTGCCTTCATCAGGCAGCATAGAGATAAGCCTGTTTGGCGTTATTTTGGGGCCTTACTGGTAAGACACCAAGGCAAACTGAGGTTTAGCGTTTTTTAATGCTATATGGTACAAGGATCTTCAGCCCTAAGGGAGAAAAATCTTCTTTCCCTGAGACTTTATGACAGTTGTGCTTTGTTTGCTGACCTGTGTATCCTTACTACTGCTTACCCGCATATTTCAGACAGATTTTCTTAGTGATTGCCAGCTGGCTCAGGGAAGGCAATTTTAAATCAATTCAAGGGTTTAAACAACAGTGATCCTCTTGCTATTTAGCTGATGCATAATGGCATTTACGTGATGAGTGACTGTATCACGGGGAGTCCCATTTGCACAGTATAAATAAATGGCAGCAGGACACGCGATACCACCCATCTGCAGTGCCCACTTCAGACCTGTCGTAAACTTGAAGCTGAGTCCCAGGTCCCGCTGAAACCAATAGGCTGATTTTATCAAGATTTGAATCAGGCCTTATGGCAAAAGCAGGGGCGATATTCAGAAAGGCGGAGAGCATCTCTAACTGGGAATTTTCTTACGTCCCTACAGTGCCTAAGGTCAGCAGAAGTAGAATTGGACCAGGCTGTACAGCAGTGGCTTGGTCAGGTCGAGATTTCAATGCTGGGTTTAGCTCATTCCAGACGATGCCGGGTGAGGTGAGCCGGTAGCAGAGTCCGTGCTCCGCCACTCATCTGCACACACAAGAGATGTTTCCTTTCCCCTTACCCTGGAAGGCACTAAGAAACTAGAGATGTTAGAGAGAAATTTGCTTGTCTTTTTAAGGAAAGTTAAAAAGTGTTTGTAGCATTACCCTTATTGTGGATTAATATTTCTGTACAGGTAGTGACGTGGTGATTGGAGATGTCTTAGTGCTTCTTGGTGCTTCTTTGTATGCCATTTCTAATGTGAGTGAGGAATACATTGTGAAAAATCTGAGCAGAGTGGAGTTTCTAGGAATGGTGGGCTTGTTTGGGACTATTATCAGCGGTCTACAGCTGTAAGGATCTAATATTTATTTTAAAACTAATTAAGAATATTCTACAGATGATTGCTTGTCTACCATGAAATGATGTTGTTGTTATTAAATTAATTCTTTGTTATGTCTGCATTTGGCTTACATGGGAGTCCTTCCACTTGAATTTTATTTTTATTGCTGATTAGCATTCATTCTATATCCTTTTTATTTGCACTATTCTTACTACCGGAATTCTAAAGCTGAAATCCTGCCATTGAACTCATACGATACTTGGCTGTAGTTTTGATTTTGTAGATCTTCATGAGGACAGTCAGTGTGCTGAGGACTGTTCACAGGAATGTATTTCTTAATGGATTTTCTCTGTGGAAAAGTTTAGGAGATAATTGTTAGCAGGAAGTCTTCCATATTAAACATCAGTTTAAAATGAAGCCATATATATTCTTATGAATAACCACGTTAGAGTAACAGACCACATGCACTTAAATCTATCTAATGAATTTTATGTTCCTCATTTCTCATCATTATAGTTAATAATTTCTTCAAATGGTCTGTCAAATAAAGCTGAATCTCTGAAGGGTGAAAAAGCCTGGGAAGAAGGCATAAGGATTAAATAAAAGTGCTCTTGACTTTCAGGCACTTTAAGTCTTTTTTCATGCTTGTTAGATGTTGGAGTTAGTGTCATTCAATAAAATTTCAAACAAAAAATTAAGGGATTATAAATCAAAATGTTTCTTATATTCTGTAATTAAATTCTCTAGTTGAATACGCTATGCTTTTTTTTTCTTTTTTTTTCTTTTTACTATATTATATCTTTTCTCTAACTCTAGAGCCATTGTGGAACTTAGGGAGATAATGAGAATTCAATGGAACTGGAAAATTGGTATGTGTATGACAAAATGATGTGCCTTTTTACAGAACACTGGGAAATGATAATCACTTAGACTTCAAATTCTGGGAATTTAATATTCTTTCTCTGGATATTAAGCAGCATTCATGTTGTCACAGATTTACTTTCTGCAAACTTTGCAGCTCAGCAAAGAGATAAGGTTTGCAGGATTGAACATTAAAACCTTTCAGCTCAGGTTTTGCATTTTTCATACAGCATGAAACAGTGTTTCAAAATAAATTGCAAAAAGTGAAAATTAAACCAGTTTAATCAGAGACACTTTTGATGTTGGAACATTACAAGAACATTTTTCTGTTGTCCTTCCTAAATGAAATACTGGGAAAATTGATTTTGTGACACATTTTGGTCTCAGCAGAACTGTGTGTTATTAACAAACGTGTCTCTAAATTTCGTAACTCAGCTCTTATGTTAACTAGGAAAGAATGCAAACTTTCTTGTATAGATACAGTAATTTTTGCAATACAGGGTAGTCTTGAAAAAGAAGTATTTTTGCCATGTTTTTCTTAAATAGACATTCCCATATCGTTTAGGAGACCTTATCCTAAAAGGTAAAAATGCATAGTTTTAAAGCATCTGAAGAATATCAGTGTTCTTCAAAATCAATATTCCGTGCCTTAGGAGTAAATTGTCATCTTGTTTTACAGCATTGCTGTTCACAGTCTTTGCCCTGTGTATGTTTGGGCTGTATAGCTTCATGCCGGTAGTGATTAAAGTTACCAGCGCAACCTCGGTCAACCTGGGTATTCTGACTGCGGATCTCTACAGCCTGTTCTTTGGGCTTTTCCTTTTTTTCTATAAGGTAAGTAGTACCTTCATTCTTTTACTATAGTTTCTGTTAACTTTTTATTCCAAAATTGTAAATAAAGCATAATGTTCTTAAAAGCCCCTGAACAATCATTTGCACGTGTACATTTCCGCATCTTGTGTCGTTCATGGTTGGTAGATGTCAATCAGTAGGACTCATACTCAGTTAATTACATAGCATCGCACCATTAGGTGGATAGTGATTTTCAAACAGTTTCACGCTTGATGGAATACCTTAAGGGACAGTAAATAATTTCCCAAGGTGTTCAAATCTTAGAGTCCTTGCCATAATCCCTGTGTGGGAACGGCATGTTAGGTTTTGTTCATCTCTCCAAGTGTCCAAAGAGAAGGTTTGAATCTCCCTGTCCTCCAGAGACTTTGGATGTCTGAGAGGAGCAGTTTGGCTTGATTTCCATAAATTAACATTTTCTTTTAGAAATTTAATCTGTTCGTTACAAACATCTTGGGAGACGAATCAAGCTCTCTCAGTACTACTGCTGAGGAGAGACTGAAGGAACGGAAAAAAAATGCAGATAATTACATTATTCTATACGGCCTCCAAAAGGCAGTTACTTTTATTGCTGTCTGAAATAGTTTTGGTAGTGTCTGTTCCACCTAAATGGCAGTGCTAAAAAGATTTCATTCCACCCTACACTTTTCATCCAGAATCATTTGTGGGAACCTAGCTCGTTACAGCAATTGGAGTAATTGAGTCAGTCACTCGGTGACTGGAAGGGCTTAGTGAGAAGCTTGTGAACTTTGCTTAAGAACTTAATTTGTATTATTCCATGTGGTTGCCTTCTCTTCAGCGTTACGGAGAGCCAGAAGCTTTTAGGTCAGATTCGTTTCTGAAAATGACGGCTAATTTATTTTACAGCGTGGAGTTCTGGTAACGGTAGGGTCTGACTACAGCTAGATTTGCCTTTTCAAGAGTCTTTTAGCTCCGCTTTCCACCCTGTTTTGGATTCCAAAATTTGCTCTAAGTGACAAAGCATCCATTAAAAATGAATGTAGGAAGCGAACCATACTTACATTCTAACAATTAAAAAAAAATCCTTTCTGAGTCACTTTCAAATATGTATTTTGACACCCAGATAGCTTAACTGAAGAAGTGATTGTAAATTTATATTCATAATAGTAAAGAGGAAGAAGTATGCAAGAGCTTTTACTTTCACTCTTCAGGATTTTTAGCTTATTTTGGGGAGAAGTTTTTCTGGGAGCAGATCATTCCATAATTACTAACTGTGGGGTATTCTGGTAGGAAAAAGGAAAAATGAATTAGAGAAGACTTTGGGGTTGTATTATGAGAGAATTTCAGATATTTATTAAAGTAGGAACTTGGATCTGTGGTTAGAAATGGTGAAGTAGCAAAAAGGGGAGCAATAATAATGCCGCATCTTTAGTAATCAGAGGATCTGAGATAGCTTAGGAACCAAGAGCTGAGGGAGCCTGTTTTTGACATGGCTTTTAACATAACACTTAGCAGTAGGAAATCTTATTGCTAAGTTAACCGTATAGTTTCTTTACCACAAAGAAACCAGGCAGGACATTTCCTGGATTAAAAAGCATCCTGGACACAGGAATCTACAAACGAAAATGCGAGGATCCGCTCTGTGTTCCCCATTAGCAGCTGATATTTCACAGCAAGCCCCTGAAGGCTGGGCCGTGCTGCAGAGCTCTGAATTGCTGTGGTCTGAGCCTGCTCTGAAGCAGAAGCCGCACAAACATCCAGTGGCTACAGTGGAGACCGGGCCCAGGAATTTATGAGGTTTTTGACTTGAGCACAGCGTTTTGCTAATGCACTCAACTGTTCAGCCTCAACCAAGTCTGTTTAAGGTGAAATGTGACTTTTACGTACTTGTTTTTTTTTTTTCTTTTTACTCTGTAGTGAATCTTTGCTGTGCTTCCTCCTAATGAGCTCATTACAGAGATACCTGTAATCCCTCAAGAGATATTAAAGAAGGTCTCCAAATGCTTCTGTTGTATAAACTCCTATGGAAGGGAGTAGACTGCAAATACAGACACTAGATGGAGTTACAGTCCTCCAGTAACATTTCAAGTAGTCTTTAGGCCTGATAGTGAGTATGGGAATACAAGCTGCACAGGTATGACTGAACTCAGTGTCTGAAACAATGAAGTTGCTGCAATATTTGAAACAAAAAAAAAAAAGAAAAAGAAAAAAACCCAGGAAAAAGACCACTGAGCCCTCCCCAAAAATGAAGGAAAGAAGGAAATAAAAAAGGCACGTAGGCCTGTTGGAACAGCATGGTTGAGGTTCACCAGTGTCGATAGCTGCACACACATAGTCAGGCCTTGAATCACAGCTGCACTGCAACAGCTCTGGCACCCTGGCTTGGTGAGTGTGTGTCCATTCGAGGAGGAATTAGTCCTGAGCAGGATCAGAGCCACTTACTGCCTTGTACACACTTTGAGAGCGGGTCTGAAAGTTATGGTGGCCACCCAGTCTTGCCTGCCAGCCAGGTGTCCTTGCATGCAGGCACGTGCTCATTCATGGCCATAGGTTGCACTCTGGAGAAGTTGTGCAGGTGCCTTGATACAGACCCAAGCTCTGCTCGTTTGACAGGAATGGGCCTGTCATGGTAGGGCCATGGATGCGGCTGCTGCCTCCATCAGGACATCTTCAGAGCTTGGTGCTTCCTCCTGTGCAGCATGAATGCTTGAGTCCAAAAAGGTGAGGAGAGGGCACGTATCACAAGGCCACTGTGTTTCTGTCTGCTTTTCCTTTTGCATGGTGCTGTCTAAGGGTTTCTGAGCCAAGCGACTACCAGCTAGGAATTTCAATGCCTTGATTGTAGATGCCTCAATCTTTTTTGGATCAGAGTCCACTGTGCAGGTCCTACCATTCATTTCATCCAGCTCTGCTGCTTCATAAAATAGAACGCATTTTTCAAGCATGTCTAAGGAAGCTGAGGAGGTTAGGGAATATTGGCAGTGGGATGCAGGATGTGTTGCGTCCTTCATCCTACTGTTATTCACTGTGGTTTGGCAAAGGCAATATGGAGAACTTCAGCAAATCTGAAAAAGTGTTCCTGGCTGTGGCTAACGTGAACACTTCGTATTATTTAATCTGGTATTATGAAGTAAGCATTTATTTTTCTGTCAGGGTGGATGAATCTTGGCAATTGTTGGACTTTTAATAGGCAAGTGAAGGATAGTGAATGAAATGGCTGATGTACCTCGGCAGTTCATACTCTTGCCTCACGCCACTCTTACCAGAGCACAAATGCCAATCTTGTAAAAGGAGCCCCAGTCTCCCTCTCTTCAAGGACTTGCTGGGTGTAGAGAGCAAACCAGTTTTGGTCCAGTAGTAACATTTATTGAGCCCTGCAGATGGTGGTTAAGAGCCGAGCAGAGGACCAGCTGCTCTGGTGACTTGCAGTAGGATGGAGAGATTCATCTCTTGCCAGGACCAGAAATATTTGGCTGTGCTGAAACAAAATTCTCTTAGGGGTAAACAGCTATCCTTCAGTGTCACTATATTTACAGCCATTTGTTCTCTCTGTTAAGGTTCTTGTATGTAGACCTAAGGAAACTCCCTGTCCAACAGTGTTGAGGATGAGATGCAGAGAAAACCAGCCAGCACCTTGAGTCTATCTGTGAATCATCATAGAATCATAGAATGTGTTGGGTTGGAAGGGACCTTTAAAGGTCATCTAGTCCAACCCCCCTGCAGTAAGCAGGGACATCTTTAACTAGATTAGATTGCTCAGAGCCTCATCAAGCCTGGCCTTGAATGTCTCCAGGGATGGGGCCTCCACCACCTCTCTGGGCAACCTGGGCCAGTGTCTCACTACCTCATTGTAAAGAACTTCTTCCTAATGTCTAATCTAAACCTACCCTGCTGGAGTTTAAAACCATTGCCCCTCGACCTATTGCTCCATGCCCTTGCAAACAGCCCCTCCCCAGCTTTCTTGTAGGCCCCTTCAGGTACTGGAAGGCTGCTATAGATATATATAGATATAGATACATACTTTGGCAGTTAAAAAAACCCCAAATTTTCTCTATAATTCTGCGTTAAAATGTTTCGGTTTTTAAAAAGTTGTACTTGAAGTTTATTGCGGGTTTTCATAGCTGAAATCCCACACGTGGCCCCCCGGCTCTCAGTGGCTGTGGCAGGCGCCCCTCACCGCGGCGGCGGGCGCCCCCTCGCGCCAAAACCAGCCCCTCCCCAGCTTTCTTATAGGCCCCCTTCAGGTATTGGAGCTGTTGAATTTTGATTTTCAGACCTGAATACAGATTGTGGTGATAATCCTCATTAAAATAATTTTTAAAAGGAAGGATAACTTTCTTAAAACAAGGTAGTATTGACATGTTTTTACATCAGACAATACTTACGCGTTTCTTTCTTTCCTCTGACAGTTTTCAGGTCTTTATATCGTGTCCTTCGTTATCATCATGGTGGGCTTCATCTTGTATTGCTCCACTCCGACTCGGACAGCAGAACCCACCGCCTTGCCACAGCCCAGCAGCACCGGCTTGGACAATGCTGCACTAAAGCTTGAGGAGAATGACAGCGAAACTCCGGCCATAACTGTGCAGTTCACAAGAGGAGAAACTGTGGTGGTCAGCACTGATTAAAGAAATGACAGCATTTCAAAACAGAGCTTTTTTTTTTTTTTTTTAAACTGATAAATTTCCCTCAAATCTTAATCTGGAGAATTGCTCTACTGCCAAGGCCTATGTCATGCTGCGCTGGTTTTAATGCACTGGATAGACTTTTAAGGCCAGATCCTCAATCAGTGAAACTGTATTGATTTACCCTTGCAGAAAATCTGGCCCTTGTAAGAAGAGAGAGTAGAATTTATGTGGAGTCTCTGGGAAGTGAGAGACTGTTACTTTTAAATGCTTAATTAATTTAACAGCAAATGCTTGGGGGAAAAACTAAGCCAAAGCATGTTCTCAGGTCGCTAACTGGGGCAAATATGTTTTATGTGGCATTAGGGACCCAAATCTGCAAGATGCTATCTGAGGGCTTCATGGTTCCCACGCCTCAGTGCCAGGTACCCTCAAATCTTGCAAAAGCCACTTGGCTTCTCACAGGATCTAGTTCTGCAAACCTTATTGCATACATACACCTTCCACATGCTGATGGACTTCACTCCTCTGCTGGAGGAGTTGCTTCTTACATTCCACCCAAATGTTTGTCTCTTCATATTGCTGCGCTCCCTGTCACAGCTGGGGCTGCTACAAATATGTTATTTTGAATTTTGCTAGTAAGGGAAGTCTGAATCTGTGTTTTCTTAATACCTTCCTTTTTCTCTCTCCGTGGCTTGTTGTTTGGTGCATTCCCACTAGGTGGAGGTTGTTTTTTTTTCTGGATGAGACAGCAAAAGGGCTTAAACTGAAGTTCACTTCTCTGTGAATTTCTCCCTGAAATGGGACACATTTCTGCAGAAAGATTTCAACAAAATTGTCATTTCTTAAAAAAATTGAAGTGTCTTAGCCAATCCTCATTGCAACAATAACGTCCATAATCTCCGAAAGGTTAAGTGCTTGCAGTAGATTCATTGGCAGTTTTTCTCCCCCTCTTCATATTTACAGGAAATGATTAAAAAGTATGAGTCTGCAGTTTTAACATCGGTAAAACCATACGGGGATTTTAATTTTTTTTTTTATTTTTTTGTACAAGCCTTCATAGCTCAGGTGTATAAAGTAACAAAAGAATAAAGTTTTCAGCAGCTGAAGAGTTGGCTCTTGGTTTATTTTTTTAAGCTAGAATTTCTTTATTGCTCAAAATTGTATTAATTGATTTTACTGACCAAATGATTCTCTTCATGACTGAGCTTTGCTGTAAGAAGTACAAGAGCATGTGAGAAGTAGAAACCACATTTGCCCATTTGGGATGTTTTTCAACCCAACTTGCGTGTCTTTTTCTCATTGCTGAGTTGTGGTGGGGTTGCTTCACTTATTTCAAATGAGCAATTAATTAAATGGTAGAGCATGTATTGGAAAACACCAGGAGAACTTACAAGCTTTTCTGTATCAAAAAATAAAAGTGCAGCTGGTTCAAATGTTGATCTACAATATTGCTTTGATTGGGCAATAATCTTGCTAAATTAGATAACCACTAGCCGTTGCCTATTTGTCTGGGGCAGAAGATGCTATGGCTGTCCAGACTTGAGGAATGGCAGTTATTCCACCTTATGAATCTGAATTAAATTAAGGATTAGATCTTGATTGAGTGTTAAGTGTATCCTTGGCAATGTCTTCGAGACTTTGTAGATATGTTTTTTAAGGGTTGCATTTTTGAGGGAATGTGAAAGGAAATGGATCATCCCTTGGATCTTCTTGTAGGTGATTATTGCACGAACAGTTCACTGAAGGTTTTGTGCTGCTTAAACCCATCAGCATCAACAGGGTGTGTGTGAAGAATATTAACTCTTCATTGCAGCAGAATCAAGGGGGAAACACCTACGTTTGGTTATTGAAGTCTGGATGCCATCAAGTTTGTAGTGCAAACACAAAGTTTTAATTAAGTGGTTATCCCATACTGTCACTGTGACAGGACAAAGATCATGCTTGTGGCAGTGTAGTAGGTTATATTTCTAAATATGGTATTATTTGCAGACTTGTATTAATTTTAATTTTAATTTGGATATTCAGTCCCCTCCCGCATAGAATTCTCCCTTTATGGGGGATTTTATTTTATTCTCTATAATTGGTGGTATGATCAGTTGTAACATAATGTAGGTTTCATCTGAAAGTACATAGAGGCGTGTGTTGACTCAGACTTTGGCTGGTCTTCAAAACAGAACCATCTTGTTGTGTGGTGTGAGTACACAGGCTGTAGCTAATCTTCTCAATATATAGACCACTGAAATAAAAATTGTGTAAAAAACATGTGAGGTTACAAGCACAGCCCATTAACTATGGATTTGCTCTTCCAAGGCTTTTAAAATATAACTATAATAGTAGATTGTAATCTGATTCAAACAAATTGCGCCGGACAGGATGTCTGCTGAGCCGCAAGGAGAGGGAAGCAGTGCGGGACAGGATGCCGGCTCCTGTTCTCCATCGCTTACACTCGGACAGCTTAATGAATTGACTGGCTTGTATTCTGAACCGAAAACTTTAGAACTCTGTTTCACAGATACAAGCTGTGATTTAACGTCATACAAAAGATTTTTGTGCCATGTTGTCAGTAGCTAATGTTAAGATATGTATTAATGTCACAAAGAAGGTTTGGAAGGTCTTTCAAGCTTTCAGCAAGGACAAGGTCAATATTTTTTGTCAATCCTTCTGTCAGTGACCCCATGCCCTTGCCATCCCCATGGTGCAAGGCTCTTGTTTCTCTCCTTGTGACCCTGCTGGATGAAGGGGACACTTCTGGCACACTACGGGTTGCGCATGCCCGGTGTCCTACCCTTGCTCCCCCTAAACTCCTATGCCTGTCCCTGTGGAGCAGCTACCTGGCCAAAAAAGAGGCAAAGCTGACTTGCAGCAGGGCTTTGCATCACAAAGCGACACTGCGGTGCGGTCCAGGCTCTGAGCAGAAGAGGTACTTGAAGCCTGGCCTTGCAAAGTCCTAAGCTGGTGCTGGTCCCCCAAACCTGCTCTGCGTGGGATGGGGGCCAGACACACCACCCCTGCTCGCTGTCTGTCCTGCGGATTGGATAGAAGTAGGTGCAGATTCTTTAAGAAAGATGCATCGCTTCAGAGCACAAGTGACACATGTATTGCTCCCGGGGAAACAAATGTTCCGTTAATGAATCGCATATGCCGGATCACCTGGTACCTCTGAGGGAAGGTGCATGGATGAGTCTTTAACATGTATCTTTCTAACATTGGAATAAGCTGGAGAAAAAAATCCAGCTGTCACTCTTATTAAATCCAAGTATCCAAATAAAAATGTGTGACATCCAGCCTCCCTCCAAGGTTTGGTTACAAGACATCAAAAATTATCTGGCACAAGAATGTCATGGTGTGTTACAAAAAGAAAAAATTAGTGCGGCAGTAATTGACTGGTGACATTATCTGTGCTAGAGTTTGAGGGAGAGGGTGAGCTTTTGGACATCAGCTATTTTAAGATTTTTGACCTTTCCTAAGTCACACATGCTCAGTTCTATATGATGCGATGTCTGGGACAAGCATATCAGTTCCCGTCAGCCCCATTCACTCACACTTCGTGTATTGTGGCATATTTCATTGCATTATACATATCTGTTTTGTAAATATCTATTTCAATCAATTTAGGAAGTTTGACAGAGAGAAGCTGCACAAGCTACATGATCAATCATGAACAATTTTGAGCAAGTAGACAGAAATTCCTAAAAATGCAAAGTCAAGGATCCTGGGGCTGTTTTAGTCTCTCACCAAAATATGGCCTATAAAATCTCTTGGCAATTTAAGTGTTAGACCTGATGAGAATCTGATGAGGTGTGATGCCATAGCATTAATTTTCAACTTAGGGCTACACCGAAACCTACATTCATCAGGCAAACAGCATGCAAGGAGTTGGGAGTCTCACCCTCCTGAGCTCTCTCTGCAGTCCTTGGAGGGGGCAATTTGGCTCTGCCTTGGAGATGCCAATATTGCTTCATTGAGATTTCTTGTTTTGGGTGCCTAGATTTAGGTGGAACCAAGCCAGGTCTAGAGACCCCAACCAAGCTCAACACCCCATTCTTATGGGCAGTAGAGTCTGTAGGAAAGGGCTATCCAAGCTGGAAGTTTTACAATTTATGCAAGAGATGAGAGAGGCACGGAGATTTGCTTAGCAGCTATGGGAAGCCCAGGGCAGGTTCAACAAAATTTGTGTGTGGTGTGCATCCTTCACTCTTCTCCGGATAAAATTTAATTTTTCTCTCACATAAGAACATTCAAGACTGCAAATTATAGATTTTATAGAAAAGAACCAGAAGGAAAAACCTGATTTCTTGTAAAACACAGGTCAACATATTTCATCCAATTGTTCAGAATCAAATGTGTAGGTTTTAGTTAAGTTGCAGCACCTTTTATAAAATCTTGATATTAAATTCCCAAAGCAATATCAACTTAATCTCTTCTGGAAGTAGGAGAATTGATTTTTTTCATGATCTGGCTCTTGGACGTATAAAGAGGGAAGAGAGAAAGTTACAGTTCTCAGAGCTCTCTGAGAGTACGCAGCCTCCAAGAGCAGGTTCCCACGCCCTTCAAGACTGAAGTATTTTTGTTAAGCTACTGGGAACGGTTGTGATATTTTCATCTTAAATCTATAGCCTGGGGTCAGTATCACCAAACTCGAACCCATGACATCACCCTATTCAAAATAAACTTTATTTCACCAGCTTATCTCCAGCCAGTCTCCCTCGCTCTCAATGCCATGAGCGGGGCTTGCGCAGCAAGGCAGAAAGATCACTGGGACTAGAGCTGCAAGGTGCATTTTGTCCTCATAAATCACAGTGTCAGAGTGGCCAGAGTACTCCAAAAGAGCAGAGTATACATATGGAAACTATGTTATAGAAAACTTCCGAAGAAGGCATTAAAGAAGATAGCTAAAAAAAATTATGGAGGCATATTACTATTATTACTATTGCACAAAATGAAGTTTTCATATTTATTTAAGACTGGTAAGATGTTTTTACAGAAATAGCAAAGTTTATTATGTACTGATGGCTGGACACAGTGCAATAACTCCAGAAGTACAGGTCACTGAAAGTTTATGTAAACAGCAGCTAGTGACAGCTGTTTCAATTCTTTAGGGATAGTCTTGATGCTACAGCAGTCCAGGGCGGTGTTGCTGCCTTTCAGCACCATCTATTGACACTGTACCTAATTATTTTAATTAGGAACAGCACTCTGATAAGCAAAAGTGCACCTTCCAAAACACAGCAATGTAACTCAGTAAATGCATGACCAAGGGGGTGGTTGGAAAGAGGGTAAATGTGGGAGGAAGACGGCTGCACAGGAGTATGGCTGCTTGCCAGTAGTCCAGAAAAGATTGGTTTTGCTTTAACTGATTATTATTATTATTATTATTATTCAATAAACCAGATAAGTCATCCAAACACAGATCTTTGTAACAAAATGTGGAAGGTTTTAGGTTTTAGCCTCAAACTACTGAGCCACCAAAACACGCCCTCCTTGAAAAATTAACCAAAACCATGACAAAAATTTGAACTGACTGAAAAAGCTTGCTCAGGGTGGAAAGAGGCAACCGACCTCAAACAAGCCACCGCTTCATGTTCCGATCCTAATGTGTGTGTGTGTGTGCGCGCGCGTGATATTTGTGCCCTGGAAAAATCACTGGGTACTTAAAACCCTGCACAAGTACAGGATACTGCTGGTGTTCTTGCTTTGCTGTACTGTTCACAGCACAGCTCCTTCAAATCAGCTGTGAGGAGACTGCTATGCTCCTTGAAGCTCAAAAATCTGTGTAGTTTGTCTCCCTCTGCCATTAGCATAAGCGCCTGTTGGATTTCCCTGAAGAAATTACTTTCAGTTAATAAAGTTATATACATCGCATGTGTTAAAAAAAGAAATCCTGCTGAGTAATCCTATCTCTTGTAAGATCTGTAAATTAATTTGTTTCTTCAGAGGAAGAATGATTTATAACTCACAACAAAGCTAAAGTAGCATGACTAAATTAAGAGGAGCATTCAGGCAGCTGGAATGCAATTACAGCAGAAATGCACACGCCGTGTTAATGCGGTATTAACGTTATGAATTTAGTGAAACAGGAACCAGCGTGCACGAAGATCGGGTTCCTTCCTTCCTACAGTGTTTGCCTAGTCGTGCTAACATGAGAAATGCCTGCATCAGCTAGATACAATCCGAGGACTACCTATGGGTTTCATGTGTGCAGACGTGAGATGCCATCTTATCTCTGCCTTGCACCAGCTCATGGATGGCAACACGTGCTGTGCTCTGTCAGAGGATTTTGCTCTTATTCTGGTTGTTTTCCTTAGTCTAAGGGAGGCGTTTGGCAGGGAGCAGGTGGCTGCTCTGTTTGCACAGGAGCACAGGGAGGCCGGGCCGGGCATCAGGCTCCTCTCACCCACCCCTGACCCTTGCAGCAGCTGCCATGGGGCTTCCCACAGGGCAGCAGGGAGGACCTGCTGGAGACCCCGCCTCGTCTGGGACGTGCAGTGTCTGGGGTGGTTTTCTCAGGCTCTTGGTTTCCAGCGGAGCATCGTCTGCCAAAGGTGGGTGTCCCTTGGTCTCTGCAAAGAGCATCCTCTGCGGCAATGGAGCTGTCGTGGGCCTTCCTGCAACATCAGCCTGTGTTCACGAGGATGGGTTGAAAGTACGGGCCCCCAAATCATCCCAACTAGAGTGAACCCTGGGTCCGGCCTCGCTTTCTGGGGCCCACTTTGAAATACACAGGTGATGAGTTTTTCTGGAAGGCATTTGCGGCAGGGGGTGAGGAACATGTGGCAGGATTTGGAGCCACCTCAGCCCTCCGTCCCAGTGGGGACCTCATACAGACGCAAGGTGCAGGTCTGGTATGTAAGGCTGACAGACTGCCTTCTCTCTGGGAGGCATTGGCTCAGGACACAAAACACTGTACAAGACACATTCTCCCAGAGCCGGGTGACTGGTACAACCTTATGGCTGTGTCCATACCACTAAATAAAGAGGCTGTTTTCTGGCCCTAAGCCAAGGGCACAGTGGCATCGATGGCGGTTGCAAGTTCAACCACAACCAAGGTCTTGCTTCTGCAAAGAGGAAGGCATTCGCAGCTTCACTGCAACTGGTAGGTAGAAGGCTCTGACAAACACCAGAAGAACATCTAGTTTAACATCTGCCTTGTATCTCCTTTTTTTTTTTTCTGTTTTGTTTGCTGTGAATATATTTCTCTGCTTTTCTTGCCCAAATAATGTAAAAACCAGCTTCCTTGGTGGGGTGGCCTAGCAGGAACAAGGGAGCAGGAACAAAAGGAACCCTCCACTGACGTGTGCTTCCTCACACACAGACTTGTAGTAACCATTTTCCTGAGAAACCATGAAACATCATGTAATTTGGCTGGTGCTCATGCTCTGGTGTCCCGAAGCAGCGTGGAGGGGAGCTCAGCTCAAGCGGAGCCTTCCCAGGGCAGGGTGCTGCAGGGACCGCAGTACAGCCCTTGGCGTTCAACAAAGCCTCAGAAAAGCAACTCCTGGAACGAAAATTGCAGCAGCTGGAGAGGACACTGTGTTGGGTGAGCCCCTCGGCCATTTTGGCACAGCAGGTGGTATCCACGGCCACACCACTGTGGGCTGGCCGTGCCTACAGCTGGAGGCTGCCTCCCCTTTGCACAGTGCTCATCCCTTCTCTTCCCTGTGGAAATCCCTGGTGAGCCTTAGATGTTGGTTATTATTTTAAGGTTTTCTTTAGTTGCAAAGAGTCTGAAAAGGTGTGAAGGGTGAGCCACAGTCTACCAGCAGAAAGGCTTTACCTCCTGAAGTCGAGGATGCTTCTCAGAGGCCCTGGCAGGTGGTGTGGGGTTCTGTTGGATAGGTGAAATCCCCCAGGAGGATGCAGGGAGGCTGCAGAGGCCAGCAGAAGTCCAGCCTGGTGCAGCCTTGTCCATGCTGCCCACCTGGAGTGGCCCTTGCCAGGAACCATGCACCAGTTTGCTTTCAGTGGAGGTTCATTGATTTACTCCCAAGAGACTATCTGTGAAGAAAATGATGTTTTAGCATCATGGATGATCAGGACAGCAGAATCCAGGACTCTAAAATATTCCAGACCCATTGACTGCCCCTGCACACACGTGGTGTGACACAGCTCATGTCCCTGCAGTTGCATGCCCTTCCTTAAAGCTGGAGCCTCCTGCATCTGCCTTCCACGACGAGCTGCTGGCCTGTGGTGGTCTTCCCTGAATTTGTCTGGGGTAGTCCAGCCAGCACAGGCCACGATTTGCCAGCCTTTATTTTCTTTTCTGTGTTTCATCTAGTGAAAGCTGTGGCAGATGTTACCTGCACCATTGGATAGATCAGGAGATATCAATGGGGGAGGACCCAGCAATTCTTCCACGTCCGCAGGTCTGGATGGGCAACATGATCCTGCTGTGGCACCATTTCAGGAGATTGAGCAGGGGTAAATGTACCAGGCCCACCTCACTCATGCTCCAGGTTCCTTTTATAATGTCCTTCGCTCCCATCTGCTGTGTGCTTTCTGCAACAAATCATTTGGGTGCCAGGAATCTGCGCATACTTCACCCAGGAACAAACAGTGACGAGTATTAGCGCAAACTTCATTAATGCCAGTGTGATGACAGTCTCTTAAATGTCAAGCCCATGAGCATGCCTGGCCACTGCTTTCTTTCAGCGACATCTGTTTTTGTCAGAGGGCAGCCCATGAATTTACAGTGCACATACTTTTCATCCCTTAATGCTGCTCTGCAAAGTCAGTATTGCCCCCTGCGACGGGCTGCAGTGTTTGGGATGAGGAAGAGACAAGTCACCCAGAGGAGTGAGCGAGGCACTTCAGACCATCCAGTGAGCTACTATCACTATTGCTAATAAAACACAAATTGTATCAAACACCCAGCTGGGTGCCCTGTAGGTGTTTTCAAAAGCCCTTGCAATTGCGAGGTGTCTGTTATCTCCCATCTACAGTGCCTTCACAGATGTTTTGATTGCATTCGAATGACTGCTGGGAAAAAAGATAATGCATCGAGGGAAGGGAATGATTTATCCAAGCATGAAAGATATTTCAAAAGACAAATGTCCCAACCCAGGCAGTTAACCTTAAGACTCCATCATGAGGATTATGGTCTACTGAGAGCTAGCAACTTTTTTTGAAAAGAAAAGGACCTTTCATTCTCAGTATTCAATGAGGAGAACTGAAGAACTGCTACCCTTTCTTTCTGTGAAAGAGTACAACTGTCTTCAGTAGCATTACCAGGCTGCTGGCAGAAATCAGAGTCAGGTTTGTAACAAACTGCATTAAGTTTGTTTTAATGAAGACCTGCATTTTGCTTTTTAATTTGATGGTGGTTTTCCACAGGGACTGTCTCAGTTTGCCCCAAGTCATTTGACCGCCACTCAGTTAGCAGATGTGACGGATCAGAGAAATTTCATTAAAATGATCCACTATTCAGTTTTGGTTATAATTTGGGAATGCTGTGTGTTGAGTTACTCATTACTGGATCAACTGTTAGCCTCAAGGAAGAGCTCCTCTGAGGATTGTGCCCCATGTCCTCCAAAGCTGATGGATTCATGTCTCTGAGGTACCAACCACGTACCAAAACCAAGACTGATTGTGGCCTTGAAGGTCAGTGCAGTACAGGTGCTGCCTTGTGATAAAATCTTTCACAATTTTCCCTTAAAAAAGGGAAGAGAGAACAGACAACAGCTGCCAACCTAATTTCTCCCAGTAAGGGATTGTCCTATGGATGTTTTTGCTGGATGGATTTTGGTCACATTCCTGGTTTGGTTGACTAATATCAGCTAAAACGAACTTGTAGGCATTGGTCTCACCTTTCTGTGATCAACCATAGCAAGGCTAGTCCTGTCTGACTATGGACACATCCCTCTATGGTGGCTCCTGGCAGCATGGTTGGGTGGGATGCACTCCTGAGGGGTCCTATGGGCCCCAGGAACGAGGGTCACGGGCACAGTGGCTGTCCCCAGCCCCTCTACCCTCCCCCTCTGCTGCTGAACAGCAAGGATGCCGTGGTGGGATGGGGCAATTCGGAGTCACTCGAGCAAGAGCTCTGGCAGCCAGCCCTGGGGATGTGTCTGGCATAGGCAGACCTGCGGCTCACTGACATCCGAGACACGGGATGGTGACACCTCAGACATGGTGCTGTTGAACACCTGACCATCGTGTTCCTGAGATGTAATCCTGCCTCCTGCAGGGATGCAAAGCTGACTAAACCCCCTCTTTGTTATGAAGGACACAGACTCCTGTGCGTGCCCCGATGCTTGCAATGAGAGCCCCACCACCAGCAAAGTGTCACAACTGTGTTTGCAGAAGCTGACACGGTTCCAGCTCTGCCTGGCCCGTGGCAGCCTTCGATCCAGCACAGCATCAAGATGCAAGGGTGTTGTGTCCTTCTGGGACTTCTTCTCATCCAATTAAGCTTCTGTGTGCTGTGATCTCTCTCTCAGTAGTAAGTTGATCCTGTGGCGGGGTATTCAGTCAGAAATTAATTAGTGGGAGCAAAATATTGCGAATACATATAGTGTTAAGTTTTTATTCTAATAACCTACTTAATAATTTCGCTTCTTCAAGCAAAGAGGGAAAGTAGTGTGAATTCCAGCGCTTTGATCAGGCGCTGACATTTTGGTGCTAAGATTCTAGACCAATAGTGTTATACAAAAGCAATTTTAAGGTACGTTGATAGTTTTGAAAGTGCCCTTTATGGAAGACGGACCAGGCACTCAGAAAAAGGTCTGTGCCCCAACACGACACCACTGAAGGGAGGCTCGTGGGTGATGTATGAGGAGGGGAGGAAGCTGTGCGCGTCCTTCTTTATACAGGTAAAGGGATTAAACTACGAAGCACTTAAACTGATTATTCTGCTTAGGCTCAGTCATGAGTAGAGGCTGCTGGGAATCTCAGCCTCAGGCAGGACCAGGATTCAGGGCAGGCTGCAGAAGAACACCCCGTCTGACACCACTGCTCCTTGCTCTGCTATTCCTGCCCGGCTGAGGCAGAACATGCCCCAGAAAAATGCATTTCTCTTCCAAGATCTAGCAGTATTTCAGTTTTATCTGCTTATTCTTCTCATTCACGTTCCCCCCAAATGTGTGTGTACTTTATCTACTTAGTACAGAACTTCACCATCTGCCAGTGACTTTCAATATTCTCCTTTTTTTGAAATGGCCTAATTGACTCGAGGTCATGTTGCAATGACAGGTCTGCAGGCAAACCTTGCTCTGGGTGTCTGACGAAGCCGCGAGAGTCAACAGAAGCAATTCCTTCTCGGTTTGCAACAGAGAGAACACATTCCTAGGAGGGAATAATGAATTTGACCATTTACACTGGTACTTACGTGAACCCATTTAACATAAACACCAGAGCAGGCGAGCTCCAGCATACCGATGCCCTGCAGCTGTGTGCAGCGCTGGAATCTGTGCTCAGCAGATAATAACACTAACAATAGCTTCCTGCGTTCAATACCACAGATTAACCATGCTCTTCTGCAGATTTACCACAGTAACAGGAGGTGATTAAATTTTGGCATTTTGCAAATGGTTATTTTACTGTGTTGGCATAAAGACAAGGATGTGGGGGATGCCTTTCCACATCTGGGACTCTACTTATAAGGTAGCAGAAGACTTTTTGATTCTGTACTTCTTTTTCTCTGTTTCTTTTAATATAAATTTTCTTTTCTTAACGTGAAATCCCTAGTGTTCAGTGCAAGCCACTGGAACACTTGCGCTTACCAGGCCACCGTCATCAACAAACAGCACAGAAATATTAGTGATGGATCAGCTTGGAGCTCTTGGGAGCAGAGGGCATGTGGCTCACCACAGAAGTTGCTCATGGCCAAGTGGGATCATTCTTAGGAGAGTGAGCTTAAACAGATATTTAACTCATAAATTTGGCACCAGAGCTGTGGCATTTGTGCCCTCTGCTTGGCAGAGGGTCCAGACTTGAATACTCCAGATTCCTCACCAGCTGATTGGAAATCTTGAATCTCTCCGAACAGAAAAATAATTGGAAAAGCTTTGTCACATTTCTCCAAGTTTAAAAATGCAGTTCTAATTATCTTCAACATTGTGATTGGCTCCAGAAACTGGGATACTACTCATTTGTTAGATACCATCGGCCTTGATACCCATAAGCTCTTCCTAAATGGAGGGGAACTATAATAAGGAAAGTGATGTACTACAGTCTGTTATCTGATGGACTGGATTGCCTTGAATAACAACTTTTGGTATTAGGTAGTTTGGAAATAATGTCAATTATTGCTTCAGACCATCTCTATCTAGACTAGCATGTTTCTGGAAGTGGCCTTATGGAGTCAAACTTCCGTCATTTGTAAGTGGCTGGCATTAGTTGGTCAAACACCAAATAGATTTGTTTGCAGTGACTTTACTGTGCTCTGTTTTGATCTTTAGATCGCGCTCCTTAGGAGTGCTGCCTTGCAGACAGCACACTTCAGTTGAAAGTCCCTGTCTGGAGAAAGACTTTCAACTGCAAAGGTGTTAGACTATTTTCAAAGCTTTTTTTTCATCAGAGATAAGATCTATACTTGCCTACAGTCAACATCTTTGAAACACCATAAGCAAAACAGAAGCCATCAACAAACCGCATTAATATTTTAGAAAGCTATTTAATTATTTATGGTGAAGCTTCAGCATATTCTTGGTATAAAACTTCAGTGTAAAGGAGTTGCCTTGAGATACGCTTCTCCTTGATCAGTGCTGTACCGCTGGGAACAGTTTATAGGGCTTTTATTTATCAGAGAACATCATCAACATTTAGTTAACTTAGAAGTGTATTAAAGCCACGTTGCATGCTGGGGTTATGGTATGGTTCGGTTGCTGATTGGGTATGCAGGATTCAGCACAGGCTTATTGGGTTTCTGCCTGCAATACCGCCACAATGGCGGGGCATGAAGCACAGGTTACTTAGAAAGCATGGAAATAAGCTATTTTATTACAGCTTCTCAGATAACACAATGAAACTGCCGTGGTCCAAGCAGCTATGCTGGCAGCCGGGACCCCAGGAGCTGAGCCAGGAGACTTGGTCTGCCGCAGGACTGTTAGGTGGCGGGGGAAAGTAATTTGATCTTCCAAACTCAAGTTTCCCAGGTATTGGAGGAGGACAGGAAGACATCAGTTTCCTTTGTAAATGCTTCTGGAGTTAGAGATGAGAAGTAGCTTATGACTGGTCTGGTCCTCAACAATCTTAAAGGACTGTGAGTTAGAGATGTGCTAGGAATGTAGTTAATTCCTGAAAGCTACATTTATCTAGCTAGACAAGCATGACATTTCCTTCTTGATGTCCATTAAAGGGCCCTTTAATGTGCAACATTGATTTTATGCTATAGCACCAATGAATCTGGCATTATAATTTGCCCTAACAGAACAGGTGTCTGTGTGTCTCACCTCTGCACACCTGGCTTTCTTGGGGAAGCTATGTTGAGGACACAGACCTGAGACTGAGCTTCTTTCCTTGACTTGCCCCAGGTTTATGGTTGGCATGAGGGCCAATGAGGAATATGGGCTGAAATGGTAATACAGATTTGCAGGAGATAAAAGCAGGTTTCTCAGAAACACCTCTCTCACCGCCAGCCTCTGTCTTGGTACCGGGTCTGGATGCTTACCCTGCCTTCCCAGGTTAATTTTCCCCCTTCTGCAAAAGAATCTTAGCATTTCCTGCACTCATAGCATTGCATCCAAATGTGTAATTCCACAGAGTATCAACGAACTTTCCCAAGATCTCAGATTTATGAAGGCAAAAGATGTTAAATGCTCACTGATGTATCAAAAGATCATTGCTAAACCTGGAAGTTGAAGATCGCCTTCCTGAGATCCAAGCTGGTGGCCTTTCACATGGCTTTGGGGTGTGCTCCATCTGCTGCAGACACATCCAGATGTGTCACCTCTTGGTGGAGCTTGGGTCACTACATGAAATGTTTTGTGGTCTTAGTCCTGTTGTCAGGGAAAACATGATAAACAGCAGAATAATTAGGCTCGAAAGGCAGATTCACAGACGGATTTATTGCACATTTATTAGTACAGCCAGTGGATAGGAAAAAAAAATTAGGAATAGAGAATGGTGTAGTCTTATACAGTAGCAGAACTACAGGGAGTGCATTTCACAGCTTCTGCTGGGAGTTCAGCTTTTCTTTGACTACTGCTAGCCTATACCTGCTGGGCATCACTTTTATCTTTGACTCAAAGGACACTTCTGAAGAAATTTCCTTCCCTGGCAATTTTTAAACTTGAAACTATCTCATAATCTAAGGCATTTCAAAGGGGAAAAAGAGACTCTGGACCCACTTGCAAGGATGTTATCACACTACCCTCGAAAAAGCACTGTTTTTCCCCCTGTATGTGAAACAAAAGAGCACTGAAGAAAAGAAGAAAAGAAACCCAGTGATTACCTGGGTGCCAAGTCAATGCACTTGGAAACGAAAACAGCGTTTGGAGACAGATTTATTTAAGCACTACGCCTGTGATTTTTTTGGTAACCTTGGGAGGTTTTAGACCTATGAGTCCTGGAGATCTGAGATGAGGTAAAGGTCTTGCCTTTTGCAAAAATAAAGTTTCTTGCCCTTGTACTTGCAGAGGAAATGTGATCCAAAGGAGTAATAACAGTTTAAATCAAGTGAGCTCCTTCGTTGCTGCTATTTAAAGAAAATTGTTTGTTTGGATTTGAGGGAATCTGACTCACGATATTTAAATATTTGAAGCTGGCAGTAATAACCCAACTCTTTGTTTCTCCACTTAAAACTCCCACAGGCAACACACAAGGAACTGAGCCTTCCCTATTTGTGCAAGAATTCACAGAAATGCCACACCTTTGCCCCTTGGTGTTTTGAAACCAGAACAAGAGGAAAAATAAAGCCAAGCTCCAAATCCAATTGTATGTTGATTTGACTGGCTTGGAGCCCTTCTCCAAGTAAACTCATGCAAAAGCAGAGAGATGGACTTGAGGATCTGAAGGCTTTATTCATATTTCAAATTGAGATCCAGCTCTTCTAGCAACAAATCTACTTTGTAGGTAGGAAAAGGGAAGTTTCTCACATTGTTTTCAGCCCAGGAGAGTAGAAGGAGAGACAATCACTTGTCATTTTGCAGATACCTCATTTTGGTGCTACCAGAAATGTGTACCATTGCAATTATTACTGCATAAAAAGTCACTAGAGTATCATATTGAGGCACGGCAAGATCCAAGCTTGTTGAGCAGGCTTTTGATTCTGATATGGAAAGCCTACATGGAGAATGTCGTTGCTATGGAAGTCTTTAGGTAGAGCACGTGAGCTCTTGGATGCTTTTGTCCTTTATGGCAAATTGACTACCACTGTTCCAGGCAAATAAGCTATCCAGAACAGCACTCTGTGTCATGACTGTATTCCCAAATAAAAATCGCCTTTCCCATACAGAGAAGTACAGGGAAGGTCAACTGCCTTTTTGTTCAATGTGCACATACACAGCAATTCTTCTGCATGTGTGAATTTGCTCCGGAGGCCCTTATCGTCTAGGGAACAAGTTTTCAGACCGGCACTGCTACTGTGAACCCAGTGGTTCACATGAACCCATGTCCACGCACGTCCACTTCAATTCCTGGGGCGCTTACTTGTCATCTTGTTGTGAGAGAGAGCCTGGTTAAATTAAAAAAGAGAGCAAGAGCATTAGCACAAGCACACTTCAACACTTCTGCAAGAAACTGTTGCCTCTCTCAATGTCACCAAGCTCGGGCAGAGGAGTGGGGGGATGTCTGAGGCTCAGCTGAGCTGCTGCAGAACACGGTGCAGATTCTGAGGTTGTAAATGGGTGTTAATCGACACTGACAATTGCGTGCCTCCCTGCCTTTCCTCTAAACTGCAGAAGCAACAGCAATTAGTCTGATTAAGAACATGACTGTAGACCAGGCAATATGGGCTCTAATAAAGCAAGCATGCTTTTCCATTAAAACAATTTGCATAATGTAATTCTATGAAGCATTTTCTCCTTTTTTCAGTGTTGTTTTCATTCACTGAGGTCCATATTAATTGCTAATAAAAAACAGAGCAAAAGCTTTCATTTTAAGGGCTTTTTGAAGTAAGACGCTCAAAGCAAAGCACAATTTGGTGGCTTACATTCAGATACACGTCGGGGCAGATCTTCTTCATACCAAAGATGTTTGATAGCTAAGAGGACACGGTTGTTGCAGGGTGGACACAGGAGGTATGCAACCTGTGAGATATTCCTCTGCTAACCATGCTATTAAGTGCCTGTCTAAAGCTTAATGGCCAGGTTATCCATTTCCTTATCCTGAGTTGGCTCCGTTTTGTTCTGGGATGAAAGTAACTTCCAGCCAGGTCAAAACTGATGTGGCAGAAGTAGTAAAGGTAATGGTTAATTCTTTGGTCCCACACACATTCTGCTCTGATGCCTTACCCAAGGCCTGGACGTGTGGCGGTTCTGTGTGCTTTGATTTAATGCATTCAAAACACCACCAAACAGAAGGAGAATGAACAAATCCCTGGTGTTCTGGGTGTTGAGCAGTTGTATCAACATGCAGAAGCTTTTGGCCATGGCAGCTGCCTTTGCTTTTGGGGAACAAGGGAAGACTGATGCCCCCCTTGGTTAGACATAGCGGAAAACTACTGCATGTGGGCAAGGTGATGGTGGTGGGACACTGGAACAGGTTGTTGAGAGAAGTTGTAGATGCCCCCATCATTGGAAGTGTTTGAAGTCAGGCTGGACAAGGGTTTGAGCAACCTGATCTAGTAAAAGATGTCCCTGCCTGTGGTCGGGGGCTTGGACTAGGTCTTTGAAGGTCCCTTCCAACCCAAACCATTCTATGATTCTATGATTCTGATAAAGTGATGAGTTTGGACCCTGGGGTCCAAGACATTTCCTAATGCTCTGATGGAAAAACCTCAAGAGGAAAGAAAGGTGTGGTAGTTGCTGCATATTTGTGAGAGAAAGAGGGAAACCAACAAGGTTCAACTCTGTAGACAACTTGAGTGGTGCTTTCTGTGAAACCACAAGAAAAAACCCCAAAGCATGAAACTTTGGGTGGAAGGAGTCATGGCCAGAGACAATGTGTGTTGCCGGTGGCCTTTTACTACACTCAAGGGAAAAAAATGTTTTACTTACTCAATTTTTCTTCCTTGTAGAAACAGTTTGCAATTTTGTTCAATTCCTGGGGTCAAAAGAAGCAACCATCTAGCCAATTCATACGAGACGACAGTCAACAGCCCTGGTTTCCTTGTGTGTCACTGCGTCAGGATGGTGAATGCTCTGGTGCTGGGATGGAATGAAGCAGGTTGTCCTGAAGACGAGGACTGGGAAACGTTTTTGCCCCCAGTAACATCGTTAGTTTTCTTGTGTTTCCTCATGTATTTATTTGCATTAAATGCAAACAAAATCTATATGTTTAGCTACCTCTTGTGTTGTGTATAGATATAAGTTCTTTAAGGTAGGGATATTATTGTTATTTAACTGCTCAGTGCTTTCTGGTGGTGTTCTGATCTTTAGACACTACCATTGTAGTAATAAAATATTATGATGATAATAATGTCTTTGGGAAGGCACTTGCTGAAATTGATTTTTGGATGTTGTGAAGAACTTTCATTTACCAAATGGTTAAGACACTATAAATTAGAGGTAGTAATTAAAAATTTGAACTTATCTGCATGTACTTCTCAAGGAGATGAGAGGACTCTTGTTCATAAAATCTACAGTGCTCAGTCAGGAAGATGACAATCACATGTGATTCAAGTGATCTATGATATCTAAAAGCAGCAAATCATGAAGCCATGACAGTTAGTAACAGCAATCGGGTGACAAAGAATGATGGATCAAAACATGTTTCTGCAAAACATGTCCATTATGAGTGACAAGTATTAATAAATATCACTGTTTTCATGCAAATAAATACCACATTAATAAATATTATATTCTGCTGAGGAGCTCTTCATATTTTAAACAAAGTCTGTCTTTCTTGCCATTGTCTCAAAGGCTGAGAACATACAATAGATCTTAAATCATTTAAATTTCAGCCTCCCAGTCAGGATAAATTTTTGGCCATGGCCTACCAGGGCATGTCCTTGGCCACCCATTGTCTTCCCAAACAACAGCAGAAGCAAGAAGAAAAAGGCAGTGGAGCCCCATGCTCAAGCTCCTGCCCTCAGGAGATGTCTGCATGGGGTTAGTTAAATCCTATCCTCAGTCTCCAAAGGTTTGGGAAATGAAGAGGTTGGCTCTAACTTTCCCTTAGACACTTAGTGTAAACCATTGCACGGCTGGGTAGTGGTTTGTGTGGCCGGCAGAGAAAGGGCTTGGTGTGCACCTCAGGAGCTTCAGGGGAGAAGATGCCTCAGGGCCATACTCCATGACGAAAAGCTGGTCAATGGTGATCAAAACAAGATTTGACTAGCTGGGGGCCCAGGCTTTCCCCAGTGAAAGTCCTGCTTGGTCCTGTGCTTGAAAGGGGAAAATTAATATCTCACAGCAAACTGGAAGGTGAACCTGTGGGAAGCAGTGATGCCAGAGCCGGGGAGTGAGACAGCCCCAGTGCAGAGTCAACGGGGGAAGAGGCCCTGCCTGGGCTGGGCAGGGAGGATAGCTCTCCTCTCCCACGCAGGGCTGTCCAGGAGATGACAGTCACTTTTCCTTTGCTCAGCTTGGCCCTCACCTGTCACCACAGCACTGGGATCTGTGGGCTCTGGTCTAATGCACCACGAGGCATTTTTCTCAGGCTGGGAGCAGGGTATCCATTCAGTGAAGACCCCCATGGGGACTCCTCTACGATTTCCCTTGCACTACTCTCCAGCGCTCCCTGGGGAAAAAGATCTTTTGGGTCTTCAACAGCAGCACTGAAGCACGCGTTTTCTCCTTGAGACTTGTCATCTGCTCCCAGAGGGGAGGAATGTGCAACATAATTAGCACTCAGCATCCAAGAAGCACCAAAGGGCAACCCTTGGTGGTGGCTCTGGCTCTGGGTGGGACACTGTGACTCTCTGGGGGAGCCCTGCACGCAACTGGGGAGCTGCTGCCCGCTAATTGCTGCAGCTCTCGTGCCTGGCCTTGCCCTCGCTGGGGCTTGTAGCTTAGCACTTGCCCGCAGGCTGTCTGCACCTTCCAAACCCTGTTGATAAATCCTCTGGGGGATTAGTCTCCAGCAGCCCTGGCTGCTGCCATTCCTGCTCCGCTCCCCGAGGTGCCTGTGGGGTCCGCGGTGCCGTGGGGAGGGAACGCTGGTGCTGGGCGACTCGGCGAGAGTCCAACCAGCCACACAGCCCGGAATGGCTGCAGCCATGGCACAAGCCAGGGCAGCGCCGCAGCCTGCCCGGAGTGGCAGGGCACAGAGCCAGGGCCATGCCGGCCACTGCTTTTTGGCCACGTTTACATCCCCTGGGAAATGCATCGAGGGAATTGCACCAACTTCACCACCCTTCAACGGAGAAGGAGCTGAGGTTCCTCCTTTGCTTTCTTTAAAATAAGAATTCAAGCCTTATTCTATTGCCTTCTCTGCCACCCCTGCAACTCCCTATACTTGCTATCAGTTATTTTTCAGTCTCATTTTTTGTAAGACACAGGTGTTTCTTAGGGAGATAAATCTGATAGCTCTTACCTAGAAGGTGCTGTATAATCCCAAAAGTAGGAAAAAATTAAAGTTAGAAATAAAAGGGAAAAAAATCAAAGATATGTAGTTGTCACCAGAAACCCTCGAGTCTACTTGATCTCTGGAAAAAATACGTTAGAAGGAAGAGAAAAACCCAGAAAAGGATAATGGAAAGACAGGTGTAAAATTAGGGCCTGATGCAGCCTGCAGTGAACGAACGAGAGCCAGATCCCGAGCACCACGAAATGCTGGGCTGAGAGCTGCTGAGCAGTGCTGCAGGGAGAGGGTGGGCGGCTTTTTCCAAGGCTGTTTTTAGGTCACAATTACTTTGAAATTAGTATTTTTTTCCCCCATCAATAAATGAAACCTAAAAAAGGCAAAAGGCATCTTGTAGATCTCCTTAAGTGGAAAACACCCTTTAAAGTATGCCTGATAGTGATCTCAGAAACAGCTGCCAGTCCTGGCAGGCAGCAGCAGCCCAAACACGCTATTCTTAGACCAAGAAAACGTAAGTAGGTCGAGTTACAATTGGTTCTTGTAAACACCGTCCCCACTATAATCAGAAATTGATACGAAGTCAGAAATTTGTAGTACGCTGAATCAGAAAGATAAAGTGGACGGGGTTGATTTAGTCACCAAATACCTGTTCTTTTGGTTCATCTCCGTTTTTACAAATGCGTTTTGCCCCCTATGCTGTCAGTGGTCAGAGACTTCTCTCTGGTGGGGGAGGTACCGTGACCTTCCTGAAGGCCTGGCAGAAATAAGACGGCGGTTTAGGGATGCCTTTTTATTTACGCGTCCCGAGGTAAAGCTAAATAGTTAATGAGACTAAAAAGGAAGTTGCAATTTGATAAGTGCTTAGTGCTTGCTAATAAAACACACTGTACATGTGAGTGGGGTGACTCCAGTAACAGTGCCACCGTCTTGTTTCCCAGAGCTGAGATGGATGCGCAGGTTGTGCCAGTCCACCCGGGTGCCTGACTCCTGGAAAGGTAGTTCTTCAGCTCATGCCCGTCCCTGGCCAGCACCGGCCACCCGCGGGCCCTGGAAGCAGGTCAGAGTGGCCACCTCCAGGCCACATTGGCTGAACATGAATTTCAGGTCACATCTTCACTGGCTGCACCAAGGGCTTCCCAGGGAGTGGGGCATCACCGGCAACCGGAGGTGCAGGAGGAGGCAGCCCTTGGACTGGGGTTTCCCCAAGATGCCCTAGAGGAATTATCGTTCCTACTCTCCTCTGAACTCCTGTGAGAGTTTTGGAGCTACTCATGTCGGATTGACACCACACAAGCCGCAGTGGGCTGCTTTTGTAGTGCTGCTGGCTGGAAAGGAGGTATGAGGAGCAGCAGAGGTGGATGGGTCTGGGCAGCCGAGGTGGCCCTGCAGGACACTGCCTCTCTGAGAGTGCAAAGCTTCTGTCTCCTCCCGAGGGTGGTTGTGCCTCCACCAGTGTCTGTGGTGCTGCAGGACACCTCAGCGGGGTCCCGGCTTCGCCAAAGCCACTGCTCTCTCCTCTGTCTGCACTCTTACCTCTCCCCCTTCCTGGGACGGAAACATTTCGACATGAAGGAAGTTCATCTATAGTCTAAAAAGGTTTGGGGTAAAATATGGGTAGTAAATCCAGTGCAGATTTTAAACCTACATTTATTTTTTTTAAGTGCCTGATACTATTCCATATTTTATCTGCTTTTTTGGGCTGGCATTATAAATTTGTTTCTACTCTATTCCACACGTGTATTACATTACAGCTCAGGGACCTCCTCCACATCCAGTTGAGCACTGCCTAATTTTAGCTCGAGCTGGCCTTTTAAATCGGCACAGCATCTTTTCCAAACAATGTTCCTCTCTGTCTTCTTCATTACAAAGTCAGATGTGCGACAGTTGTTTACGGGCACCTTGATGGAGGAACCAAGACCAAAACATCTTTAGCAGATTTGAGCTCATTCTGATCATGAGAAAAAGGTCTGCACTTGATTGCAGAGGGTGGGAAGGAAAGAGTACACCAAAAGCAGATTTCCAAATAAGCCTAGTAGGCGGGGCAACATGAGGAGACTAATTCGTGAGCTCTCAGCACGAAAGACTGAGGTTTCTCTGAGCTTGAAATGAAAGAGGGTTGTCTTAATTATGAGTCTGAGCCCTTTCCTTGAAACTGTGACCGAGTCAGTGGACTGATTTAGTTCCTTACCCTTGTTAAAACAGATTAAAACATTCTGACATGATTGGGATCCCATTATCAGTCAAAAGCCAGGTCAAATCTTTAAGAACTTGGGTTTTTAATTGGGATAGATTTGCCAAGTCTTGTGATTTATAATGATTTTCACAGTATCTTTGAATTCCTTCTTGCAGCTCCAGCACCTGGAAGCATCTTAGCAAACAAGAACAATCCACTTTAACTGAAAAGCAAACGTGCATCTACTGTAGTTAGAAGAGCTTGAAAATAGGACTCCTGAGGTGCAAAACCATCACCAGGCAAATGATCTCTTGCCCCAGCAATTTGCGTTTCACCTTTCAAGCAAATGTTCTGCTTTCCAGGCTCTAAATCAAAGGGCAGCAATCATATCACCGTTAAGTTCACAAGTAGCCATTGGCTATACTGCAGCTTTTAATGTGGGGCTAAAATTGTACTTATATATAGCTGACACAAGATACACTCTCAGCTTGGGTAGGTCCTGCCTAGGTAACTGAATATATCTTTCATTATATCATCTAGGCTAATAGAGACCACTGATGGGAGTGTTTAGAAGACTGGCAAATCATAGCAACTTTAAACTCTAAAACTAAATTGTCTGCTAAATTCATTCATTAGCAACACACTTGCTAATGGGTAATTCTTACACAATGTTGAGCATTGTCACTACATAGAGAAAGCTCTTAGTCCCTAACAGTCATACTCTAAATTAGCTGTTAGCTACCTCCACACCTCTGGGAGCAGGGTCCTCGCTAAATTCAGTGGTGGCACTGGTGGCTCATTTGCCTGAAGTGTAATGAGAAATGACTACAGCATTTCCCTGAGAAATGAGAGACCTGGATACAGTTTCCTCAGCCTAGGGAAGACCAGGCTTGCATCTCCCAGCACTGCTTGTGGGGGACATTTTTCACCCAGCACTGTAAAAAAAGCCATTTGACGCTTATAGGAGAACAGGGACTAGGGGGAGGTCAGGACAGTAAACGAGTAATGAACTGTACCTATCCTGGCTTGGCTAAATATCTGACAGAGCGTGGGACCAGACTGCTGGGACACAGGGTCATGCTCTGTCTCTTTGGCTCTGGGGACCATGCTGCATGGTATCACTCTGCTATACGCAGGGCGAGGGTTACGTACTCGTCATTACCATTTCACGTAGTGCCTACACATGCGGCTTCCAGCTGATGAAATGAGAAGAGCTTTTAAAATGTTCAAACTAGTTACACTTTAGCTGTATTTGCAGCTCCTTGATATTTCTTCGACTACAGAGAGCCCTTCTATTTGGTCAGTGGCAAAATTTCAGATGGCTAGAATAAGAGTAGATCCATCTTTTCATTAAGAAAGTCACTATTTGAATATAACATGTCCGCACAACAGTTTGCCTGTGGCCTGATTCAGCAAAGCTCCTCAAGTGCATTCAACTCTAAGTGAGAAGAGCTCTTCTGAAATCAGCAGCTGACTCACATACAGCTGAACGTGCACTTGAACACTTGATGGGATGCTGCAGCCTGGCTCCTTGCCTCTGGGTAGCTCGGCACCCAACCAAGCCGGGGGCACAGGGAATGGCCACCCTTCAGAGTTGTACATTCCTTTTATTGTATTTTTTGTCACTAGGCAGAAAAGCGGTTGGGATCTAAAAGCCACTGGCATTGGTGAGCTTCCCTTCTCTTCTCCCGGCTCCTCCAACTTCAAATAGGTGTGCAGCTCTCAGAAAACACTCAAATGAAAGTCTGCTCCCTTGGGGCATTTAAATGCAACCATTAGTGTCTGCTTGGCTGCAAGCATCCAGCAAGCTGCACATCCACGTTCCTTCCACTGAATAATTAAGGCACTTTTAAAATGTTTTAAGACACTTTTGCTTTTATGTGAAGAGATAATTTTTCAGTCCCAGACTACTTACAGGGTTATTTTTCTGTTGTTTAGTCCAGTTTCATCAGCTGTGTCCATTTTGGGGTTGCCTCTTGGTAGCCAGACAAGGGCTTTCTTCACCTGAACGTGACAGCAGATTATTTAACCAGTCCCCTTAGTGAAGAGTCAGCTAATCCTCTTAATCCATGTTCTCTTGCTTTCCTTGCCTGGAAGAATAAGGGGACCAAACCTTAGCTGAAACATTACACTGCAGGATTCCCAATGCAGAAATAATTCATCCAAACAAGTCCTTCTGCGATCAGATAATGCCCAGCTGGTCCTTAATGAGATTTTGAAGCAAGAGCTGACAGTTGTCCGGCAGCGGGGATGGATGCACATGCCGGGGATGGCTACGGAGGGAACTTCAGAGCCCCAGACCCCACGGCAGTGGTGGCACAACGCTGCCCCAGCCACATTGTCAAGAGTGGGCTCTGGCTGTACGTTGTACTTCGGTTGTTTGAGACTGTACAACTATGATCCGGGAAACCTGCCAAGCCTCAAGCCTATATTGGAACAGGGCTGGTGTGAATATATATAACTGCAAGCTCTAAAGAATACTTTAGATGCTGCTCTAGCAATGACTAATGATTGAAAAGCCAAACCCTCCCTGGAATTCTGCGTGTATGAAGATTAGCTTTCATCCCTCTATAAATTATCAGAATCCATCCTTTACCTCTTTGAAAACACCAAGGGCTTCAGATTATTTACCCACAGCCTATGACAAGCTCCAAAGCTCTGGTAAAAGAAGCATATTTTCAATTATAAAAGAACCACAGTACCGATAGGGAAATCAAAGTTGCTACCTAGAGCAAGGGCAGAGAATTTGTGGATGCTATGTTTCTTTTTTAAAAAAAATATTTTTTTCAAACAGACTTTTAAAAAAAGTTTAATTAGATTGTTACAGAATATAACAGTTACAGTACACAAAGTATTACAGATTGTTACAGTAGATAAAGTATATGCACAATACAAACCTTTTGTAACATATAACTTTGACAAATGACACTCATCCCTGATGGCTTGGGATTGCAATTTTTAAGCAAATTTATTTCGGTCACAACAAAGGAGTTAGTGGTGAATCCTGCACGATCTCACAGGCTTCATATCTCGATCTCCTTCCCTCCTTGCTGGGAGCATCTTGCTCCATGGCTGTGGTCTTTCTGTGCTCAGGAAGCAAGCTTGTATTGGAGTAAAATGCTTATGACAGGTAGCTGAGGGCTATTTTGGTGTCCTTAATGGTGTCCAGTTATGAAAATATTCCTTCTGGTTCTCGCCCATCTCCAAGAGCCGCAAGAAAAGGTACTTTTCTATTTCTTTGAGCTACAGCAGCCAGAAATGTGAATGTCTTGGGCTCATACATACCCACATGGTTGCCCTTTTTCTATTTATCTCCACCTGAGACTGAAGCAGGCGGCCTGTGAAAACTGGAGAACTCAAGCTGTATTAAGGAAAAGCTGCCCCAGCCCTTCAGCACTCTCAGGAATTTCTTCTTTGGTTTTCTGGCCTCTGCAGAATTCACCAAAGCGTTCCCAGCCCTGCAAAGAGCCAAACTGCGGCAAGACTCTTTCTTCCTTGAAGGAAAGCATGGGGAGCCTCGGGCACCTGGGGAGCCTCGTGCCCCTGTGAAGGGCTTGGGCAGGCACCAGATCTGATGAGGTTCACTTGAGAAACCCCATCCCCATTCCTGAGGGGCTGCAGGTTGGATCCTCCCAATGAGGGGTAGTTGGAACCAGAGCAGCCATCTGCCCTAGCATCGCCCTCCTGCCCCCCACCTCCCTGTCCGCGGTGGCCTGCACCAGATGAGACCTTGTGGAGGGCTCTCCAAAGAGGCTGAGTTAGACCTCTCTCTCCACTGAGTGCTGGGGGATCTCAGAAAGATTGGTCTTGTCAGGCTGAAGACATGCTTTGGCTGTATACCCCTAAGTCTTAATCATACAGGCAGGTGAGCGAAGAAAATATCACGCTGGTTTTCTGTATATGTCTTTCTCACCTTTTTTTCTCCCCTCTCCTCTAGAAATATCTAGGAATAAAGAAGAGCCAATACAACAGTTTCATTGTCCATGAACTATTTATAGCAAATGGCTTTCCAGTATGCCATTTATCATATAGAAAAAATATAGCTTGCTCTTTAGTGATACTCAGAAGCTTTGAAATTCAAAGAAAAGAACTCGCTGTATATAAAGTAAACAAATAACAGGCTTTTTAATGGGAAAAAAATCCTTTTTTTGTAGAAGTAATTGTTCCAAGCTTTCCGCTTTCCATCTCTTTGCAACAAAGCATCCAGCAGCCTATTTCAAAGATGGTTTTGTCCAAATGAAATAAGTAGACCTGAAAATATATTCCACTTTTTGCGATGTCTTGGCCCGCAGGTCCATCCAATTTTTACAAGAGTATAAGAGGTCCAAGAGATGGACAGAATAAGTATTGCTTGAACTAAAAAGCACGGAAGAGCCTCTCTGGCTTTCCTGGGGTTTAAATCAGGCCCTAGAGGGAGGTTATTTTGCCAGCTGTGCTATTTCTCCCTGAGCACGCTGCAGCTACAATTTGCAGTAAACATTAACTGCTTCTCTACTGAAATGTTCGCATTTGCCCATGAATATATTACAGGAAAACTAAGAAATAGTACCGTACTTGCAGATCAGATGAATTTATGTAAATGTTCATCACCTCAGCGAACAGTTCTCATGAAAGGTAGCGAGAAATAAACTGCTAATACTTTCTCCCAATCCTACCAAGAGGGAGATCGGAGAAGAGACATTTTAAAATCGCACTCAAGGTGTCAGTGATTTTCTCCAGGGCTTTCTTAGCTCAAATGGTTTTTAGCAAAATAAAAGAGTGTTAAAAAAACCCAGTGTTTACCAAAAGTTTGGAGAGAATGTTCCTAACGGAAAATGGTGCACCCAAACCCCAGTGCAGCCGTTTAATACTCCCGATGCTTTCTGGTAGCTGGGATGATGCAGAATGGGGAAATCTGGGATGTACCATAGCCAGGTGAAAGCCATGCAATCACATGGACCTGCCTCCTCTTACTGCCTTCCTGCCACCAATCTGGTTTCAGGTTATAATGTACTAGCTAAGATGAATAGCTGGTGGCAATTGGTTTTTTGGTTCACAAAATAGGGGTCATCACACTGCTTTCATTAGCTTTCTGTGGCGGAAGCCAGGATAGTCCTGTGGTGCAGTATCTGTGTGCTTCTTAGCCCAAATTTCCACCTGTATAACACGCTACCCTTTATAAACACTTGAAATTAGGAGAGGAGCTATTAATGGCTTGCCTCCTCACATATGCATTGATTAGTGTATCTATCTACATTGCAAGCAGGAAAATGCCATAAGATTCCCCTAGTTTGGCTGCCTGAAGTTGCCTAACTAGGTTTTGGCTTTTACATCACCATGAGATCACAGCACAGGCTCCTCAGGTACTGGGCAATTCGCCAGGGTCCCGTTTGCATGCTGCTTCCGAACGGCACTGACATGACATTTGAGTTACTGAACACCTTCTGTTGGGGTGGTGCGTTGATAGCGTGAGGGCTAGCATCGGTGTGATGCTCTTCTGTCTGTGCTCAGCCCAGTGGTGCTGTTTGCCCGTTGTGCACCACAGCAGCGCCGGCTGTGGGGATGCTGGAGCCGTGACAAGCTCCATCTTGTGCTGCTGCAGTTGACCCAGCCGTGAGTCTCTTGTCTTCCTGCCCTGGGAAGTGGATATCAAACATCAACATGGGAGGCTGGACAAATCCACAGTCCATCTTAGGAAGAGGGAATGCTCTTATAGCCTGCATGGATATACAAAAGCCAGGAGTATTCAAGCCCATAATGATTTCCCCAGTGAGGAGAAGCCTCTGTCTGTCCTGAGTGAGTGGTGAGATCTGGTTGGGTTTGGCACCTATTTACCCAGGTCTGCACACGTGGTCATTGTTAATCCTCTGTCTGGAAGGTGCTTAGCACAAAGAGCTTCTCGACTACGTTTCAAAGCAGCAGAAGAGAGCGGTGGCTTTCCTTCAGAGCTGCTCTTTGCTGCAGGACTGTGACCTTACAGTTCTTGTAGTGCTTCATTAATCCCAGGAGGTAACATCCTATTAAACGTCCTTATCACATTCCAGAAGTTGATTTCGTAAATATTTCATGGACCGTAAGTGGAACAGCTGTTCCCTCGCGGCACCGTTAATAGCACGGGTCCCCGCTGCCGGGAGTCCTGTCCTCCCCTGTGTTGCTGTGGCTGCCTCCACCCTGCCCCTCTCCGGCATCACCAATGCTCAGAGCCACCACTGCTCTCCCAGGCAAGATTTAACACTTTGCTTGTATCTCAGCCCAAAAGCACCCAAATAAAGGTCCAACGAGGTCTACCAGGGGAGGAGGCCTGGGCAGCTGGGCAGGGAACAGGTCAGGCTGTAACGAGGCTCATCAGCCTGGCACGGTGTTAGTCCTGTGCTACTAAATAGAAGAGGCCAGGGCAGTCCTTTGCCCTGAGAGCCGGAGGCATGGCCCAGCTGCCAAGCACATGGCTAAGCCCTCTGAAAATGCAGTGATCACATCCAAGCTGCCTCCAGTGAAGGGTCCCAGCGTCACGGTGCCTGAGCCGTGCATGGGCACGTGCATCCGTGGGGCTTGGCCAAATGTGTGTCCTGGGTGTGTTTTATTTACTAGTACCCATGGGACCTTTGGGACTGGTGGGGTGCACCACCAGCGTGGTCCCAGAGGAAGGGGACATCGTTACAGCAGGGGGAAAGTCTCCAGGGTTTTGGGGGCGAGCAGAGCCCTCCACTCCTCCCTGTGTGTCTGGAGGCCTTGTTGAAAAGAGACACAGGCCTGAAAAATTTATGGGTAGGTGAATCCTGTCCCACTTTTTTTTTTTTAATCACTGGAGCTTAACTAAAGTTTCAGCAAGCCAGTAAATGAGGATTTACACCTAGCCATGTGGGAAGACAAAGGTCAGGTGTGGCAAGCCATGCTTTGTCCTAAAAATGGTGCTAAAACTGAGCTTACGTTGCCAACCTATACCATGGGATTACAACCTCCTGCCAAAGAAAGTGGTGTAACAGTCAAAGAGCACACAGGAGATACTTTTGGTTTTACAGTAAGCCTGGTGGGACTGAGATGAAATAATATAACGTCTTTTTCCTTTGTTGCTTTGTCAAGTGCAACCCAGTTAACATGGGATGGAAATCTGAAATTTCTGAATCAAACACAACAGAAAGGGAATAAAAAATACAGAGCAGTATTCTACTCAATATGGCAGAAGTGTAGAGGTGGTGGGCACCAAATCTTGAAAAAAGACTTCTTGTTTTCAGAAGGACAAATTTCCTTCCTCTATGGGGAGAGGACTCGGTGGGTACCGAGTACTCCATGGAGACGCTCAGGGTGGGTGCTGGGGATGCTGCAGACAGACGGCTGCAATTTTCATCTCTGTTGTGCACTCAGAAGGCCGGTCGGAAAACTCATCACACCTCCTGCATGGCTTCTGTGCTGTGTTTTGGACAAGACATGCAGTACTGAGACTGCAACCCAAATCCAAGGTTAGGTTTGTAGGTGGGATCAGCAATATTTCTTACTCAGATTACGGTCGCTTTCCAGGCCTGGGTCTGCTAAAGTGCCAAAGACGTTTATGAAATTCATGGCTTGAATTAAGATAACCTGGATCTGGGCTGAGTGCGTATGGACTGAAGAACAGAGGAGTGTTGTGACGGACGGAAAGCAGCCCAAATAACCCTGATTTTAGAAACGGTCTCTGCAGACTGAAACTGGGGTGGGCTCTTTGTGCTCTCGCCTACTGCATTTTTAGATCTGTAATTGTCTGAATTTCTCCTGAAGAATGGATTTTTGAGATTAGTTGGTAAAAACAGTGATTTATGCAATCATGTTTTTATTTGTGGTTTTCTGCCCCAAATCACATGCATTTCCCTAACGTTTCCAAACTGGCTCGATTTTGCCTGGCTAGTGCGGTACAGAAGCACTAGCCCTGACCAGATATAATGGTAAATCCTGCTTTAGGTACCACTGCCGACCAAGTGAAAACTGACAGCAGGGTCAATCCTGTTCAGAAATATTTGCGTCTGCGTGCAGAAAGCTCTGTTCCCTGCGTCTTTCTCTGGATATGTTCACCCCTCTTCTCACTGGACGTGGTCCCTGAGTCCTACTAACCTCTTTGTAAGTACTTTGGGCCCAACAGCATTTTCTAAGATACCGTGATTTCTTTGTCACCAGTTTCCCTGAATTTGAATAGGCTTCTGCTTGGCCGCTTTTCCTTTCAACTGGGTTTACCGGACTCTCTTTCTTAGGGCACTGCCAGAGCAAGATCTTCTTTTTCTTCCAAGTCAAATGCCCTGGGAGACAGTAGGCAGGCAAGGGCATGCACAGTCATGCCTCTGGGGGGGGGGAGCAAGCAAGTTCCTTGGCTTAGAGTATCCCTTGCATCCTGCCCCGCCTTGTACACCCAGACACACACACACAGAGTCACAGAGTTCTCCGCTGCTCCTTGGCTGACATTTCCCTGGCACCTCCCCTTCTCTCAGGCTGGTCATACCCCAGCCACGTGCTGGCAAACCTCAGAAAATAATTGGCGCAGAACCAATCATGCGTTATTATGAGGAGGACTGCACATAGAAAACAACCCAAGCTAGCAAGGTTTGCGTGCCCTTATTGCCTAGGTAATCATCAACAACATCAACCCTGCCGGTGTGTCGGGGTGGAAAACCTGAACTTTAGCTCAAGATAATGAAGCAACATCCCTCTAATGTTTCCTGGGTTAACGAGTTTCTGCTCTGACCTGGCACAGGTTGTCACTTCTCTCCAAGAGCACAGCGAGCCCCACAGGAGCTCTGCAGAGGATCAGAGCATGGTTCCCTGGCTGCCCCTGATGGATTAAGAGATACTTTTGTTAGCCAAGGTTGACACAGGTCAATGTCATGTCATCCAGTTGGAGCAGTCTATTAGGTGTCAGACAGTTTCTAGGTCCTTATGGGCAAAGTACTGATTTTGTTAATATTATCAAGCCAAGTCAAGGAGTGTACTGACCTGCGTCCCTGACCCTCTCTTGCAGGGAAGAGTTACAATGAGTAGGAATTCATGCTTGCTGCTAAGTTAGCCAGACCTTCTATCTGGAAAGTGTCTCCTGTGATCCACAAAGACCTGTAAGATGGCCAATAACACCTCTTCCAGTCAAGAAGAAGTGGAAGAGATGTCATAGAGGGGCAGATGCCAGAGGTGCATTCAGCCAATGCTTTCAACACAGCACTTTCAAGCAGAGCACCTTGTAACCACCTGTGCAAGCATTTGCCCCATGCAAAATGGCTAACAACAAGCAGCGCACCCAAGGGTGGAGGGATGGTGGGGTGCCTGGCTCCAGCTGCAGTGCACACTGACTATGCACTGGCAGGTCTGCTGCTCACCGCTGCAAGATTTTGTCTGTGGCTTGATCCAGAGCAAGTCATGTTGACAGCTGGTTTGGTAGTGCCCAGGTTTGGTATCAGTTGTTGCCTAATGAAGCCCCGGGAGGGTAAAACAAGTAGTTTCCTGTTTCAGAGAAGGGAATGAATGATAATGTGTTAATAGATGGTATGATCCTCCCAAGGAAACTTATGATAGCTGAGCAGGGAGTGGATGTCCTTGTTTTCTTTCCCTTAGCCATATCACAATCAAGTCTGTAGGCATAAACGTAGGTGTCTGTGCACTGCTCTCTTGCTGCTATCTGTCTGCAGTTGTATACCCTCAGGTAACAAAGCCTCCATCTGCTCATGCCGAGATGTGTTAATTGATTTTGTAGAAAGCAAAAAGTGGATTTAACTGTTCATCAGTGACGCACAAAGTGTGATTACTAAGATGAGAGGAGGGCAAGGAATATTTATCACAAACAAAAGAGGAAGCTTAACCTTAGTGTTGTAGCTACCTAGTGTTAAAAGGCTTTGCTCCCAATACGTTCCTGGCCAGTAGTCCTGTTAAAAGTTGTTCACTCTTAACACTTGTCATGCAAAGAGCCGAGACAAACCTACGCCTAGCAAAACAGACTGGGAGAGCAACCTCCAAATGGCTAATTATAACAGATGTGGATTTTGACCAAGCAGGAGGAAAGAAGCATTGGGAAAGCCCAGACTGAGGGTGCTGGTTTGGGCTGTTCCACAATTTGGCTGTTGAAAACTTTTTTTTCTGGGTTAGATCCTGACAGTCCCTAAAACTCAGCTGCACTTGGTAGCCTGGAACAAGTATCTGGGTCCTGGAGAGGGAGGGGACTGCTGGATGGTTGAGAGTATCTATGTCTGACTTCTTCTCATTTATTCCATAATAGCACAGTGCACTGAGAAAGAATAATAATTTATTTTCAGTAGTTAGATACAAAACTCTGGTCTACGTTGTCTTGAGTGGAGGTTCATTTCAGATTTCATTCCATTCACCCAGGGTCAATGACTGATGTGATTAGAAAGTCGTTAGAGACCTCTTGACTCTCTTTGGCTGTGTACAAACACCTCAAAGATGAAGGGTGAATCAGTGCTGAGTGGGGATCTGCTCCAGCCTTCCCTCCCCATCATGTCACTCCAGCCTTTATTAGCTGTGTTTGTCCTAATGAAGACGAAGTACTGCCCCCATGAGCACAGGGCTCAGTCTCACGCCGGTTAAAACCTGTAGCAGGATTCCTCTTGAATTCAATGAGAGAAGAATGGGATCCTTCATGGGCTGACTAGCACCACGCAAACCTGGGTAGGAAGGAAAGTTGATTAGAACATGTCCACTTAAATTAAGATTGTGTTTGCTATTGTAGTTCATACTTTTCTCGGGAATCAATGACTAATTTGGGTTGCTATGGTTACTTGCTACTGTTATGCAAACCCAGCTCAACCTATCATTAGAATGTTGGATGCAGGCAATTTGAAAAATAAACTCTACAAATGCTGCGTTAATCATGCTAGAGCTCCTGTGGCTGCCTCAAACCCAGAAAAACAATACTGCTTGCACTGAGGGGTGTCTCTCGCTTGGTTTTTGTTCACGGAATAAAATGTTTTAATATGAGGATCATGGCTTTTCTCACTGCAGTGAGGCTAATTAATACTGGCTTTCTATTGGGCTCAATAAATAAAACAGAAATGTGAGTGTCAGCATGTCTCTGCAGAGGGTCTTTGTGGCTGTGGTGGGCCAGCAGAGACATATTTTAGGTACTGTTTTGTAGCAGTTTTTCTATTCATTACCCTCATTTACATTTGTAGAGCACACCTAAATCTTGCAAAAGCTTTAGGTCTTCCAGCCCTGTTGGCTTCCCCCTGTCCCAGGCATCGCTTCTGTAACTGAGGGTTCTTGTCTACAGCACCCAGAAACCCAAACTACTGTAAAAAACAGTATCTAGTTGATGGCTGCTAAACTACACTTGTACCAGGGCTCATGCTATGAAGCATTTATATAGATAAGCTTCCTTTTTTGTTTTAATTTAACAATATTGTTGGTTCTGATACAGATACCCAGCTTAGTGTGGTTTTCTCTCTACCAGTCATGGGCTGGACCCAGAGCACATCCCCACACATGTTTGCAGACCCCCCATGCTTCCTTTAGGTAGTTCCTGGATGGAAATGTGCTGCTTCCTACCCACCTCTGAGCTTCATAATTCCAGAGGGCAGCTTCTTTCTATCTGTTGTTTTTTTTTCTTTTTTTCCTTAGAGAGATTCTAGGCTATGGCTTCAGCTTGCTGGTTCTGTTCATGCTGCTCTGAGCGTCCCTAGGGAAGGACACTGATTTCTTTCCATGTTCCTAGGGATGGGCGCTCTGTCTTCTCATGGTAGGTGTTGGACTATGTAAAATGCACACTGCTGGTAGTTACTTCCTGATGATCTTCTAGCTGAGGGGTTGATGTCCCACCATAGTGTTTTGTGTTTTGCTTTTTTTTCAATTGAACCAAGCTGCACCATTTTGTCAGAGAGTTTGCTGTTGGCATTTGTAAAGTGGTGAGAATGGAAGGGAATGAAAGCTTGGACTAACAGGTAGAGCATAACCCAAAAATTGTTGCTTACTTGGCTTCCCAAATGTATTTGAGGGCCCAGTTTGGCCAAAGTTTAGCCAGAATTTCAGAGTTTTTCTTTCGTTGCACTCAGGTGGGGCTGTCAAAGGATTAATTTCCCAGGCGCACACAGAGAGTGCCCCCCCTCTCCCCCCTTCTAGATGGTGTATACACAGGCCGCTCCACTGCAGCACTCTCTCTTCAACAGCCCCTGTCCTTCAGGGCAGCCCCCATCACCCTGCTGGGGCGTACCCCTCTCCAGGTCTTTATAGCCAACCAGGAATGGTTAACACTTCTCTGCAGTTGCCACAGCTTTGTCGTGAGGATTTGGGCACGGTATTATCTGTCTGAGGAGAAGTAGTGCTCTTGAAATGCAGCACCTGTTCCATGGCATCTGGGTTTACTGTTCTGTGGTAAATATGGAGCATCTTCTCCCTCAGAGCAGGAGGGACCACACATCGCACCTGGGGTAAGGGCATCCACGCAAGCGAGTAGCCATGTGGCTTGCATGTTATGGCAGAGCTGGGCTGTGAGCTTTCAGAAAACAGATTCAACATCCCATAGCCCTGTAAAACCACACAAACACTGTGGGTTGAAAGTACCGGGCTGTTTAGGCCCAACGGCTGGTGGCTGCCTAGTAACTAAAGGCGAACCTTCCCCGCAGGGAGTATTTACGGGCTGCCTTATACATGACTCCAGAGATTTAAGAACTCACACGACAGCTGTATGAGTTAGAGCTGAAAGATTTTCACATAGCAGTAGTGCTGATATGGTTGTTCACAGAGATAAAAATTGTATTTCTATACGGTGCCAGGACATAGTTTATTGAAGACTCACTTCTTTTCATGTCAGAGAAGCAAGCCAGCCTGTGTGCACACCTCGCTCTGGGGTAGAGTGAGAGGAGGATCTGCCTGACATCAGTGGCAGCTCATGGCCAAACACCTACTCAGAAATAACTTTTATGGTAACTTGCTCCTTCTTTGCAGATATAAGCACCCTGTCTTTGCTTATACAACCAGTTACCAGGCTGCAACCAACAGGCTGTAGGTTCACAGCCACTCTTGTTGCTTTGTGTCCGTTCCTGTTCCGGGATGGCTGCACCCTTTGCTGGAGACTTGTGCCACATTGACAGCTACAGGGGCATCAATCAGTCTTGGTGCAAGAGCACTGAGCATCAAGGTCTGAGTATGGAAAGCTGCACTTCGCTGCCCATGCCTCTGACCCTGCTGCACCAAAGTCTTTCCTCCACCACCTGCATAAATTTCCTCCACCACTCAGAAGTAAGTTAAAAAAAGAAGATCAGTTGTGTTTCTGATTTGAATGTGTTCTTCTTCCACTACAGCTTTTACCATCAATCCCTCTCGTGTATTTCGCTATTAGTTTGCAGATTGTTTTTTCTATGAACAAATGCTGAGTACATTTTTTTCTCTGTTCCCTTAACACCTTCTATCTGTGTGCAGAAGTCTGCTGGTTCACGCATAAACCCCAGAAATGGCATCCATCGCAATAAGGAACTTTTACAGATGTGGCAAAGGTGATGAATCCTCTGCTCCTGAAGGTGTTGCTGGCCCAAGGGCCCGTAGTCGCAGGGATTTATCATGCACCTGCCTGCTCTGTCTGCCCAAACTGCAGCTCCATCCAGCAGCACATTTGAAGCTCTAACAGTGTGGAAGAGTGTGGCCACAGTAATCTGCGTCTCTGTGACCTTGACCCTAATTGCTGAAATTAGCTTTACAGATGGTTAAGCTCAAAAGCCTCTCCATAGCTTCTGCCAATGCTTACTGGACAAGGGAGCATGATGAGAGCATATCCCAGTGCAGAGCTGCGCATCCCCTACTAGCTTTTATCTTCAGGAGAAACTCATTAACTGCAAGGTCTGATGTTTAGCACCACCGGGAGAAGTTGCCTCTTAATGCCTTTCCTTAAATTCCCGTGAAAGACAAAAGCTGTGTCCCAGAATTCAGCTCCATTCAGAACAAGTGGGAGCACATACGAGCTGAGATGTAAAATGCATCCACTTTGGCTAACTTTCTACAGCATTTCTGCATTATTTCACCTCTGATATTTAATCTCCTAAATGCTATTTACTGTCTTTATTGTCCCTGGGGTGACTGGGTCACTGCTGTTGCTGGTGAATTGATGTTTTCTTTACTCTTGACCTGACATTTAAAGTATTTTGAGGACAAACAGCTATAAAAGACTAAAATTGAGGTCTCTGCCTCTTTATCTTTCTTGTCTTACCTCTCATTTGTGGTGCCTTAAAAGTAATTTCAAGTTGTCTTCTTTCCTCGTTGTGTTCAGGGCTGCATATGATTTTTTGTTGGTCTAACTGCGTTACCATATGGGTTTGTAGTTTGGCTCACAGTACTGCAGCTTTTGTCTAGTTAAAAATGTTGTATAGAAATAAGAGGAGTATCTTCTGACTCTAGGCTTGTTGTGAAAAGATGTCTAATATTACTAAAACTAAAAATGAAAACAATAAAATAAGCCTAATAAAAATATGATAAGAACAAGTCTAAAATAAATGAACTCTGACAGAGAGCCAGGGACTATGATATGGCAACGATTATAAATGTTCATGTGACTTATGGTTATTAGAATCTTTTCTGAAACATTTTTCCTTTTTATTCTGGACTTTTCTGGTCATATTAATCTTGCATAACTGTGGAGATAAAAAACTAAATATCTTCCAGACAACTGTAAATGTCTATTTTATGTCAAATAAATGGCCAGTTGGAGGACCCTTTCTCCCTACCGACTGTAGTGTGACACTGATATTGGAAGAGATTAATCCCATCTATCAGACACTGAAAAATAGTGATGATTCCCTGCCTGCCACCCGTTCCCTATTGTGTTCCTTTTGCAGACTGGCCTCGCTAACAAGTCGCCATGAATCAAAGCTAAACATGCATGAAAGATTGTAAGAGAGAGTGCTGTGATCATTAAAATTTGGTATTCTTATTCAACAAAATTTTCAGTGATTTCTTGAAGGATGAGATTGGAGAGCAGAAAACATAAACACTATTGGGCAAGATGTTCTACTTCTGCTCTCTGCACCCAGAATATAAGTCCTTAAGATCCTCGCTGTGCTGACATATCATCCTGGAGACACTATCCATAGGTGCTTATGTTTTTTTATCACTGAAACTCCTTAAGACCTGAAAGACCAGCAGTGGCAGGCAGTTAGCTCTCTACCTTGTGCCTCTGTTGTTGTGCAGTCCTGTTCTCATCTGCCCTGGGGGAGAACAGAACTGAATCCAGATCTTCACATCCCATGTGTGTCTATCCTAGTGGTCCTGCTGGGGAAATGGAGATAGAGTTTGCTGTGGTTTGAAGAAATTATGCTTGTGGCATCTGAGGATTTGTTCAAAGCATCCAGTTTGCTGCAGATGATGAAATGCGTGCAAATGCAGTTAGTAACTACTTTTGTGACTGGGTGCTCTGAATATCTAATGATTTCTCCTTTGCTTCTGCTGATCTGATGTCCCTGCCCATTTTGGGACCTTCAGTTTTGTTTTACACTTCAGTAAGCCCCAAAGGACATGCTGATGCTAAGGTAAATGTCATATGAGCTGTCTGTTAGACTCTCCTGATCTGCTGGATAGGCAGTTTTACATAGGAATAATACATGGCGTCTGTGGGCAGGGACACCATGCACTGTTGGCTTTGGAGGATTGAGAGTCCTATTCTTTGCATTGAGGAAGGAACTCAAGAGTGCCAACCCATTTAGCTTTCAAAATAAAAGGCTAAAAGGCTTAACTGAGAGAAAAGGCTAAAACCACTTGTGCCTAAATAGACTGCAGTGTCTCACTGCAGCCCCAGGAAAGGTACATGTCTCTGAAATAGAATCACAGAACCATAGAATCATAGAATGGTTTGAGTTGGAATGGACCTTAAAGATTATTTAGTTCCAACCCCCATGCCATGCTGTCGTCTGACATGATGACAGCATTTGACACTTGCTTTGACCCGTAGGATCCTTTATCAGCTAGCTCAAGCAACTGCCTACTCACTCTGTGGCTGGTATGAATCCTGTTCTTGGGAGCTCAGGTAGGTTCATCTGCTAAAAATGTAGACCTCTGCCATCTGGCCAAGTCCAGCCTTCCTAGCCCCCTCAAGCTCCCTTTGGAGGTAGTCAGTACAATCTGTGGTTTAGGGAGGCTGACCCTACAGCAGACATCAACAATAGGCAGATGGCTTGCCATCCATCCATGGGTCCTGACAGAATTGCTGGATGAAGTTGCTAAGCCACTTTCCGTTATATTTGAAAAGTTGTGGCAGTCTGGTGAAGTTCGCGCTGACTGGGAAAGGAGAAACATAACCCCCATTTTCAAAAATGGAAAAAAGGAAGACCCAGGGAAGTACAGACTGGTCAGTCTCACCTCTGTGCCCGGCAAGATCATGGAGCAGATCCTCCTGGAATCTCTGCTAAGGCCCATGGAAAATAAGGAGGTGATTGGTGACAGCCAACGTGGCTTCACCAAGGCCAAGTCACGCCTGACAAATTTGGTGTCATTCTACAATGTTGCCACAGCATTGGTAGATAAGGGGAGAGCAACCGACATAATCTACCTGGACTTATGCAAAGCGTTTGACACTGTCCCACAGGACATCCTGGTCTCTAAATTGGAAAGGCATGGATTTGATGGATGGACCACTCGGTGGATAAGGAACTGGCTAGATGGCCGTGCTCAAAGGGTTGCGGTCAATGGCTCAATGTCCAAGTGGAGACAGTGATGAGTGGCGTTCCTCAGGGGTCAGTATTGGGACTGGTCTTGTTTAACATCTTCGTCAGCAGCATGGACAGTAGGATTGAGTGCACCCTCAGCAAGTTTGCTGATGACACCAAGCTGTGTGGTACAGTTGACACGCTGGAGGGAAGGGATGCCCATCCAGAGGAATCTGGACAGGCTGGAGAGGTGGGCCTGTGCGAACCTCATGAAGTTCAATCAGGCCAAGTGCAAGGTCCTGCACCTGGGTCGCGGCAATCCCAGGCACAAATACAGGTTTGGTGGAGAATGGCTTGAGAGCAGCCCTGAGGAGAAGAACTTGGGGGTGCTGGTGGACGAGAAGCTCAACTTGAGCCGCCAATGCACGCTTGCAGCCCAGAAAGCCAACCACATCCTGGGCTGCATCAAAGAACTATGGCCTGCAGGTTGAGGGAGGTGTTTCTACCCCTCTACTCTGTTCTGGTGAGACCCCACCTGGAGTACTGCGTGCAGCTCTGGAGTCCTCAGCACAAGAAGGACATGGACCTGTTGTAATGGGTCCAGCGGAGGGCTATGAAGATGATCAGAGCACCCATGCTATGCAGACAGGCTGAGAGAGTTGGGGTTGTTCAGCTTGGAGAAGAGAAGGCTCCAGGGAGACCTTATAGCAGCCTTCTAGTACCTAAAGGGGGCCTACAGGAAGGATGGGGAGAGACTCTTTATCAGGGAGTGTAGTGATAGGATGAGGGGTAATGGTTTTAAACTGAAAGAGGGGAGATTTAGATTAGATATTAGGAAGAAATTCTTTGCTGTGAGGGTTGTGAGATAGTGGAACAGGTTGCCCAGGGAGGTTGTGGATGCCCCATCCCTGGAAGTGTTCAAGACCAGACTGGATGGGGCTTTGAGCAGCCTGGTCTAGTGGGAGGTGTCCCTGCCCATGGCAGGGGGTTGGACTAGATGATCTTTAAGGTCCCTTCCAACCCAAACCATTCTATGATTCTATGATTCTATGTATTAAGTGCCTGTTTTTCCTTCACTAACTCTTTTAAGGGAGCCTGTGCTGACTGGTTCTGTGGGAGGCTCTGTGCTGTAGTCACACAGATGTCTTGCTGGGAGCCATGGGTCTCACACCTTCCTGGCAGGTAGGATCCTGCTGCGGCAGTTGTGAATTCTGCCAGGAGCCTAAAAACAAGATACGGCAATGTTCAGGCTCCTTCGTACATCTTCTGCCCAGTAGCTTTTCAGGGAGTGGTGGTGTCTGTTTAGAAATCCTGTAAATCACCAGATTTAAGACCTGCTGAGCAATCTTAAATGGTGGTTGTCTTAATTTCCCATAGTGAGACATAATAGTTACATGTGAAATACATAGTGTGATTACAAGTACGGTATGTTGCTGCAAACTTGGGTCCACACAGATAAAGATATCAGTGCTTCAAGGGGGTCTTCTAAGAAGATACTCGTGATTACACTAGAGAGTAGGTGCCAATTTAAAAATGAACCAATTATTAGCAGATTTAAAAATATATATACAACACTTAGTGAGAAAGTTAATGATGAGAGTGAAAATGAACACAATCCGCCCTGATTATGTAAGAATGCGTTTGAAAGATTATGTGCTACTTGATTAGTAGGCTGGGAAGAACTTGAGATACTCACGGCAACTTTAAATATAGACTAGAGCCTTAAGTTTGAGTATGCAAGGCATGAAGAGGGAGCTTTGGCACAGGCCACGTGAAAGATGAGAACATCCAGATCTGTCAGAAAAAAGAAGAAAAAATAAAAGTGCCAACAAGAAAAATACTCAGCATGGTATCTAAACCTCTGGGTTAGTATTCCAAGTAAACCCATTTAGTTCATTCTTCTCTTCTTGTTCTTTCTACTTTCCTCATCAGTATTAAATCACTTGGTTAAATAAACCATCCTTTTAAAGATACGGCCTTTAAGGTCTTTGGGCTCTTTGTTCATAAACAGCAGGAGTACAGTTTGTTGGGGTGGGTCAGAGGTTTCAGCCTCCGGCAACTGCAGACTCTAATCTACGGCATATTGAAGTCAGATGTTCAGACACTGTTGAATTTATACTTAACGTCCGAGCACATTCCACAGCTCCGGCGTGTTTATTGGTACCCACTGTTCAGTGCTAAGTCCTTTTTTTTTTTCACAAGTTTTTGTGTGTGTGTACATATATATTCTGTCAGACAACATCAAAAGTAAATGTAACATAGTTTGCCTCTTCTAAAGTTACTAGGGACCAGCTCTGTCAATCAAAAAGTGGTTCTTAGCTAGTTGGTCTCAGTTCTAGCAAATGAACTGCCTTCAAATAGCTGATAGGTTGAAGAAAGTTACTTGCTCTGCTGTATGGAATATTTGATTTTGCTATTTCATTTTTGAAATGCTAAAAGTATGCAGGATGTTGTGTACAGAAGCTGAACTATGAACAAGTTGCCTGGTCTAGAACTATTCATGGGATGAGCTACCACAGCAGCAGGAACAGACCTTTGTATTGAAGGGACACTCTGACAGTACGAGCAAGAGGGAGCCGTAAACCCAACCTTGTTTATAGTCCCAATCTAGCAATCCCAATAGCCTGAATTGCAGAAATTTGAGGATAGCCAGGCAAAGATCAGGTTACATTTTCTTTATTTCTATATCCTTTCCCTGGATTCCCCTACTGGCCTGTGTGTTGGGTTAGATGAACCTTTGTTCTGGTCCACTAATGAATTCTTGCGATTCTATATGCTTTTCCATGGTCTCCTGTAAGATCCTCAACACAAAAATGAGGGAAACATCTATGCCTCTAGAGAGAAAGGAAGGGTATGCAGGAGTTAGTGTGTTTATCGTGTATATAGCACTATTTCCCTACTTTGAAGAAGGAAAGTTTTCCAGCTGTCATGGATGAAGTCCAAGATGAAGGAGGTGAGCTGGGACAGAGCAGGAAGGGGCTCCCTGTCGGTGTGCAAGTGCAGATACAGGCCTGGGGACCAGAGCTGTGGGGTTTCAGTTAAAGAAAGACATGTTTTGGGTTTTCTGTTGGCAGAGAGCAAAATAAACCCCAAGATCATAGAATCATAGAATCATAGGGTTGGAAGGGACCTCTGGAGATCATCTAGTCCAACCCCCTGCCAGAGCAGGGTCACCTAGAGCAGGTTGCACAGGAACGCATCCAGGCGGGTTTTGAATGTCCCCAGAGTTGGAGACTCCACCACCTCTCTGGGCAGCCTGTTCCAGTGCTCTGCCACCCTCAAAGGAAAGAAGTTCCTCCTCATATTTAGGTGGAACTTCCTATGCTCAAGTTTGTGCCCATTACCTCTTGTCCTGTCGCCGGGCACCACTGAAAAGAGCCTGGCCCCATCCTCCTGACACCCACCCTTTAAGTATTTATAAGTGTTGATAAGATCCCCCCTCAGCTGTCTTTCTTCCAGACTGAAGAGACCCAAATCCCGCAGCCTTTCTTCATAAGAGAGGTGTTCCAGTCCCCTAATCATCTTGGTAGCTCTCTGCTGCACCCTCTCCAGCAGTTCCCTGTCCTTCTTGAACCAGGGAGCCCAGAACTGGACCCAGTACTCCAGATGCAGCCTCACCAAGGCAGAGTAGAGGGGGAGGATGACCTCCCTCGACCTGCTGGCCGCACTCTTCTTGATGCACCCCAGGATGCCATTGGCCTTTTTGGCCACGAGGGCACATTGCTGGCTCATGGTCATCCTGTTGTCCACCAGGACTCCCAGGTCTCTTTCAGCTGAGCTGCTCTCCAGCAGGTCAGCCCCCAAATTGTACTGGTGCATGGGGTTATTCCTCCCCAGGTGCAGCACCTGGGGTGCTGCACCTGGGGAGGAATAGATCTCCAAGATGCAGAGCCCAAGTGGAATATTTGGGCACTGACGTGTAACATTAACTAATTAGGATCAATGGCACTCAAAGGTTTCATCCTTTTCCTGGTGGATATTTATGTGATTCAAGGGGAAGTGGATTAGCCATTGCATAAGAAATCCAGAGATTTATGCTTCAGAACATGCCGGGGAAGGGAATAGCCTAAGGTAGGTTCATGGCAGACATACACCCTGCTTCCCTTGGGTGGAGGGGGAGCATTCTGAATCTGGATTTCCCAAATCCCAGGACTCCCATGCAGCATGTTGGCTTGTGTGAACCCACTGCCTGTGTGTCTAGGAGGGCAGTGGCAAGGCAGTTAGGCCAACGAAAGGGAAGATTTCTACAGTTCTGGTCCCCCTTCTACCTCCAGTGATTGCGTGGGGAGTCTATTTAGAGAGATTGTCCAGCAAAGCACAAGCAACCCTCCCCTCCACCCCCCTGGTTACGCGCAGCTATTTGTTTTGTTGTGTTTTTCATCGTGTTGGTTTCCAGCCAGCCGGCCTCTCTCACTGGGGGCATCGCACCGTGACGTGAGCGTCGGTGCTGGTCCAAAGGGTGAAACCTGGGAGCTGGTGGAGGTGGACTGTCACAGCAAGCTTGGATAACTTGAACTACGCTGCCTCCCAGCATGCCTGAATATAAATACAAAAGGCATCGGAATCAGTAAATAGTCTGCGTACCACATATCATGTGGTGTTTGGCAGCGAGAATAAGGCCGGCGTTGTGGATAGCCTTACACACTTAAACCTGATCAGGATCCTCATGCTCATCTGGCAGCACCGTGCTGCAGAAGTGACCCCTCTGACTTCAGTGGAAATACTCGTATCATTCACCTGAAGCAAAAGGCTCTGAGTGGGAGGAAACCCACGGCAGCACAAAGCCGGCAGAGTCTGCTCCCGGTTCAGTCCAGCCTGCTCTGCTGTGGCTCTCTTTCAACTGTTTTAAAGGAAACAAATAGCCATTTCTTTTTGTTTATGTATATAGCAAGTTCTAGCAGTGCCTTGGGCAAAGATAGGATGATGTGGGGATTACTGCTATGTAGGCCACAGAGCAGTGTGCTTTCTGGGAAAGAAACGCTGCAGGGTGGCAGAAATACTTCTCTGTATCATAAAATCATAGAATCATTCAGGTTGGAAAAGACCTTTGGAAAGGATTGTCGAGTCCAACTGTAAACCTAACACTGCCAAGTCCACCACTAAACTGTGTCTGACAGTTCTGTCTTGCTCCCCAGACACTGATTCCTGACATGAACCTCGAGGCAAAGCAAGTCATTCCCGCAGCAAGGATCTGGGCATCCTCTTCAGCCAAGGAGGAGTCCGTGCTCAGGCAGGAGGAGCATTAACATCAGCATTGAAAATTGATGAGGGAAGAGCACGCAGGTGAGTCAGCGGCTTTTTAAAGCAATGGATTGTGCTTTTGAGACCTCCTCGTCCCAAACTCCTCTATCCAGTAAATGATCCTGGATTTCAGTAGTCTATATTTAAATGCAAAGACTATTTTGTTCCTGTTAACTTTCTTTTAAATGCATATGAACTTGAGAGGCTGTGGGGACTATGGGTATATAGGACAGTAACAGCTGTACTGTACTTAAGAAGGTGACTGTGTAGACAGGGCACCATACCCTGGAGAACGTCTTGAGAGGTGCTGAAATCTGCACACAGACTTCTGCAAGTGGCTCTTTCTTTCCTCTTCCTTTCCCAACATTGGGCATGAAGACACCAACAAGAAATTCTCGTAAAATCCCGTTGAGTCCCAAGGGCTGCACGCAGTTCTGCTCTTAGCACAGCACCGTGTCAGAAGAACTAAAAGAAGGAAACCAGCCCACAGAGCCCACTGCATAAACAGCCTTAACCAAATCCTGAAGCCCGGCTTAGCCCTTTTAAAATATTTTGGGGGTGATGTCAGCACCTGGGTTGCCAATGCACTTGTTGCTCTCCTCCCTCAGCCTACTTTAGTTCCCACACAGGGACGGGGCATCCAGACCGAGTGGGAGATAGGCAGAAGCTTGGAGGGAAATAATATCTGCAGTGACCCAAAGTTCAGAGGCAGAACCACTGGGCTCCATTTACCTCCTCAAGGTAAAAAACTTGGCTTACTTATTAGGTCAGATTTTCTCTCATCCAAGGATGTAGGAGGCTGGCAAAACAACTTAGGAATGTAGGAATTTGTTAACTGCATGCACTGGGCTTTTAATATTTTATCTGCAAACTAAAGCAGTTTCTATTTAAACTCTGTGTCTTCATGCTGGTATGGTCCCACGGCTTGTCTTGTTTGCACCACAGGTGTTCCAGCCTAATCTGGTTTCTCTGCTGAGATTTTAGTTGTGTGTCTGAAATTCTTTGTCTAGAGTTTATGCCTCATTTAATGTTTAAAGGTTTTTGTTTTATTTACAGGGCATACAGATGGACTAGTGCATGATATTCATGATAAAGTGTTCTTATTTCTCTGCAGGAACTCCAAAAACATATAAAATTCAAAACTTGCTGTAAATAAAGTAAATAAAAACTATAACCCACAGAAAAGTTTTCAAATACGACTTGAATGAGATTTCTGTAGTAAGAGATCTATAGCAGCTTGAAAGTGCAGGCAAGTCAGGAGAAGCATGATAAAATGTCATTTCATCTGTAGAATTAACTCACAAAATTTATGAAGCTCTTCAGAAATGAAAATGTCTAACCTTAGGTTCCCTCTTTACGTTTAGTGGGAAAATAAATAATTCAGATTTATTAGTCTTTCTTTATAAAAGAATAGTTCGGACCTAGTTCCTTTAAAAAAATGAAAATACACAAACAAATATAGGACTTTAAAGAACTCTGAACAGTAGTATATTTACAATATCTAGCTGTTGAAAGTAATAAATGGGGCTTGGACATTATTTATTTGAAAATGCTTGTACAAAGCAGCACTAGTTTCCAAGGACTGCTCACCCCTGCACGGTGTATTTTGGGGTGACACTGAGAATGCTCCTTGTCAAATGCTGGAAATCAAAGAAGGTGATAAGCTGCCAGAGACAGCTTTTACTTTTTAGCGTCCCCAGTGCATACTAACTTCTAGCCACTGAAACAACATTTATTTACACCACTATAAATAGCTCTGCTGAACCTGCCACCTTCATGCATCTGTTCTTCACATATTTCTCTTTTTTCTTAAAAGAGACCGTGACCTGAAGGTTGAGCTCAAGGACGCTCCCAGCAAGTCACTGAAGTTTTCCCCTTGCTCTACCTGCTGACCTCTGCTTTCCCCTGATTACTCCCGAAAAATGGAGCGGTCCACACAAGAACTTTTCCTCAACTTCATGATTGTCCTGATTACTGTATTGCTCATGTGGCTCCTTGTGAAGTCTTACCAGGAGTAAAAGACAATCAGAAACTCTGGGAGGTGATTTAGGTGCGTGTCTCAGCAGACACAAGTAACACCCCCAGCACCCCGCTGTGATTAGCTTTCAGTCAATTGAAGATGTGAATTTTTTTTACTCTCTCATACTTGTTGCCCGTGCTAATGTCTGTGATGGGTCTATGATGGTGTAATTATTTTATTCTGCAGTGATCCAGCTGTAAAATGTAAAATGCAAGATCCTTAGGAACTGTTTTATGTGCTGTCTCCTACAGTAGTTCCTGTGAATGCCGTAGCCCCCCGCCCGCCATGCCGGCTTGTTTAGTGTCAATGTTAGGTTCTCGAGGGTATAAAACTGCAGTATGCAATGTAACCGTCTGACTTAGCCAGCGTTAAGAGGCACAAACTTGCTTGGCACAAACTGTCTTAGCAGAAAGGAATGTGAAACCTCTGCTTTCACTTGCTCATTTCACTTAAATAAAAAACATGTAAAACCATTTTTTGTAGCATTCCTTATCCCGCTCCTGGCCTGACTGCTGGTCACTGAGAGACCTGACGATAACCGTGGTACGGTGTGCTCAGTGAGGCTGCTGGTTTGCTTGTTCTTCCCACATGGACTTTTATTTGTACTTTAAAAAAAAAATTGCTGCAGAGTGGAAATCCTGTGGGTTAATAGATGTGTAGCCACATGAATGAGCTGTGCAGGTCACTTTTCTGTCCAGGGTGACATGCGCTGTTGGTTCTGTGATCGTGGACTTCAAAGAACCTCTGTCCCACTCAGGCATTGTCAATAATTGCACTTTCTGAAGCTGGGTTTCGGGCAGGGATTCCCATGATCCTATTTTTGGCCAAGCTATGCTTGGAGCAGTGCCTGGAGCGATGAGCCCAGGTCGGTGGCAGGCGTAGGCACCCGCTGGCGCCACATCCCTGCCGCCAGCCTTGCCCGGGTGGCAGTCCCTCTGGTCCCCTGGGCACAGCCGCCCTCGGCCTCAGCAGGACGAGGTGCGAGTGTGTCTGCGTCGCTGCGACGGTGTCGTCGCCTGCTAAAAAATCTCGAGCCGGCTTGAAGTGTCCCTGGGTTTGTGAAATCAGTAATTAAACTCCTCCTAGGCATTCCCCATCTGTTCTTTTAATGGCTTCAGGGAATCAGTGTCTTCTACAAAACAGAGCTCTCTGTGGGAAGGCAGTTTGGTGTGTGCCACGCTGCTGAGACAGGTCCCCTTCCCCTCCAGGAGCCTGCAAGGAGCGGGCAGCGCGGTGGGGCTGTGCTGAGTTACCCAAGGCTGGTCACCGGAGAGTTGAGGTGGAGCGGTGCTGGCCGTGACAGCGGGCACTCGGGCCTGGGCTTTAAGGAAAGGCAGTAAACGTTGGGGTAGCACCACTTGTTAAGTGTGTGTGTTGCTTAAAGATCACTAATAAATGATCCGCTGACCCGTGTCACTTGTGCTGTCCGTCTGGGGTTGCAGCCACCCCCGCTGCAGCTGGTGCCACTCATCCTCCCAGTCAAGCCATCCCCACTCCAGTGCAATGACAAAAATCACCTCCTGTTTACTTCTGGCTGCGGCTGAGCAAACCTCCTTCCAGCAGTTCCAGCAGTTCCAGTTCTCAAGAAAAACCGAGACAGTGAAATGAACTTTTGCCAGCGGTGGACACAGCCTGTCTCTGCAGCCCACCAGATGCTGGTATATTTTCACTAATTTACACGGTCAGTTTGTGTTCGTAAGCTTGGCTGAGACACGCAGCAGTGGCTGGAGAAGGACATGGAAAAATCTATTTTTAAATATGGTAAATACTTGATAATTCAGTATGAAAGATTCTCGTCTTTCACCAGCTGTGACTCCCTACCCCAACTGAACACGGTATCTTCATCCAGCATTATCAGACCTTCCCTGTGGCTTAAAAATAGATTTTCAGAGCCTCTAGTGCATCACAGCTTTCACAGGGCACCTCATGGCTGTGCATCGGTCCCACCTGGCAGGGCTGAGGCTTTTCTGCCAGTCCCAGAGCACACGGCCATTGCCCAGGGAGAGCAATGTCATGAGCAAATCGACACATTAGGAATCATCTCAGGCGAGCAATGGAAAAAATAGAGGTGTGGGCTTCACTCTCTGACCGGAAGTGGTTCAGCAACAGCTCAAGGTGATCCTAGCAATTTTCAGATGGGAAGAGAAACTGCCTTGGAGAGCTTGGGCCATCCACAACTTTTAGCCATCAGTCTTTTGGAGAGTAGACACAGACCTGACTTTGACAATATGATTAAGGTAAGGCACCCCAAAGAAGTGAGAATATCAGTCTAAGTGGTTCTTAGTTTCATAGTTTTATAATTTTTTAAGCAGATTTTGAATGATATAAGTTATTTGCCTAAGTCTTTTGCTTAGAACTGAAAAAAAGGCAATTCAACTGTTAGTGCCAGATGCCGTGAAAAGCCAAAGCTGTGCAGGTGCGCAGGCACATTAGAGCCAAAGAGCATCAGCCAGATACACACATAAAGACAAAATTTCCCAGTTTGAGGGATCTTAATGTAGATGTTTGGTGTGATCGTTGAGTCTCAAACTCTATCCATTATCTTCCTTCTTGCCAAAGAGGCCCTGGAGGAGAGGTGGCTCTCTGGTGATGTGTGTTACCAGCTTTTTCCAGCCCTTTGCAGTGTAAAGGAGATTGAGAACACCAGAGGACTTCTGGGCTGGCAGTGATTTGTCTTTAGTTTATCAGTAAAATTATTTTAGGCAAAAGTTTTATTAAAACTGTACTTCAGAGTAAGTAGCTCCTCCAGTCTCCCTGGGCAAACTGTTCCAGTGCTTGACCATTCTCACAGTAAAAAAGCTTTTTCTTATGTTTAAATGCAGTTCCTGCATTTCAGTTTGTGCCCATTACCTCTTGTCTTGTCACTGGGCACCATGAAGAGAGTCTGGCTCTGTCTTCTTTATTCCCTCCCATCAGCTATTTACACACATTGGTAAGATCCCCCTGAGCCTTCTCTTCTACGGGCTGGTCAGTCCCACCTCCCTCAGCCTTTTCTCGTATGTCAGATGCTCCGGTCCCTTCATCATCTTCATGGCCCTTTGCTGGGCCAGTGTGTCTGCTTCTCTCTTGTACTGGGGAGCCCAGCACTGGACACAGCACTCCAGACATGTCTCACCAGTGCTGAGCACAGGAGAAGGATCACCTCCCTCGATCTGCTGGCAATGCTCTGCCTGATGCAGCCCAGGAGGCTGTTTGGCTTCTGACGCAGGGGCCCATTGCTGGCTCATGGCCAGCTTAGTGCCCACAATGAGCCCCAGGTCTTCTGCAGAGCTGCTTTCCAGCTGGTTGTCCCCAGCCTGTCTTCGTGCCTGGCATTATTCCTCCCCAGGGGCAGAACTTGGCATTTCCTTCTGTTGAACTTCAAGAGGTTCCTGTTAGCCCAGCCTGTTGAGCAGGACAAAACTCTGGCCTGTCAGCCACTCCTTTGAGTTCTGTATCTTTACTTTACATCTTTCCATACATACATTTACATACTTTATATCATTTTAATAACCCATACCTGTTTTAAGCTGCAGACTTCTATCCCTTCTTCGTGGCCCCTAACACATTATGAATGATGTACCATGAAAAGTATTTATTACGCAAGCTCTCTTTTATTTTTGTTTTAAGGTGGGGTTTTTTTTAAATATATGTATATATATGGTGGGTTTTAATATATATATATATTTATATGCATATATATCAACATTTGACCTGCTATAAGTTTTATATGTAGTGTGCACAGGACATGAACGCAGCTGCTCATGGAGAACATTACCAAGATGACACTATACTTACCCTGTTTCCTCTCCCATCCCACCTACTTTGTTACAGGCGCTCCGTGAGCACCTTGGGAACTGGCAACAAGAAGAAAAACGGTGGTTGCTCATGACTTTGACATGACCTGAACAAGGCAATTTTCATTCTGGCATCTAAGTATAGATGAATTAACCTCACCCAGAACCAGAAGTTCAGCGGTGGCCTTTCCGTTCACTTTACTGGGCTTTGGATCAGACCGTCGCTACCTAATTTTAGATGTTCAGATTTCAAAAGTTTGGCTCTAGGCCTGGTAATTCAGAATTGCTAAGCAGTCAGCACTTCACTCAACAGAAACTAGAGACACAGGATGCTCAACATGCTTTGGGGAAAAATCAGACCACTAGTTTTTGTGCCTGGCTACCAACTTAGAAACCAAATTTTATGCACAAGATTTGAAACTTTGGCCAAATATTAGAAAATTGTTCAAAGGAGTTTATCAATATGCTTCTATCAACCAGAAGCATTTTCAGTTGAAACAGGTTTCTATTTTTTTTGCCATAAGAGCGGGTTTTTTCTCAAGGAGAACTAAAATTTGTGTAAGGCAAACACCGTGCTTGAAAACCACCTATGTCCATTTTGCTTTTGAATAATGTCATTGCAGCTGTAGACAGTGTGGCTTGTGCCCTCTTTCTCCTTTATTGCCCAGGTCAGGCAGGTTCTCTATCCTGTGTGCCATAACCAACCGTTGTCACGACGCATCACCTCCAAGTCACAAGGTAGGAAACTGTGATGCAATGAGAGACAGAGGAGAATGGAAAAGAAAGTGATTGACACTGAGGAACCACATGTGCTGCGTATCTAAGCGTGTTGATTACAAACCATTTCTTGGTGACATTCTTTTTTTCCCCCCGAATTCACCCAAAATTCGGTTTTCTGTGGAATAATTTGCAAACTGTGTAAGCTCTGTGTGTGAGTGTGTGTGTGTGTGTGCGCGCTCAGTAGATGACACAGATGGTGAAGAAAATGGAAAGGCAAACCCCAAGATTCTCAGCCTTATCAAGACAGCATTTCTGTATATGCATATAAGCTTTCTCTGGACCAAACTGAGAAAATGTTAAGCATAAATAACTTCCTTGCTACATAGCAAGTCCAGCATGGTTCTATTTATATGACTGTATTTGGAAGTGTCCCAAAGGCTATAGACACCCTTGCAATTCAAGAAGAACTTTGCGCGATAATTATCTATATTTTAGTGCTGCAATAAGCTAGGAGGGATCAAGAAGACTGACAGCTGCTGACACCTTGTGATGCCATTGCGGGGGCTCCTAAATCATTCTTCACCTACACAGCTGAGCTGGTTTGCCCCTTGTGCAGAGGGTTTACCCACAGATTAGCATCTTGCAGGTCTGAGCTGGAAAAGCCTTTGGCGCATTTCCCAGGGCCGTATACAGCTGGTGCTCAAGCCAATCAACTCTGACCTCTTAGCTTAACAGTTCAGCTGTCAGCTTCTAAAGAGAGATGACAGCATTTTCAAGCAGGCTCCATTATGCTTATCAACTAACGCTATCTCGACTCGCACTGGACCGATCCGTGTGAGAGTACAAAGAAGCATAAATTAGTGCAAAATGAATGGAGACGGTCAGTTTGTGCTAGTGTGCATGCTGTATTGCACTTGTACTTGCCAGTTCTTCACTATAGCGGGTGGATGAGGGAGATGAGTAATAATTTGGTTTTGGCAGCAGTTGTTAGCTAAACGTAGGCCCGTACTTCCTTTTACTACAGCTTGTACAGCAGGGTCCAGAAGGGTGTTTAGATATGCCATGATCAATTGGCTTTGTATATATGTCTCTTCGTGTACCCAGAAGATCAGACAGAGCTGGTTTTTGATTCCAAGTGTTTTCCTTGTGTTTCACCTCGGCCCTCTTGGGAGGCAGGCAGTGGCTTTTATCTCTTTGCCTGATGGCCAGAGTGGTACATGATGTACCGCAACAACGTCATACCCTGTTCGCATCTGCTCTGCACTGCTGTCTCTGCCCATGTCTACGAAGGCCTGGAATAAGTGTGGCTCAGATGACCTGAAGATCAAATCGACGGGCTCAGGATGTTCACAGTGACATAGGCATCTAATAGTTTCTTAGGAGGGACTTAAACCCTTGTGGAGACGTGCCTTGGGAGAAGGACTCCTGGAGAAGATGCTACTTTCTGCTCGTGGAAATCTGCAGATTTTTACATGCATTTGGCATAACTTTTGTCTTGCACATTTCTGTGACAGACTGGCCTAGATGCAGCCTCCAAAACATCTAGCAGGAGCAACCCAATTCCTTAGTCAAAACTATGGAACAAGCTGAGCAATAAATAATCTAGAATGGATTTTGCATGTACCTTTCTTCCCTGCAGTACTCGACCATTTTGCTGTTCAGCTTCTTGTCCACAGACATCTGTTGGCATATCTGAAAGCAAGGACATAATTTTTTTAATACCTGCGGTGCAGTTTCACGGTTGACTGGCAGTTTCAGTAGGATTAACCTGAGCCTTTCGACTAGGTTAGGAAAGGTCTGCTTCTGCGTGCTGCAAGCCATTTCCCCAACGGACTTCAGCGGAGCTGGGCCCAGTTATATCAGACAAGGATCAGCTCCTTTGCGTTTCCCCAGTTCTGATCTGCTCCCTGCAAAAGGCTGTTCCAGCATCACCTGGAAGTGACGCGCTAGAAATAGTTTTAGATCTTTCACCCAGTTTAGAATAGAATAATTTCCTTATAAGAAATCTTATATCCTATATTTTTTAAACTATATTAACTGACACTTTGATGAATGTAAGATTTGGAAGAAGTAAGCTTCACATTTTAAATCTATGGCTGTATTTTAAACTATACCTTTGAATTTCTAGGTTCTAAAATTTATTGGGCTATGAACAAAATAAGTAATAAAAATGAACTGAGTTTAATATATTTTTTTTCAATGAATTTAATTTTACTTTCCTGGTAGGACTTCAAATATTTTTTTTTTATTTTTTTTTTAAATGGTTTAAAACTAAGCAAACTCAGAAGATAATAAGCGTTGAAAACACTAACTCTTAGGTGCCTTTTTTTTTCAGCCCAGGGTACTTCCCTACTTAACTATACCTCTGGGTACTTGAACTGCATTTTCACTTGTGCATCAGCAAAAAGATTAACCTGAAATATTCGATAAGATACAGTCAACTCCATGTCACAGTGAGGCTAAATAAAGTCTCCTGTGATAATAAGTGGGAACTCCCACCTGTTGCACTACAGTCATGCTCCTGTTGCAGTCTGATGCTGTACTCTCCTCAGCACAGAAAGGACTGACAACTCTCTCACAGGCTTGGGAAAAGCTTGTCTGCATAAACAGCCAGCCCCAAAGCTGTAGCGCTCATCTCCTAGATGTAAATTCATACTGTACAGTGTCCTCTGATAAAGAACAGGACGGAAGTCAACAAAATTCAAATGTGAAACACAACAAGCAGCAATTTCAACAAATAAAGGCCTATTTAGCCATAATCAGACCAAGACCAAAGGTAAACATACTCCCCCCCGCCCCGCCTTAAAATATTAGCAATTACAAAATGAGGTTGAGTAGACTGGAACATCTGGTTTTTAATCAGAACTGGCCTATAAGAGAGGTGGCGACTGGGTGACAACTAGTAGGACACGGCGATAATGCAAATACCAGATATCAATAAGGAAGGGGCAGCATACATCAAAAAAAGCTTCAGAAAAACAAACTAACTGTTCCAAAAAATAAGATAGTACGCCTCTATTCTGACATTTCAAAAATAGGAAAAATGCCATTAGGACTACACTGTCAACCAGAATATCGTAGAATCACAGAATCATAGAATACCAGGTTGGAAGGGACCTCAAGGATCGTCTGGTCCCACCTTTCATGGCAAACACACGGTCTAGACAAGATAGCCTAGCACACTGTCCAGTCGAACCTTAAAAATGTCCAATGTTGGGGAATCCACCACTTCTCTGGGGAGATTATTCCAATGGCTGGTTGTTCTCATTGTGAAAAATTTTCCTCTTGTGTCCGATTAGAATCTCCCTAGGATTAAGTTGCACCCATTACCTCTCATCTTTTCCATGTGACTCCTTGTAAAAAGAGAGTCTCCATGTTCTTTGTAGCCACCCTTTATATAGGAATAAATACTGGAATGTGGCGATAAGGTCTCCCCTAAACCTTCTTTTCTCAGGGATGAACAAACCCAATTCTCTTAGCCTTTCCTCATGGCATGTTTCCCAGTCCTTGATCATCTTTGTGGCCCTTCTCTGGACCCTCTTCAGTCTGTCCACATCTTTTTTGTATAGCGAGGACCAAAACTGAACACAGTATTCCAGGTGTGGCCTGGCAAGTACTGAGTAGAGTGGGATAACGACTTCTTTATCTCTGCTGGTGATGCCCTTGTAGATGCAACCCAGCATCCTGTTGGCTTTCTCTGCCCCTGCAGCACACTGTTCACTCATATTGAGCTTGTTGTTCACCAGGACCCCCAGGTCCCTTTCCACAGAGCTGCTCCCTGGCCAGTTCAATCCCAGCCTGTGCTGCACTCCTGAATTAGTTTTCCCAGGTGCAAGACCTTACATTTGTCCTTGTTGAACTTCATAAGGTTCTTGTTAGCACTCTCTTCCAGCTTATCCAGGTCTTCCTGCAGGGTGGCTCTCCCTTCCAAACTGTCCACCTCCCCGCTCAGTTTTGTTCATCAGCAAACTTTGTCAGGGTACTTTTGATCATCATCCAGGTAATTTATGAGGATATTAAACAATTGGGCTCAATATTGATCCCTGGGGGACCCCACTTGTGACAGGTTGCCAGTTTGAAAAGGAGCTATTTACCACCACTGTCTGGGGGCAGCCTGTCAGCCAGTTCCCCACTGGCTGACAAGCACAGACCGCATGTCTAGATCATAACTCATCATAACAGCTTCTCTAGGAGGAGGCTGTGGGAAACTGTATCAAAAGCCTTGGAGAAATCCAGGTAGACAACATCCACCGCTCACCCCACATCAACCGAGCAGGTCACTTTGTTGTAGAAGGTGATTGGGTTTGTCAAGCACAATTTGCCATTTGTGAACCTGTGACAGCTTTTCCCAATCACGGGCTTCATTTGACTTGTGAGAGCCCCCAGGAGGATTTGTTCCATAACTTTCCCAGGGACTGAAGTAAGACTGATGGGCCTATAATTTCCTGGATCCTACTTTAAACCCTTCTTGTAGATGGGGGTGACATTAGCCTTCCTCTGGGACATCCGCCAATCTCCACAACTTCTCAAAGATTATAGAGAGAGGCCTCGCAACAATGTTGGCCAGCTCTCTTAACACCCTTGGGTGGATATTGTCAGGGCCCATCGATTTGTAGGGGTCAAGCTCCTTTACTAGTTCACATACCAGCTCTTCCTTTACTGGTAGTGGGTCTGTGTTTGCATCAACCTGGACTGTTGCTCCCAGGGCCTGGGGCCCAACAGTGCTGGTAAAGACAGAGGTGAAGAAGGTGCTGAGAATCTCTGCCTTTTCAGTGTTGTTGGTGACTAATTCACCTCTCCTGTTTAACAGGGAGACAATATTTTCCTTCTGTTTCTGCTTGTTGTTTATGTACCTGAAGAACTCTTTCTTGTAGTTTTTGACATCTCTGGCCAATTTCAATTCAAGCTGAGCTTTTGCTTTTCTAACTGCATCTTTGCATGCCCTGGCAATGACCTTGTAGTTCTCAATGGGTATTCATCTGCTTTTCCAACTCTGGGACACTTTTCTTTTGGTTTTGAGCAGACTCAGAAGCTCACAGTTAATCTTGCTCCACCTCCTTCCTTCACCTTTAAAGGGGATGAACTGTTTTTGTGCTTCCAGGAGAGCATTCTTGAAAAACTCCCAGCACTCATTAGCTCCTTCTTCCTCCATGGAAGCTTCCCATGGAATCCCTCCCAACTGAGCTCTGAGTGAGCTGAAGTTTGCTCTTCTAAAATCTAAAACCTTTGTGTTAGTACTAACCTTCAGTGTGCTCAGCAGGATTCTGAACTCCACAACGTTGTGATCACTGCAGCCAAGGCTTTCCCTATCTGAGATATTACAAATCAGGTCTTCTTGGTTTTTGAGTGGCAAGTCCAGTAGTGCCTTGTTCCTGGTTGGCACATCTAACATTTGTATGAGGAAGCAGTCCTCTACGCATTCCAGGAACTTGACAGATGACATGTGAGCAGCTGTATTGTTGTTCCAACAAATGCCTGGGTAGTTGAAGTCACCCATAAGAACCAGGTTCTTTTGACCCAAAGGTTGCTTAAGTGACCCAAATATTGCTTCATTGGCATACAGTCTTAGTTTGGAGGTTGGTAGCAGATGCTTAGTTTAAGATCCCCCTTGGAGATGACCCCACTGATCTTGACCCAGAAGCATTCGATAGGGCTTCCACAATTGTTGTAGTTGACTTCTGTGCATTCAAGGTTCTCCTTTACACAGAACGTGACTGCTCTTCCTCTTCATCATCACCTGTGTTTAGAAAACAGACTATAGCCATCCATCACAATCCTCCAGTCATGTAAGTTGTCCCACCATGTTTCAGTTATTCTTATATGACAACTTTATGACTTGGCGTGGAGCTCCAGTTCCTTCTGTTTGTTCCCCAGGCTGCGTGCATTGGCATACATACACTTGAGGTGGTTGGTCTTCTGATATGATTCTCATGTCAAGAGGCAGCTGAGGAACATTTGTCACTGTTCTGGTTGGCCTGGCTTATTCCCCAGTTGATTGCAATGATGTAAGTGTTGTCACATTGGACCTTGCCCCGCAATGTCCTTCAGTCTAAAACCCACCTCACCAAGTTGCCCAGCCTGCCAAAGATTCCCTTACCTCTTCTGGACAGGTGGATCCCATCCCTCCCTAGCACGCCAGAGTCATCAAAGACTACTGTCATAGAAGCCAAAACCCTCATGACGGCACCAGCCATGAAGCCAGAATGACATATGACATGCTACAAGACACCAGTGAGGCTGTAAGGCAGAAAGCACAGCGGTCATGGAAAACTCCAGTTACTGGCTGCTTCCACAAAGTGGGGAAATGTCATGCTGTGCTCTAATTTTTGTTTCTTGGGCAGTCAGACATCACAGTAGGAGAAGCCATGCAACCATGAACAGCACACAGGACCAGGAACAAAATGTTACCTTTGGAAAATAATGGTGTGATAGTGACCACGATGTGCATGAGTGGAACATCTTTTTGGGAATGGGAAGGCCAGAAGAAGAATCAGCAAAGCACAAGAAGTAATTATAAATAAAATACTACTGTTCAAAACACAGAAAATGCATCCAAATTGGAAACATTGAAAAGAACTCAGAAAAAATAATTGCAAAATTATAAGGAGGGCAAGAAAAGAAGAAAGATGAGTAATACCAGGCCAGATGCATTAAAAAACAATAATAAAAGACATCAGAAACAGAAAACGTGCCATGGAGACTGCAGGGTCTGCAGACGATAGATACAGAACAGAAGTACTCAGAGAATATAAGTTTGGTACTGGAAAACTATATTACCTGTGGCAGTGCTCACTGTGGAAGGGCTTGGGAGGGTTTTCACACTAGAGCTTTTATCTGGAAGTGATGAGTTGGAGAAATGGTCTCAGCTGAAGGGCCAGAAGTCAATAAAATGAACAGCGATATATCAGCAGGATCAGACGGTGTTCACCCAGTGATTTTAAAGGAGCTCAGATATTAAATTGCATGCCTAGTTACTGTGGAGTGTAACTTCTTGCTCGTGTCAGACTGGTACCAGAGCAACAGAAGGTGGCAGATGCAATATCACTTTTTAAGAGGGCTGCAGAGGATGACTGGGGAGTTACAGACCAGGGCGTTTCATTTCCATATTAGAAAAAAAAAACCCAAACCACAGAAAAGCAAATGGATAGGCACATAAGTGGAAAAAATCAGCAAGGTTTCTGCAAAGGGAAATCCTGCTTTTGGTATCTATTACAACTCTGAAAGAGTCAGTGAACATGTCAGTGAAAGTGAGCTGTTCAACACACTTAAAAAAGCCCTACGCTGTCATGGGATAGAAAGGGAAGTTCTTCATTTAACTGGTTGAAAGACAGAAAGAGGGTGGCAGTGAACAGTGAAATTGTGTAATAAAAGGAGGTCCATAAGAGGCTGCATTGTTTAACATACTTACAGGAAAAACAGAAGGATTGCAAAATTTTCTGGTGGTACAAATGTCATAGATGAAGAGTTGTAGAGTGTCATCTCAATGCCAAACGATAAATGATAAAATGGTAGATGACATTAAAGGGTGACAAATGTGAAGTAGGACACACAGGGAGAAAAATCACTTCAACACACAAAATAATGAGCACAGCAGACACTGGCGCACAGCAAAGATCTAGGAATCACTGCAGAGAGTTCCCTGAACACGTCAGCTCTGTGGTCAGTGATGTAAAAATTGCAGAGGGGCACTAAAATGATAAAAAAACATTATGACAACTTTGGCTTGAGAAGAAATTAAACAGACTAGATCTCTTTAACTTGAAAGAAAAAGATGACTGAAGAAAGGATATGAGTAGTAACAAATAAGGGCACGTGGACCAGCCATTTATACTTTCTCAGTCCATCAAATAAACAGGAAACATAATGGGGACATATAAAACAAAGAAAGGCATTTCACAAAGCAAAATTGAACTATAAAACTCAGAAGTACAAGATGTTCTGAAAGAAAACAGGACAGATATGTTTAAAAATGTTTAGACAAATCTGTGGAAGGAAAATAACCCATCAAGACCTGTTAAATATGAGGATAGACTTGCTGGCTCCATAGGAAGCTTAACCCACCGATTGCTAAAACTGAGAAGGCATTCTGAAGAGGTATTTCTCCTTATTTTACCTGTCATTGGGGCCCTGCGGGGCCCATGGGCTCCCTGGGGGCAGCAGATCAGGGCTTGGCAGCCAGGGCCTGTCCCACCACCCCAGCCATGGAGCAGGGCAGGTCAGGGCAAACAGTGTCAGCCCCAGCAGCAGGCATCAAGCACCTCACTTGTGAATGGGGATGAGCCAAGCAAGAGAAAAGATTGTTACCAGCCTTCATAGATATACAACATAGCAGCAAAGAAGAAAGTAATAAACTATTTTCCTTGCACACAAAGTATTGGGCTTGAATGTTAGCAAAGGAGATTTCAGAGCAGTTTTCTTAGTCTAATAGAGGGTATAGTTGAGTACTATGCTACACTGTTGAGGGATGTGGGGCTACCAATACCAAGAGATGCTCTCAGTGGTTATTAAGAATGGGTTCAAATATCCATTAGAAATAGTTTATAACAGAACTGTCCTAGCTTGGAAAGATACTGTCTCTTGGGGAGCTGCCATGAAAGCAAATAACAAAGGTTACCCTCCTTTCAGTGCTTGAGAGGCCACTGCCTCCCCAGTGCAGCTCAACAGAGAGGCGATTTTACACTGGAGATGAATGCTAATAGAAAGTTGCTGCAATTTGCTTATGGGAACTAAAACCAAGTATGTAAATATCTGCACTTTTCTTGACGGAATTTAAAAAGTGTCTAGGTGACTTAGAGCCACCATTACCCAGCGTGGAATGCGCTTGCCTCAGGGAAGAGAAGTCCTACAGAAGTTTTATTCCCTCCAGGCTGACGCAGCCTGTTTGGGCTCTCTCAGGCCTTGGGGTGCAGGATCCATGGCAGCCTTTCTCCAAGGTGAGGGCATTCACAACAGCTGACTCCTATCCAGGCAACATGACACAGAATCATAGAATGGAACCACAGAATATCTCAAGTTGGAAGGGATGCATAAAGTCCTGCTCCTCATGGGAGCAGGATCAACTCCCCGCTCCTCATAGGACTACCTAGAACTAACCATATGACTAAGAGCATCATCCAGGTGTTCCTTGAACTTGACAGGCAGACTGAGTGAAAATCTCCCAATACAGTTCCAAACCCGTGAAGGGGCATAGCCTCAACAGATTGCCAAACTCTGATTGCCACCAGAAACTTAAGAATAATTAACCTAATTTGATTAACAGAGTTTTCTTGGAGACAGTTAAGAAGCATCCCTACTACTATTGTTCCAGAAGCCAGCTAGCAGCAAGGGGCTGAGACCCAGGGGCAGAAGCACAAATATCAGGGAGCTTGCAGGTAGTGTGTCGTGGAGGCTGGGCTGGCCACCAAATGAATGGCAGACACTCTCTTTTAACCTCTCTCACAAAAAGAAGGGAGAGAGAATAAGGGAGAGAGACTGATGGGTTGAAAAGAAACTAAACGACTTTAATGAAATATTAATAATAAAAAATAAAAGATAAAATAATATTAATAAGAAAATAATGAAATCTATATAATAGATACAAAACCAGTATTGAGCTCCCAGGATGATGATCACACCACCGGCAGACATGGAAACTCCCACACTGGACTCAGCGGTGGACGGGAACTGGATTCTGGATCTGGATTCAGGAATGCACAGACCAGGATCAAAGGCAGACAAACAGACAGAATCCTCCTTGGATGTCAGCCATTGAAGAAAGAGGGCTGCCCCTTTGATCCCTCAGCTTTTATACTGAGCGTGATGCAGAGGGGATGGAATACACTGTTTGTCAGTTTTGGGTCACCTGTCCTGTCTGCTCCTCCCTGCAACTGTGACCCCTCTATGGTCTTCCACTTCTGACTCTCCAACTTGATACATAATGAATTTACGTGGCCTTGGTTGTTACAGCAACAAGCATAAGCAGGAGGCTCTCCGCAGACTATTCCTTGGTATTCACTGTAAACATCAAACCTTGTCCGCTAGAAGCAGACACTGCCTGAAAAACACGCCGTTGATTTCAGCGAGTTAGAAGAGGCTTGACTGAAAAATAAACTTCCTGAAAAGAAAAGAGGTTGCGTTCCCCGCCCCGGGACCCCGCGCTGGCTTTGGCCGTAGAGCCCTGGTGGCCCGGCAGCCCCGTCGGCCCGGCCCGCCCCGGCGCTGTCCAGGGTGCTGCAGCCGCGGTGCGGAGGGGAGCGGGGAGGGTGCGAACCCTCGGGAGGGTTATGTTGCCCAAGACGAGAAAGCTCTTGCTTTTCCGCCAGAAGGTTCCTTGATTATGACTCCGGGAGATCAACTGGAAAACTATTTTTTCCCCACTTATCACCTCACATTCATTGTACAGTCAGACAATAGTGAAGACTAGGCAATGGGGGCCTCGCAAGAAGAAAAGTTTTGAAGGGTGAACGAGACTTTGGTTTCAGCAGGTAAAAATGTAGGTGAAAGAAACAGGTAAGAAGACAAAATCCAAAGAAGGCGTTGGCACGAAGGTTAGCTCATTATTGTTAGAAACTGAAAAATGCACCAGGCATTAAACAGAGGAAGCTGCCCCCTCTGCCTGAGGGATCTGACTTTCCGCATTTAGATGTCACTTAATGGTCAGATTTCAAGTGTGTCAGAACGATGATGTAATAGCTTTAAACAAGACATGGCAATGTATTCCATGCTTCACACAAACTTCAGCCATGTCAGACAAATGGCTGTTACGGTAGCCAAGTCAAGATAGTGAGATCCTACCCAAAAGTTTTACTTGCCAAGTATAAAACAATGCATTTCATTCTGAAAGGAAATCCTACTTGTTCTGTGGAGAAGGCTTTGTCATGACTCAAGCAAGGAAGGAGAGCTTGGGAATTCAGGCCTATCCCATGTACTAGCATAATTAAAACCTAGATTATTTTTCATTTCACCTTATTTTCCCCAAACGTGATAAGTAGGTGTTATTCGTCCATCTATTGGGATTTTGTGAAACTGCAATCCTTCTGATGTGCAAAGCACTACTTGTCCTGGCTGGAACATGGCTATTGGGAATCTCTTTGAAGGTTAGGCATTTGATATTAGGGTTATATTATTAATTACATTTTCAGTAGCATCACAGATGACCTAACCCAAATGGCATAGGCTGCGCTGCCTCCTGTGATGCTCTACCCCAGAGGCAATTCTCTCCCTGGGAGGAAGGGAGTCTCTAACTCCCATCATTCACATGTCAGGAGCTGTCATTGTTGTGTCTGAAAAATAATGGAATCAAACTGTGGCATAGAAGTTGATTACCATTATGTATGAGACTCATAGGCAGTGATTACAGACATTCATAAAAAATTTAAGAGGATCACAAAAGATACTCTTGCTAGACAGCGATGTTTAACTTGCATTTATAGGTGCAAATTAAGAATATAAAACAAAACATTGGAGTGCCAGCTTCTCTCTGTATGATTTGCAGTTCAGACAGTTCCAAAATGACTTGAGCTGATGCAGTGCACCACCTCTCTGTAACTCTTGGATCTCTATTGGAACCAGAAATCAGTTTAGTGCTCCAAAAGCATCAGTATTTCTACATGATAAGAAAGTCACTGATGGCTTTTAAAATAGTCTCCCAGGATATGAATGCTTATTCTAGCTTTTAATACAAGGGCACTCATACCACTGATCAAGGAAGATTTTCTGACCCAGTCGGTAGGTAGTTGATGTTCACATCTCCCTCAGACTTGCCTTTTTATCCAGCAAATGAAGGAGAGAACCATGCTGGGATTGTAAGTCCTTGCTGGGGCTCAGGGTCCCCTATTCTTTGCTGTTGTTGGATTCATCTCTTCTGGACAGATTTGGAGCTGGCGTAAATTTGCACAGCTTCACAGCAGACAGGCATGACTTGCACTAACTGAGGCCTGTCTCAGGCAAGGACAAAAAATAAAGTAAATTCTCTTCTGTGAGACAGAAGCGGATGATTCTCCCTGCAGAGCACCTGGTGGGAGTCTGAGGGTGCTTTAGGGGTGGAACAACCCCATGCACTAAATTAGCAGCTGAGCTGGAGAAGGTCTGTATTCCCCATGCAGCCACATGCTCATGCCTCTTTCCCACAGGCCTCATGAAAGGGCAAAGCAGTTGGAGGCAGAAGCCTTGAGATGGCCAAGCTTAGAGAAACCCTCCTACCCCTGGTGTCACTGTGGCTCCCCACAAGCTGGGCCAGCGCAGAATGGGAGGAGGGGGCTCACCAGGTCAGCTGGTGCCTGCTTAGACCTCTGCTCCCACCGGTCTTTTTCTGCTCTTTCTTGGCCACAGAGCTATGGAGAGGTGACACCCACATCCTCTGCCAAATGGTTCTTTGCCAAATGTGCGTGACAAAGGGTGAAAGGGAGAGAAGATGAAGGGGCAGTGGGGGCAGAGGCATGGAAACTCAAGGCAAAGTGTGTGTCAGTTGCCTTAAATTCCAACAAACCTACGTGAATAGAAAGCGGGGAGAAAGTGAAGAGGCAGATGATGGCTTAGTCACAACAGCTTAAAGGAGCGAGACCATCCAGAGCCAAATCAGCATCACAAATATCCCTGGCAGAGAGAGGCAGCAAAGTGTATCTTCACACCTTCTGCATCCTGCCCCTTGGCATTCCCCCAGCCGGACGTCAAACAGGGGCAGCTTCACCGGGCTGAGCGGGCAGATCCCGTAGGCTGGATCAGCCTGAGAGGTGCAGAACACGTGCTGTTCCCACCAGCTAGGACTGAGTTGACTGAAAAAGATCGAGTTGTTCCCAAGAATCAGCCTGCAACTCAGCAAAGCTCACACCTGCCTTTGAGCAGGCAAGGAGGGCTCGTGTGCTCGGGTAATGCTTGCTTATTTAATGAGTCTGTCCAGAAGGATGTCTTGGTTTGTAAAGGGTAGGTGACAACAGCTGAGGGGCTGAGCTAATTTACTGCTTTTGAGGATTTTGGTACTGGTTTTTCTGGGTATGCACTGCTGCGGTGAGATGGGCACTGCACGAGTGCTTTGCTGGATGGATCAAAAGGAATCTGCTCAGAATAGCGCACATCACCAGGGAAAAGAGAGAGCAATCAGCTGTCAGATGTCTTTGACACAGGCTGTTTTCTCAAATTTGGACTTCCTTTAGTTTCTGAGACTGCACTGTCCTGCCCCCTACCTTTCTGATCATTACTGACACAAGTCCTGTGGAGGATTCTTTCTATCCATGGGGCTCTCCACAGGGTTCTCCCATTGGTCTATCTTTTATCCCTGTTTCAACATCTTCTCCTTGGTTAATCTTGTTTGCAAGCACAACCTTGGCAGTTCTTGCCCCACTGATGACTCACAGAGCTCTCTCTGCTCCAGACTTTTATCCTGATGTCCATATTACAGTCCCAAGTTGTTTACCATTTCCTAACACTTCTTCACGACTTAAGCCTGATGTGGCTACAAAGCTCTTTCCAAATGCGGAGAACGTTCCCATCTTGTCTCTAGACCATGACGAAGGTCTCCACTTTTGTCCCTAAGCCCTCTTCAGAGCTTTACATTTAGGCTATGTCTACATCTTATTGTTATTTCCTGACTGGCCTCTTTTGAGAAGCACGGCCTTTCTTATACATCCCTAGAAGTAAAAATTTCCCCCAAAGTCGTTCTTATCTTCTTAGGCCCTGGACCATGCTGTGTTGTCATGCTCAGACCCATCCAGGACCCTGGCACACAGCCCGTGCCGAGGTCTCTATGCCAACTGCAACAGCTCCATGTTTATCACACCAGCACCTCTATGAATCCCCCTTCCACACACATCTCTCACTTCGGACCATGTTTTTCTTTCAGGGACATTCCCAGCCATGTTGTATCCACCAGGGATATGTTTGTCCTCATTTCTCATATGTCACAGCGCCATGCTCTGTCGTCCATTAGTTAGGTTTCTCACAGTCATCTCCATGTGCCTTCCTTGTAATTGGGAAAAACTGCCCTGAAACATACAAGAAGCTTCCTCGTGTCCCTTTCTCCATCTCCTCTTGTGCTGCTCTGCTTTTCTGCGCTGCCAGCTGTGGTGGTAGGTGTTGAGCCCATGCACCCCTCTCCTGCTCCCCTCCCTCATTGGAGGCTGTCACCTCTTTGGGGGACAGACCATCTTTAGTCACGCGTTTTCACAGTCCTTCGGTGCAGTGGAGCCAGGGTCTAGGAATGCAGCAACACAAGTAACAAACCCTCTGCCCTTCCCCCTGGTTCATTTTGATCTAAGCTGCTGTACCCAGTTCTTGCTTGGAGGTTTGAGAGCTAAATCTCTCTTTCTAATTATAGTTCTGTATAGAGAAGAATAGTTTCCTTTACTAGAATGAGTAACGACCTGATTTCTACGTGTGCTGCTCACAGGGGAAAGCACAAAGCCAGTCCTGCTTTATTCCTACATGATCTTGTAGGAAGGCTCCTGTCTAATCTTTGGCAAGTCTTACAGAAAACCTGCACTGCCGCAAACTAAGGAAAGCAATGAATAATTCATTTTCTTATCTGTTTCAAGATTGTTTTCTGCAAAACATCTATTTTAATAATTCATGTGATTTTTAGCTGTGCCGTGCTG